>NW_028327171.1:152385469-152693516 GCF_987537825.1 Furipterus horrens | reverse complement strand
TACCTTGTAAGTAATAGTTATTATACATAACATTTTTGGAGGGAGAAAAAAGGAGGAAGAGCAAGAAGGGGGATGAGAGCAATGAGAGAGGTGGAGAGAAAAAAATGAAGGTGAAGACAATGGCAAGTTAATATTAATTCACACTATATTGTCTTATTTTTCCTTGAGTTGGTCATTTTATTCACTTACCAAGTGTTAGAAACAAGGTCATAGTGACTCCCAAACCAGTAAAAAGTCATTGGTAACAAAGGGCAAATGTAATAAAGGGTCTTAAGGGCAAATGTAATTAAAGGATCTCTGAGAAGGGAGTTGACAGCATTAGCATATTCACAAATCACAATAGGGGCATTTAGATGAACGCATTAGATTGTAACTCTGGAGTATCTGGTCATGGAGAAACGGGGAAGAAGGAGAGGGGAGGGGAAACTAGTTGCCTTAGGGCGGGGAAGCTAATCGCTCTCACTTTAGGGTGGCAATTTCAGGGTGGGGAAGCCAAGACTATAAAACCAGGTTCCTTTGTCTATTTGGTGCGCGCATTCTCCTGGCTGTGAGGGTGCGCCCAGCTCTGCAGACTCGTGAATAAAGGCCTCGCTTTACTGCTCAAGTCCTGTGTCCCGGTTTTTTATTGTGAGCGTTTCTCACACAAGTATTTGGTATGGTGCAATATTTGGCTTGGAGATACAAAGTTAAGAAAGATTAGCCAATTCCTGTCTTCAAGAATGTGCAGCCTAGGTGGGCAGAGAGCGAAATAAAGCAGAATAGTAAGCGGGCAGGGAAGTGTGAATCATGCATTTAAATCTATGGGAGCCTAGACAATGTGCCTAAGTCAGATGGAAATGTGATACTGAATTTATTACAAGAAGACCAAAAGTAAAACAAAACAAAAACCAAACAGAACACTTTCATTTGTCAGATTGGCCTAGATAAAAAGGGAAGGATTTAATGAGAAAAACTGAATGACATGTCTATACTTTTAAAGTCTTATTTGTCTGCAGATCCCATTCTCATTTTAAACATGTAAAAGTAAATTTACCATTAGCTGTACCATACTTTAATGCTTACAAACTGCCAACTAATTTTACAGATATATATTCTGCATGAATATATTCTATGGTAAATGTAATTTATAGACTTTTAAGTATTGTTGAGTTGCTTTGACAAGTCCTGAACTTTTTCATAATCTGAAAATATTATCGACAGTCCAATGACTATTTTAACCAAATTGAACAAACTGCCCAATATCTTAAGTCTGTTTGCTAAGGTTATTATTATTTTATTCTAGTGAAGTGAATTCTTTTTGTAATGACATAATTGTCAGTTACTAAACATACATCAACTTTACCCATCATATTATTGTGTGGTGGTATCTTTGATTCAGAGTTAAAGTTGGAATATCTGTCCTCTCTGAGAGCACAGGGGAACTAACAAATGCACATTATATAATATCTTTTGGTAGACCGAGGCACTAAATGAACAGCTGTATCCCACTGTGTGAACCATGCATAAAACAAGAGTATTTTAAATGGCTGCCAAAAAAAAAAAAATCCTTCAATTTCAATGTTGCTTTAGACAAATGATTAAAGTAGACCTGGAATGAATAAATTAACCACGATTGAAATTATTTTATAACCAAAGAAGCAAATATTATAGAAATAGAATTTTTATACATTACAATATAGAAAAGGTATGCAATTATATCAAAATAATGTTAATATTAAAACAAATTCCCCCTAAATTAGATATTTGAACTATCCAATGATGGTACATAATAAGAGTAAAACAGTATAGGTTCTTCTTATAATTCTGATTTTATAAATTATATATACTTCATATAGTATTTGACTTAAGGAAGCATTCACCCTGAGAGGAAAGAAGGCACTCATAAGCAAGATATTAATTCAGGAGCAGAGAAATGCCAGAGATTGTTGAGTAGGTAATGTAATAAAAATCCTGGAATTACTTCTAGCTTTTGCCATTTTAGCTTCATCATTGTAAGAAAAGAGTGGTGCTAATTCTAGCAAATTTAATAATAATCAAATAATTGAATCTCCAACTCATAGCATTTCCTTCTTCGATATTAGATATTTAAAGCTTCTCTGAAGGCTAAATATGAGGAGTTTCCTTGGAATGTCTCAACACAGCTGAGCTCTTTATGACAAACACACTTTTGCACTTTCATTAGCTACTGGGAACTGTCAGAATGTTGGCTTTCCCACTCCCCATATGCTGTTTGCTAATACGATACATATCTGTTACTTATTAACTAATTTCAATATAGACTACTGATTAGGACATTTGTTTTATTATGGAATTTTATTACATATAACTTTTATTTCTAACATGCTTATTTTTGTCATCTAAGCATAGTCATCTATTTTTTAAAAAAATAAGAGTTCTTCTGGGGAGGGTTAAAGGAGGGGAAGGATTGAGCCAAGAAGGGGGGAAAAAAGAGAAACAACTCATTAACATGGACAACAGTGTGGTAGTTGCAAGGGGCAGGGGTAAGAGGAGGTGGAAGAGTGTATAGGGGGAGAAAAATTGATTAAAAAATAAATAAAATAAAAATAAATAAAAAGAAAGCTGTGGTGGAAGAGGCATGGAAGGAATGTGTACCTTTATGCAGGCAGATGGATACCTTTAGTAAGAGATAATGTCATGCTGTAACCATACGGAATTCTCGATGACTTATGCAAGAGGTCAACAGTTAGAATTTTTTTTTCCCAGTAACTTGCCTAATTTCTACATAAAATACTTTCAAAGCTAGAAAAGTAAACACTTTCTGATTTTTTTTCCATTTCATTTTAAAGGGCGTTCCCAGAATTTGACTCTTATTTTGAATGAGGTCTGTATAACAAACATTCTAAGTTGACAAAGAACACATGGCATTTCTGTAACTGTGGCTACCACACAAATGAGGAGCAGTTCCAAATGTTTTGCTACTTTAAGGTCCTTATGTAATCTTTAAAAAGATTTAATTTATTTATTTTTAGAGAGAAGGAGAAAGAAAAGGAGAAAGAGAGGGAGAGCAACATCGATGTGAGAGAGAAACATTGATCAGTTGGTTGTCTCTCATATGCACCCTGACTAGGGCCCAAACCTGCAACCCAGGCTATGCTCTGAATTGAACTGGCAACCCTTTGCTTGGTAGAATGATGCCCAATCAACTGAGCCAGACTAGTTAGGGCCTTATGTAATTTTTTGAGTTCAGCTCCTCTATCATGTGTGCATCTCTATAATATATAACTATAATAAAATGTAATATGACTATAATACATCATAACATACAACTATATGTCTATATATATTATACATAAATAATACAATAATAACAATATGCAACTATATCTCTATAACATTAACGCTATAATAAATATTTCAAGTACTGTGAAAAAAATAACAGCTTTATTGACAATTCACATAAAACTTACTCTTAAAAATTTAGTTATTAATTTTTTTGAGGGAGGGAGAGAGAGAGAGTGAGAATGAGAGAGAGAGAAGAGAGAGAGAGAGAGAGAGAGAGAGAGAGAGAGAGAGAGAGAGAGAGAAAGAAATATTAGTTTTTTTGTTCCATTTATTTATGCATTCATTGGTTGCTTCTTATGTGCCCTGACTGGGGATTGAACCAGCAACCTTGGCATAGCGGAACAATGCTCTAACCAACTGAGTTACACAGCAAGGGTTCAAGAGTCACCCTTTTAAAAACTGTACAATTCAGTGGTTTTAGTATATTCACGAAGATGTGCAAACATCAAGATTATTTGATTTCAGAATATTTTCACCAGATCCAAAACAAACTCCCAATTATTAGCAGTCACTTTCTATGTTCCCCGAGGCCCCCAACCCCAGGCAACCACTATACTCTCTGCTAAGAGTTCTTTATGTTAATTATCTTTATTTTTTAAAGTATATTTTATTGATTATACTATTACAGTTGTCCCAACTTTTTTCCCCTTTGCTCCCATCTGCCCGGTACCTACCTTTCTTCCAGCAATCCTCTCCACTCCCTGCTTAACTCATGTCCGTGGGTCACGCGTATAAGTTCTTTGGCTTCTCCATTTACTTTACTCTTCTTAACATCCCTCTATTTTGTACCTACAAGTTATGCTTCTTGATCCCTGTACCTTTACTCTCATTCCCTCCCTTCCCCCTCCCCACTGATAACCTTCCATAGGATCTCCATATCTATGGTTCTGTTCCTGTTCTAGTTGTTTGCTTAGTTTGTTTCTTAGATTCTTTTGTTGATAGTTGTGAGTTTGTTGTCACTTAGTGTTCATAGTTTGGATCTTCTTTTTCTTAAATGCATCCCTTTAACATTTCATTTAATAAGGGCTTGGTGATGATGAACTCCATTAGCTTTACCTTGTCTGGGAAGCACTTTATCTGCCCTTCCATTCTAAATGATAGCTTTGCTGGATAGAGTAATCTAGGTTGTAGGTCCTTGCTTTTCATCACATTGAATACTTGTTGCCAGTCCATTCTTGCCTGCAAAGTTTCTTTTGAGAAATCAGCTGATAGTCTTATAGGCACCCCTTTGTAGGTAACTCTCTGCTTTTCTCTTGCTGCTTTTAAGATTATCTATCTTTAACCTTTGGCATTTTAATTATGATGTGTCTTGATGTGGTCTTCTTTGGGTTTAGCTTGTTTAGGACTCTGTGCTTCCTGGACTTGTATGTTTATTTCCTTTGCCAAATTTGGGAAGTTTTCCTTCATTATTTTTTCACATAAGTTTTCAATTTCTTGCTCTTCCTTTTCTCCTTGTAGCTTTCCTATGATTCAGATGTTGGCACATTTAAAGTTGTCCCAGAGGTTCCTAAGCCTCTCCACATTTTTTTCAATTTTTGTTTCTTCATTCTGTACTGGTGGACTGTTTATTTCTTTCTTACGTTCCAAATTGTTGATTTGAACCCCGGCTTACTTCCCTTCATTATTGGTTTCATGGGACTTTTTCTTCATATTACTTATTATAACCTTCGCTTCTTCCCTTATGTATTTTCCATACTGAATCATTTCTCTGAGCATTGTCATCATGAGTGTTTTGAACTCTGCATCTACTAGGTTGGTTATCTCTTTCTTGCTTAGTTCTCCCTCTGGAGCTTCGATCTGCTCTCTTTTGGGCCTTACTTCTCTGTCTCCTCAACTTGACAGACTCCTGTGTTTGCCTCTGTGTCTTAGGTAGAGTTGTTGTACCTGTTACATTGTAGGGGGTGGAGCCTTAAGTATTGGTGAGTGTTGGATGACCAGTTTCACAGCCCTGTGAAGCTGTATGTAGGGGAGGGGTCAGAGAGGGAACAGTGTTGCCTTTTTGACCCTCACCCCTTTTCTAGTCACTTCACCCACTTCTGTATGTGATTGGTGTTTCTCTAGCTGTTTCCCTGGTGATGGTTCCCACAGTGGGTAGGTTTGTGTAGGTTCTAGGACTGTGGGGGCCCTCTAAACAAGTGAACTTTGATGAGAAACTGGCAGTTTCTTCTGCCACTCCAACCACCACTGGTTTTCACAGCCATAAGTAATGAGGCTTTATTTTCCCAGCACTGGAACCCTGAGCTGAGCAGTCTGGCCTGGGACTGGGATTGCTCCTGTGGTGTCCCTCCTTGCTTTTATAATGTGTGACTGCTCTTTTCACTGGTTGGCTGCAGCCCCTGCCTTGATGCTGCAACTGCCACCACTGCAACTATATCTTGTCCTCTCTGCTCCAGCTCCCCATCTCCACCTCTCCTACCTGTCTGGATGAGTATTCTTTATATCTTTGTTTGTTAGACTTCCATACAGTTTGATTTTCTGGTAGATCTGGTTGTTTTTTGTTTTGAGTTAGATGTAATCCCTCTTATGGCTGTGCAAGGAGGAAAAACATGTCTACCTGTGCCTCCATCTTGGCTGGAAGTTTCTAATTATCTTTATTTTAAAGATAAGAAACCTGAGGCATGGGAAGATTAAGTAATTTATCTAAAGTTACACAACTAATGAGTGGCTGAGCCAAGAATTGAATGCAGATTCTGGCTGGACTCCATGCTATTAACTTTTTGACTCTCCTACCTTCAGCCTTGTTCATGGTATCCACTTTGCAACACAGAACAACTTAATTTTCTTCAAGATTCATAGGTGAGTCTTGCATAAATCTGTTTGTTCTTTTCTAATTTCCAGGCTGGTAAAGAAAAAAACATTTGATGTTAATTCACTCAGTTACATGCAGTAAAAGCTCCAGTTAAAAGTCCCACCTTTATACAAATAGCATGTATAGCATGTTGACCAATAATACGTTTATCATTCTATGTCTCAAACAATAATCATGTTCAATGGAGGAATGGGGAACACAGAAACATTGATATATAAGTGCTGAAAAAATGTAACATTTTAAGTGAAAATACTGTGTCAATTTTGTTGTTTTGTTGATAGGAAGTTCTCAGACAGATTCAAAGATGTCTATTCTTTCAAAATCAATTCAAATATTTCAAGTGCCATTGGGAATAGAGATCCATGGCAACTGGTTAGAGCCTAGAAGAAGAACATTTTAGCTCTGGCTGCTGATGCTCAGTGGACTGAGAGCTGGCCTATGGACTGAAAGGTTGCTGGTTTGATTCCAAGGTAGGACATATGCCTGGGTTGTGGGACAGGTCCCCAATTAGAGGAGTGAGAGAGGCAACCCATCATCATTACTCTCCCTCCTTTCTTCTCTCTCTAAAAATAAATAAAGTCTATTTTAAAAACGCTTATTTTATTTTATTTTTCTTACATTTACATGCACTCAAGTTTGAGTTTGATCACTATTTTAATTAATACAGAGTTTATTATAGTAGATGCCACTATACTGTGGTTAATATGAAGGTCCACCTGGTTCTTGACTAAATCTGTAAATGGGTTCTTGCTTAATTTGCTCATTGCACATTCTAATTTCTGTTAAGAATGTTCTTTTTCACACTGCCCAACTGGTCAATTGTTTCTTAGTTGATACAAAATTTAGTTATGCTTCTCCAAGAAAGGTTCCTTTCTTCCCCTCAATCTCTGCTTCCTGATAGTGTATTTTTTTGTCTAGTTTTATTGATATATATATATATATATATATATATATATATATATATATAATTGACATATAACATTGTATCAGTTTAAGGTGTACACATAACAATTTGTTATATCTATTTATTGGAAAATGATTACCACAATAAGTTTAGTTAATACCCATCACCTCACAAAACCACAAATTAATTATTTGCTTGTGATGAGAACTTTTAAGACCTGTTAGGGTTCATCAGTCCCTGTGAAACACTGTGACCAACTCAGTCTCATGGTTGTACTTGCCTCACTGTATTTTGTTTTGGGCATCTTCTTAACTAGACTGTCTCTCCTACTAGACTGAACTTATTCAAAACAAAATCTCTATTTCAGTGATCTATTTTCTCCCCAATACCTGGAAAAATATTTTTCCCCAATACCTAGAACAATTATAGGTGTGGTACAAGGTAGATATTAATATATATTTATTACATAAAAAACAATGTGATTGGCCTCCCTTATATAAACATTTGTTGTAATGTCTGGAAGGGATAAGAAAAAGTGAATTATGAGGCATATGATTAAACATCATAAAGGAGTCCACATGGCAATAAATTCATTAGAGGTGTATAGACCTTAATGTCTTAAATTTTTTTTTTGAAAAAAAGAGCATTTTTTTCCACTGAAGTTTAGAACCTATGTGACTTTTCTTAATATCAAGTTTTCCTTTTTATTTTTTATGAATAAGAAGGACACATCTTACAGGAATATTCTGAAAACTCCATCAAGATTCCAAACTTGAAGAATATTGCCAAGTTATGCACACATTAAGATTTTTCTTCTATGAAGCCAAGAAATGTGAAACTTATTAGCAGTTCTCATGTACAGTTTTATGAGAAAAAGGAAAATGCAGAAGTTAGTGTTCCTATGGCGATGAGGTTTCAGTTCTGACTCCTTTTTCAGTTTTGCAACCAGTGAGCGGGGCTATGGATTCCTCGCTCAATAGACAGCTGGCAGAGCCTCCTAGGACCCAACAGTTGCTTTGACAAAAATCTTTATTGGATCTGCTTTACTCCCTTCTTGTCTGTTAATTTTTACTTGTGTCAAGGAAAAAGCCCATGCTTATGTACTGATAACTTGGTAGATTTTCATAGAGATTGGTTTTTTTCATATACACATAACCCATCTTTTTTCTGTTTGCTTGTGCTTAACTTGTGAATCAGCCTGCACTTTGCAGGCTTCTCGTATCATTCAGAAATGATAGTCTGAAAATCAGATCATCATTTTTGGAGCCGAAGTTCAAACTCTCTGATTGATGTCATTGCGGCAAGGCCACAAATCAGTCATTTTAGGCACCTGAAGCTGTATCCACGATGTCAGTGGAGTAACGGTGTTGTACCTCAGAAATTAGCTTTGACTCCTTAGAAGGTAAGTCTCTAATGAGACTGAATTTAGGCCACAGCAGAATATCTCTGACATAAGAATTCCTCCCACTCATAGACTGCATCGCCATGGATTAAATTCCTGGATCTGTAAAAAGCAGCATTTTATGTCTGGAGCTTAAAGATAGCTCCACCAAAGTTTATATATCCAATTGTTTATGGGGAAAGAGTTGTAAGAAGCAGGGACAGGAAGAATCAGGGTGTTTTCTCTAAACAAATGTGTTACCATATAATCTTTTTGAAATCCATTGTTGCTTGTGCAGTTTATCTCAGAAATAGAATTGCAACTTAAAAACAAGGATGGCATAAAGAAGAAGCAGTTTTACTTTTAGTTATGCAAGGTTTAAGGGTGGTAGTTTACTCTCCGTTTCTCCCCCTTTCTCTCACTCTCTCTCTCTATTTTGCAGTTGTGGGGTATAGACTGTTTGTTTCTTTTTCCTCTGAGAAAAACTTTTTAAGTTAACATGAAGTAAAATAAACTATTTTTTGGCATAAAATTTTATGAGTTTTAACACATTGCAATTGCCACTCTCAGGACACAACTGTTCCCTCACCACAAAACATTCCCTCAGCTATCTCCTTATGGGTGCCCTTTGCCCCACCTCACCCCCTGACAACTACTGATCTGTGTTATGTCACTACAGCTTTATATTTTTGAGAATACAACTAGCATATTACAGTATGTAAGTCTTGTGCATGGATCAATCCATTAGCAACTTTGGGCTGGGGAGCTAATGAGGGAGGTGGTTCCAAGGAGAGGAGTCCGAAGAAGCACTTCCTCATTAGTTCATATGACCTTCTGGGTTTCCCTCTTCAATCTCATCTTCTCTCCTTATTAATACAGAAGAGGTAGGATGACTAATTAAAATCTCTATTACTGTACTCTGTCCTCTAGCAAAGATTCTCATAAGGAGGTATTACATTTATGGAATAGAGGGGAGGAGAGACTTTTTCTTCTTAAATGTTGTATAGCCACAGTCTACTAACAGATGTGATCTGGTGTTTTGGTAATATTAGATGGTACTAAGGCAGGTATCTAGAAATCTCTTGCAACTTTTAAGTACAGTATGGAATCTTTCTACCCACAGAGAAAGCTACCTAGTGACCTAACTCCTCAGGCCTTTCCTGACCTTGGCCATGCATCTTGCCAGGGATGTGAAGAGATCTGCTGACTGAGCCATGGCTCCCTTTTCCTGCATCCTTAGTTCAATTCATATACAGAGAAATGTCTGGTCACAGAACCAGCAACTCCTCAATTGGTAGAAACAGTTAAGTCAGTAGGTTTCATTAATAGAGGTAGAACTCGTAGAAAGGGGGAAGTGACAAGCTTGTTCTATATGTGTTGCAGAAGAGCTGGAGTATTGTGCCTAGCTTGGGGGCCCTATTTTACAGGTGACATTGAACATACCTAAGATATAGTGAGTTGAAAAAGATACTAAAATGAGAAACAGATAAAGAAATTACATATGGTTGATTTGAAAAAGAAAGACTCACAGCTCTGATTGTCTTCAAATATCTCTCATGCAGAATAAGATTCAGATTTATTCTATGTTACCCCCAGAACAGTGATTCTTTATGAATCATAGGTATTTTAAGAATCTGATGAAAGCTGTGGATATTTGATGCAGAAAAATGCACATATACTATACATACATATATATGTATATATTTTTCTGTATGTATATAAGAAATTTTAAGGAACACTATGTATACATTTTAAGGAAATCCTTAGATGTGTATTCTTCTTATAGGGTAGATATAGAAAGACCAGAGTAGCATAATTCAATTTAGTAAAAGTAGAACTATCTAGTGGTTTGAGCCTTCTGAAGTCAAATTGGGCTGTTTATGGAATTAAGCTCTCTGTCACTAGGCAAGTTTAAGCATAGGCTGATGGCTCTTTGATAGTTACATTGAAGCAGGATCTTATAAATATGATGGAGTTTTGGCTAGATAAATTCTAATTCCTTTAAAGCCTTGAGAATCAATTAGACTCTATGAGTTTTATAGTAAAAGCCTCATATAACATGATTGGTCTATAAGGCATATGGTAATCTTGTTCACAGACACTGGCATTCATGTATGGTTTTATAGAGTATTTGATTTATTTTAGGACTTCTGCTTGATTTCCTCTTGGTCTGCCCCATAATTTTCATTTGCTCTATTTGGAGTTCTTTTTGGGTTTGGCTGTGTAGGCCAGTATCCATATTCATTGCAGTAATAAAGTTTTAAAACTGAGATATAAAGTCATGTGTTAGTTATCAAATTTCCTTAGCCCATTAGCTCCTAAAGAATAGAAACTGGAGATTTTTAGGTTGATCTTATAGAGAGACCTGCTCCATGGGGTTAGTAAGGTCATTCTGTGACTCACTGCTGTCCTTTCTTGACCCAATCATATTTTCAAGGAGCTTTTATGTCAATTCCAGAGGCCAATTTAATGGCAGGTGCCCTGGGCATGCACCCTGGGCCCTGACTTCTGAAGGGTCCCGCAAAACCCCAACTTTACACTTTTTTCTAATGACACCAAATTTGGTTTCATATGTGCATTTTTTTTACTTATTTAAAAATATGGTTAACATGTATTTTTATTTTCCCTGTCTCTCTCTCTCTTTTTTTTAAAGGGCCCAATATTTTCTTCTGCACCCGAGGCCTCAACCAACCTTAATCCGCCTCTGGGCATTTCAATGGCTCTAATGACTTTATGCTGTTTTACTGATGTGTGTATGTGTGTGTGTATGAGACTTACATCAGAGAAGGAAAACTCTGACTCCAAAAAACCTCCGCTGCCTTGCGGCATACCTCTTCAGGGGAAAGGCTAAGGGAGTAAACCCCGACAGAAAATCGGGAGCCGGAGTCCCTAAGGCGGTTTGACGTTGTAGTCAACACCGGCAACTCCTGCGGCGCACCTGAAGCCAAGCTGTATCGACTCCGTCTTTCCCTTGGACCCTTCAGCTGCGAAGAGAGGGGGGGTCTGCTGCATGGGCAACAGCAGACCCTCCACATTACCCTGCCCAGGCTCTGTAGCTTCAGCATCATCGCAAGATGTCGATTCAACACGGGAGGAGACAGATACCATGTCACTCCCGGGTCGGACTGCACAGCCATTCTCAGCGGTGCAGATAGACTCTTGGGAAGCTACACCATCGTCTCTCGAGACGGACGGCTGCCGACGACGATGAGACTTATAAATTTTGGTCACTGCTCACTTTTAGTCAGAGCCTCTTAATACCTACTTACTATATTGTAAAACTAAACAAACAGATTTAGTCTTCATTTTCCAATCCTTGATGTTTCTCCTGACCTTAGACACAAAAGTGTTGCTTAATGATAATCATATTACTTGGGGCCAATTTGGGATAGAACCATAGCTTTCTTTTCCCAAGAAGGCATAGACAATAAAATTATTTCCTAAAAGGTAGAAACCTCATAAAAAATAGAAATAGATATATTGCTGTTGTAGCATTTATTATCGCATTATTTCCAGGGCCTCAGATGTTTGACAAGTAGGTTTCATTTATGTTTAAAAAAATAATAAAATACATTACTAATCTCTGTATTTCCATGAACTGGGGTTCATTTGAGAAATTTCTAAGAATACAGTCTTTCAAAGAAAAGCAGTATATTTCTCAAAATACTGATAATTTCTGGGAATTATCCTAAAGGGTATTAGAGTCAGGAGAACAATGTGTAGAATTTTGGTGTTGCAACCAGAAGAATACCTAGAGAAAGTCCAGAAAAGTGCACCTGAACTGAATCAACAGAATGTGAGTGCTGCCATCTGAGGACAATCTAAAAATATTTACTCTCATCTGTCTGGCAATATGCAGGCTAAAATGAAAAATGATTGATGTTTGTCAAATTATGAAAGTTATGTATAATTGGAAGCAGACTAAAATGCAAATAAACTAACATATGTGAATGGGATTTAAATATTTCCTGGCACATAGTAGGTGTTCAATAAATGTTAATTCTTTTCTTTGCAAATTTATTTAGATGTTTTAAAAAGTAAATTTTAACACAAATGAAAGAAATATATTTGCAGCAGGTAGATAAAATATGGAATTTGATATTGGAAGAGGTGATTTTGGTGGAAAATGTGAAACTAGCTTCCAAATGGGCTTGGATAAATCCAGAGATGATGGATCCATAATGATCAGTTAAGGGAAATTAGTTATGAGTCTTTGTAGGTTGAAAGGAAATGTTTAACTTCAAAATGTGTTTATTGTTTTTCTCACTATAAAGATGCATTTTCTAAATAATTTTCAGAAAAATAGATGACCAAGATCATTTACGATACCACCATTTAGTAATTTCACTCAAAATTTTATGTTATAGTTACAGCACCTTTCCTTGTAAATGATACTTCATCAGCTGTATATAAATATTTGATAAATTTTATTTAACTTAGTGGAAACGTATTTCTACATCACTAAAATTGTTTACAACACAATTTTATGCAACTAATATTACATAGAATGAAGAATGCCATATAAATTATATTGCTTATAAATAGACCTTGATAATTTTCTCAAGGTTTTGCTGCTAGAACCAACATCCATGCACATCTGCCTTTGTGTAGTTCTTAAAATGTTTTATTAGGTTGAATTCCTAGAAGTAAAATTGCTTAGTCAAAGAACATGAACATTTTTGAAGCTTTTAATAGGTATTGCTAAATGCCCTCTAGAAATATTATAATAGCAGTGTGTACCCCTATTAAAGTACTCATTTCCCCTGAATCTTGGCAAATCTGAGTATCTTAAAAATAGCTTACCTTTGCTTTTCTGTCTCAGGATTGCTGTTGCTATGCAGGGTCTTTTGTGCTTTCATATAAACTTTGGAAATATTTGTTCTGGTTCTGTGAAATATGATATTGGAATTTTGATAGAAATTGCATTGAATCTACAGATTGCTTAGAGTAGCATGGACACTTCATGATGTTAAATCCTCCAATCCATGAAGAAATAAGTGTGCTTCCACTAATTTGTATCTTCTTCAATTTATTTTACCGGTGTCTTATAACACGGAGAAACAATTTTCAACATAATTCTGTTGAGTTTGATTTTTCACCTGCTTTAGACCTATATAGGAATACTAATTTCAAAACTGCAGTTATTTTTCTTCTATCCCATCAAGTTTTTTCTGTACAGTTTATCTTTTTTAAAAAGTATATTTTATCGATCATGTTGTTACAGTAGTATCAGTTTTTTCACCTTTGCTCCACTCTGCCCAGTATCCCCCTTCCCTCCAGTAATCCCACCCCCCTTAGTTCATGTCCATGGGTCATGCATATAAGTTCTTTGGCTTCACCCTTTCCTATATTATCCTTAAATTCCCCTGTCTATTTTGTACCAACCAATTATGCTTCTTAATCCCTGCACCATTTCCTCATTTCTCTCCCTTCCTCCTCCCAGCTAATAACCCTCCAAATGATGCTCATACCTATGATTCTGTTCCTATTCTGGTTTGCTTAGCTGGATTTTGTTTTTATTTTTTAGATTCAGTTGTTGATAGTTGTGAGTTTGTTGTCATTTTAGTGTTCATAGTTTTGATCTTCTTGTTCTTAACTAAGTCCCTTTGACATTTCATATAATAATGGCTTGGTGATGATGAACTCTTTTGGCTTTACCTTGTCTGGGAAGCACTTCATCTGTCCTTCCATTCTAACTGATACCTTTGCTGGATAGAGTAATCTTGGTTGTAGGTCCTTGCTTTTCATCACATTAAATACTTCTTGCCAGTCTCCTTCTTGCCTGCAAAATTTCTTTGAGAAATCAGCTAACAGTCTTATAGGTACCACTTTGTAGTTAACTCTCTGCTTTTCTCTTGCTGCTTTTAAGATTCTCTCTTTATCTTGAAACTTTGGCATTTTAATTATGATGTGTCTTGATGTGGTCTTCTTTGGGTCTAGCTTGTTTAGGACTCTCTGTGCTTCCTGGACTTGTATGTCTATTTCCTTTGCCAAATTTGGGAAGTTTTCCTTCATTATTTTTTCACATAAGTTTTCAATTTCTTGCTCTTCCTCTTCTCCTTCTGGCACCCTTATGATTCGGATGTTGGCACGTTTAAAGTTGTCCCAGCGATTCCTAAGCCTCTCCTCACTTTTTTTCAATTCTTGTTTTCTCATTATGTACTGGTTGACTGTTTATTACTTTCTTATGTTCCAAATAATTGATTTGAACCCTTGTTTCCTTCCCTTCACCATTGATTATTTTGTGGATTTTCTTTCATTTCGCTCAGCATAGCCATCACTTCTTCCCATATGCATTTGCTGTACTCAAGCATATCTGTCAAGCCTGTGAGCATCTTTATCACCAGTGTTTTGAATTCTGCATCTGTTAGGTTGGCTATCTCTTCATCTGTTAGGTTGCTTATCTCCTCATTGCTCAGTTCTCCCACTGGAACCTTGATCTGTTCCCTCTTTTGGGCTATACTTCTGTGTCTCCTCATCTTGACAGGTTCCTGTGTTTGTTTACCTTTGTGTCTTAGGTAGAGCTGTTGCCCCTATTACATTGTAAAGGGAGGAGCCTTAGGTATTCATCACTATAGTGTGACCCTTTTCACTATGTTGTGGCACTGTATGTGGGGGAGGGGTCTGAGAGGGGACAATGCCACTTGCTCAGCACCTGCCCCTTTTCCAGGCACTTCTCCCACTTATGTATGGGACTGGCACCTCTCTTTCTGTTGCCCTGGCCATCGTTCCCAGAGTTGGTGGTCTGAGATATTCTAGGACCATGGGGGCCCTTTAAACAAGTGGACTCTACTGAGAGACCGGCAGTTTCTTCCTCTACCCTAACCCCCACTGGCTTGCATAGTCAGAAGCAATGAGGCTTTATTTTCCCTAGTGCTGGGACAATGAGCTGGTGGGGGGGTGGGGGTGGGGGGCTGGTGAGCAGCTGGAAATGCTCCCCAGGTGTCCCTCCCAACTTTTAAAAATGTGTAACTGCACTTCCCACCAACTTGCTGCTGCCGCTGTCACCACACTGCGTCCTCTGTGCTCTGGCTCCGCCCCCCCTACCTGTCTGGATAAGTATTTCTTCTTTATATATATATTTTTTGTTGGACTTGAATACAGCTTGATTTTCTAGAACTTCTGTTTTTCTCTAGTTTTGAGGTAGTTATATTCCTTCTTAGTTGTGGAGGGAGACTCAGTGTGTCTGTCTAGGCCTCCATCTTGGCTGGAAGTCTTGTACAGCTTATCTTAATGTGATGACTCTAGATTGGATTGAGCCTGGACTGAGGGAAGCGCTAGTGCTCTCCTGTTAGCTGAGAGCAAACCTCCTTCTAGTAGGAAGTGGTGAGGGATGACCTTGGGGACCAGCGACAGGTTTATACTTGTCTAGGCTATTCAGTTACACATGAGATAATGTAGTGAGAGGTTGTGTGCCGCTCTATATAGTGAATCATATTCTGAAGTGTAGTCCAAGTTCTTTTTTGTATACAAGGAGTTAGCAGAATTTATTTTTTTATTTACATACATACTTATTTCCTTTCCTTCAGATCATGACTGACTCTGCTATTTCTCATCATAAGTGCCTAAACAACCCGGATTCGTTTTGTTATATCTGTAGCAGTTTCACCATTCCCAGGCAAAGAACAAACATTAGCACATTTTTCAGGCAAGCCTATTTTATACATTTTAAAGTAAAACTTGGGATCAAGATAATTCTTGGGCCCCTCACAAGGTGTGCAAGTAGTGTGTCAAGAGTTTATGGATGTGGATGAAGGAAATATGTGATAAATTGCCATTTCGTATACCTATGGTTTGGCGAGAGCCCAGAGATCATTCAAGTGACTATTACTTTTTTATAGTGGAAATGTCAGGATATAACAAGAAAAATAAGTGTAAAATAGAGTATTCTAGTCTACCATCAGCTATATGCCCAGTGCCTTATTCAGCTGAAATTCCAGTACCAGTTTTCATTGAACTACCCTCTTTTGAAAAACAGGAGTGAAGAACTAAGTGAAAGCAATGATGAAGATTTTGAAATTGAAGATGACTCAGTTCGTAAGGGATTTGATCAGCATGAGTTGAATGATTTGACATGAGATTTGGGACTATCCAAAAAGGCTTCAGAACTCCTAGCATCAAGACTGCATGAGAAAAACTTGTTTAAAAAAGGAGCGAAGGTATCCTACTTTCGATCAAAAGGAAGTGCATTTCTGCAGTACTTTTTAAGTGACAGTGGCTTTGTGTATTGCCATAACATACATGGTTTAATGGAAGAATTGGGAATTTCATCTATAATGGAACTTAATGGCAACTGTTTGTCGATAGCTCAAAATGGAGCTTGAAGTGTGTCCTCCCTTACAATGGCAATTTATTTGGTGCAGTTCCAATTGGTCATTCAATTTGTTTTCATGAAGAATATGAAGACATAAAGAGAGTCATTGAATGTTGCAATATCACAAGCACAATTGAATTATCTGTCTTGACCTTAAAATGGTCTGCTTCCTTCTTGATCAGCAATGTGGATACACCAAGTATCCCTGTTTTCTGTGTATGTGGGATAGCAGAGCTCATGAGAAGCATTGGGTGGAGTCAAATTGGCCTCCAAGATCTGATCTCAAACCTGGTAACCCAAACATTCTACATGAGTCACTTGTTGACAGAAATAACATTACATTTCCACCCCTGCACATAAAACTGGGTTTCATGAAACAATTTTTTAAAGCTTTGCCAACTGAAGGAGACTGTTTCAAGTATCTCATTTTGGCATTTTCTAGCCTGTCATTTGAAAAGATAAAATACCTTAATATGTATGTTTGGTAGCAGAACTTTACTGCTTGTAAACAATTTGACTTACAGTAACAATATATAACCTTTATATGAATAAAATAACTCTAAATAAACAGTATATTCAGGTAACTTTTTCTTTGTTTTCCTTGGTATGTACATTCTGTATGATTTTTGGGACAAAGGGACAGTATCCTGTACCTTAAAAAGTTGACGTGATAGAGAAAAACTGAGGTCTTCTTTGGATTTAGATTCCAAAAGTTAGTCAAAAACAAGTGTCAGATCTAACTCAATGAAAATTGTGTTCCCCAGAGTAATTTTCTGAGTACAAGTCTTTTACATCCTTGGTTAGATTTATTCCTAAGTATTTTATTCTTTCTGAAGCAATCGTGAATTGGATTGGTTTCTTAATTTCTCTTTCTGTTATTCATTATTGACATATAAAAATTCAACTGATTTCTGGATATTAATTTTGTATTTTGCTATTTTGCTGAATTCATTTATCAATTCTAATAGTTTCTTGGTGGAATCTTTGGGCTTCTCTATGTATAATGTAACCACTGTGGAAATCAGTATAGAGATACCTTCAAAAATTAAAAATGCATCTGCCTTTTGATCCAGCAATCCAGTTTCTGGGAATATATCCAAAGGAAAACACTAATTCAAAAGAACACAAATGCCCCTTTGTTCATTGCAGCAGTATTTAAAATTGCCAAGATATGGAAGCTGCCCAAGCGTCCATCAGTAGATGAGTAGACAAAAACAACTATGGAACATTTGCACAATGGAATGCTACTTGGCCATAAAAAAGAAGAAAATTTTACCCTTTGTGACAGCATGGATGGACATGGAGAACATCATGCTACATGAAATAAGCCAATCAGAGGAATATAAATATCATGAGATTTACTTATATGTGGAATCAAATGAACAAACTGAACTAACAAGCAAAATAGAGACAGACTCATAGATATGAGAGCAGATGACAAATAAGGGGGAGGAGGCAAGGGTTGGGGGGATCAAGTCAAAAGGAAAAAGGACTCATGGACATGGAAAACAGTATAGTGATTGCAGTGGGGGGGAATATAATAGGGTTAAATGGTAATGGAAAAATACAATAAAAATTAAAAGAACACAACTTACCAAATTTGTTTTAATATGTTATAACTTTAATTTACATTGATTAGTAATGATATTAAATATTAAATTTTTTCAAATGCTTATTTTTGGGGGCTAGATATTGCCATTTCATATTCTTTCTCCTATGTTGTATTGATATGTCTCCCTTTCATTAATTTAAAATATTTCTCAGTGTTGAAGTGTAGTTAATTCTTTTTGTCCTCTTTTCTGCTTGGTAATTTTTCATTTGAGTTCTGGCCAGTTTCTACCACAGAAATCAATAAGACAAGATACTGTGTTTCTTGAGGTTCTTTGCAGTGATGGAATTCATGTGATCTTGTGTAGCCAATCAGCTGCATTCATCTGGAACTTTGAACTGGGAGTTAGTGATGCAAAGAAGTGTGGACAGAGGAGGATTTATACTGGTAATGTCACAGCTCAAGCAGTGTCTGCAGCAACACCTAATGTTGCATGCTCAGCTTCATCTGCAGTGGTATCTTTGGCAGATGGGATCTGTAATATGATTTTGGTTTGATTCTGGCTGCCTAGGCTCCACTTATTTTAAACTATGAAGGACCCTTAAACACTAGTGTTCCCATGGATTTATCAAAGAACTTCTTCCTTCTTTTTCTTTCTCCTCTCCCTCCTCCTCATCCTCTTCTTCTTTAAAAATAGCTTCTTGCTTGGTAATCCTCATTGTTTTTAAGTGCAACCCCTCCTTTTTACAGACGTAAGTAAAACTCAGAAATATTAAGTGACTTCTGCAAGGTCTTTAGCTAATTAGTGGTAAGTCAGGACTTGGTACACATCCCATGATGGTTAACCCAGAACACATTTATTCAAACCTCTTGCTTCCAAGATCTGTCCTGAGTGGCAATAAGAATAAAGTGACATGGACCTGGATTATCCAGGCTAAAAGTCCAGCTCTGTTACTCAATAGATTCTGACTTTAAGCATCTTATTCTTTCAATCTGTTTTTTCTATCAGTTTCAATGGGGGTGGTATAATTACAGTGACTACCTCATGGGTTTCCATCAAGATTTAACAAGTTAATATATGTAAAATACTTAGAGCCTGGCACATCCCTGGGGGGTGGGGTGTATGATGACAATTGGATCAGGGGATATACTACTAAAATTGAACCATGGTAGTCTTCTTTATCTTTCACAGAAACAAATTATATAATATAATTCTCTTCATTTTAAGTTTTAGGCTTATATGTTGTTTTAAAAATTTTGTTGTCATCACTGTGCAGTGGAGAGAACATGACCTTGTAGCCAACTCTCTGATCTAAAAAGAAACAAATCAAAACAAAACAAAACAAAAAAAAAACCCCCAAAACAAGCAAACAAACAGAAAAAAAACAAAACAAAAACAAAACACCTGCCTATCTTATCAGGTTTTCAAGTTGAAATGAAATATTGTATTGTTGAGTGTTGAGTGTTTCCATCTTGGAGGCACTCAGGAAATTTTAAATCTCTTTTCCTCATTTCTTGTGTCTTATTAGTGATTGATAGTAGAAAACAGAACAAATGAGTGAAAGGCAAGTAAAATCAATGAGGTTTGTCATTTGTCTATTTATTGTGTATATGTGTATTTTTTCTGAATATGTTTATACATGTGCTCTCCCCACTTTGGTTTTCTATTATATACCATTTGACAGATTTCTCAAAGTTCTATAAATGCACTTTTCTTGTAAGTTGAAGAAAGATGAGCAGATGTTATATTGTATATGTGGGATTTTTTAAACTGTTCATGATAATCTCCTCCTGGCATCTTGAGAAAGAAGGTTAAAATTTTACTGAATTATTTAAATATTAAACAAACATTGTTTTGAGTATATTAATTAAAATAACATTGTACTGTGCAGTGAAACTTGGCCATAAAAATATTTCAATTGCTAAGTATCACCAAAAGTTGTAGAAGCTGAAGCAGTTAGGCCAATAGTAATGAATTTCTCTGCTTTTCTGAGTGGGTCCAAAGGAGAAACAAGATGATAAGAACTAAGCTTTGCTTCTGATACTACAGCCTTGGCATAGAGGTCTGAGGGAAGACTGGGCCTTATTTTACAGGATGAGTGGCAGATTTCCAAGATGAGGGGCACTATATGAAGATAAAACCCTTATGAGTGTAAGAGTATATGTCTCGTTTGTTGAGACGATGCTCATAGATGGTAATCTAATAAAACCATTACATCTGTTTGTAACTACATATCTTCAGAGGGAGAAGACCTGGCTCTGAAGTACCATGTGGGACCTGGTGGTGGAATAAGGTGATACAGGAAGACTTATTTATTATCTCCATTATTTTTATTTCTGAAAAACATTGTGTTGAGTGCTTAGTTATTTGGTCTTGCAGGGGAGTGGCTAGGATGAATTTTAATAAGAAATATCCCTTGCCAAAATTTCTCCTCCTAACTTGAAACCCTCTACAATACATACAACAATAATAATCATAATTTATTCTTGTACATTGTTTCTGATTGGAAAAAATATACCCATGTGATGTGCTCATGAAGTTCATAATATACTCTACTATATGAACAACTTTAGTAGTTGTTTCTAAATGAAGAAAGAATATGGTTGTAGGAGATGAAGATACTGAACAGAGGGTTATATCAATATCCACAATGTCAATTTGCACATGCCCCAGGTTAAAAATTAAGAAACACAAAATGTCCATTCTTGTAAAAGAAAAATTTCTATCCTTCAGGAGCATGCTTATATAATTACAGAGAGTAAGTAAGTAAAAACTTAAAGGGATTATTTTGAAGGCCATGTTAATATTATTAGTGTAATGGTTAAGAAATAAAAATATGGAAGTTTTCAAAATGGAGCAATGAAGAATGAATTGGGAATAGCATAATGATGAAGTCCTGAGCTCTAATGTTATGACTGCTAAATCCATAACTTACTAAAATTAACTCAGCTATGGATATTTTCAAAAAATATTCTTTCTTTATTTTTAGAGAGAGGGGAAGGGAGGGAAAAAGAACAGGAGAGGACCATCAATGTTAGAGAAAAACAATTATTGGTTACTTCTCGCTTGCACTCTCATGAAGATTAACCTGCAATCCAGGCATGTGCCCTGACCCATAATCAAATTGGTAACCCTTCACCATGTGGAAGGATGCCCAACCAACTGAAACATGATGGTCAGGGTAGCTCTGGGATCTTTAATATAGTTATCAGCCTTTTGGTGTCTTGGCTTCTTCATATATAAAGTAGAGATAATATTAATAATAATATTAATTTGCCTTATAGGATGTTATATGAATTAAAAGTTATCATAATTGTTAGTTGTGTTTATTATACTTTATAGCTATAATTTTATCTGCTAGAGTATTATTGATATAGTTCATCTTTTCTTCTCTTGAATAATGTTAATTCTCAGAAACTTAAAAAAAACACATTCCCTTAAATGATACTGAAACCATATATATATTGTTGAGTTTGGCTTTTTACTTTTTAAAAAATATTTTATTGATTATGCTATTACAGTTGTCCTTATTTTTACCCCCTTGCTCCTTCTCCACCCAGCACCCTCCACTTCCTCAGGCAATCCCCCCACCATTGTTCATGTCCATGGGTCATGCATATAAGTTTATTGGCTGCTCCATTTCCTATGTTGTACTTTACATCCTCATGTCTATTCTGTAACTATGTATTTGTACTTTTTCTGTTGACATTTATTTTTAAATTTTGTTTAGCTCTTTTTCCAGAGTTTTGATCTGTTCTTTCATTTGGGTCGTGTTTTTTTTTTGTCTCCTCATTTTGGCAGCCTGTCTGTGTTTATTTCTATGTGTTAGATAGAACTGCTTTTCTCTGTGTCTTGGTAGCATGGCTTAATGTAGTAGGTGTCCTGTAAGGTGCAGTGGCACAACTTCCCCTATCACCCAAGCTGGGTACTTGAGGTGCTCCCTAAGTGTGGGCTGAGTACACCCTCCTCTTGTAGTTGAGTTGGTTGCTGTTGGCAGATCAACGGGAGGGATTTACCCAGGCCAGTCAGTTGCAAAAATTGGCTGTGAGCCCTTCCATTAACTTCGCCTTCCATGGAAGATCGGCTGTGCAGGGGCAGGGTCGTGGTACTTCAACATGGTCTGTAGCTGTTCACTGGTGTATCACCCTGGGGTTTCCCAGAAAAACTATATATTTTAATTAAAAAATACATACTTAAAATAGAAGTAATGTGATAGTGAGAACAAATGATTTATTACATTGACACAATCAGTTGGTTAAATTTACCTGGAGGGAAGCGTGTTCTGGTTTCTGTATTTAAAGAAAATGTGTTAAAAATACATAGGCTGATAAAAGAATTTACCACTCTAGGATTTTTTCCCCCAAGAATAATTACTTGCGGATGCAATGATGACTTTATTACTAAAGTTTGTTGTTCTCAGAAATGATGCACCACTAGGGTGTGAGGCTGAGAGGCATCTAGTTATATACCAGGTTTAAAGGTTGATAAATTGTTAAAAAAAGACATACTTTTATAAGGGGGGAAATGCATTAAATATTTTTCCTTGAGTAATATGTGGAGAAAACCTGCTTAAATGGGGCATATAACTTTTAATGACTCAGGTATTTAGTCCTTGGAAATGAACTAAGTATGATAAATAAGGTGGAAGCTGGTGAATACTGACTGTCTCATCATCACAGCATCATTTTTGAGATCACCTGAAGATGTGCATGAAAGGTAGTAGCTTGAAAAAATTAGTCTTTAGTCCAGCTGACTTTGAAGTGTGTGGCATAAACTGAAGAAAGTTGATAGTAATCAACTTATCAAAAAACTCTCTTCCTAAAATTTGAAAGATACATTATAATCAGAAATAGTGTAAATATTTCATTTCAATAAAAAAATCAAGATTTAGTTTCTATAGAAAATATTTTTGAGTCAGTTTTCTTTGATGCATACATTATTGATAAGAAAATGTGTTTCAACCTTGCACCTTTTCTTTTCGTGATTTTTGACCTTCAATTTTTCAAATATTTATTAGTCTACATATAGGTAGGATTATCTTATTTCTGTTTTTATTTCATTGGTTAACCTTAGCAGGGAATGCTTTTAGCTCAGGAGAAAAGCAAGGTTTGTACAATATTAAAAAGAATGCATTCATTTTCATTTTTAAATTTAATGGATATAATAATTTACAAATATATTAAAAATATCCCTGAATAGCACAAATAATAGAGAATGTGGAAAATTAAAGAATTAAGTATATTAGAAAGCTTAAAATGAAAAAAAATAATGAGTGAAGAAAAATATTTAATACATTGTATACGCTACTGATTTTTAATATAGCACTAATGTAACATCAGTGTAAAAAACCTGTACCCAGTTCCAGCCAAGATGGAGGCCTAGACTAACACACTCCATCTCCCTCCACAACTAAGAAGGAATACAACTACCACAAAACCAGAAATAACCAGAAGTTCCAGAAAATAAAGCTACATGGAAGTCCAATATATGAAGTTATAAAGAAGTGGAGCTTGTCTGAATGGGTAGGAGGAGTGAAGCCTGGGCAGGGAGGTCAAGCTGTGCTGGCAGTGGTAGTGGCAGTGACAGTGGCAGGGCAGCGGTAAGCACAGTCTCCCATATTTAAGGGGAGGTGATAAATGCCTGAGGAGCCCCTGTGGCTACAGACCAAACCCATAAGCTGACGATTCCAATGCCAGGGAAGGCAGACTCCCATTGCCTTGGACTGTGAGGCCAGGAGAGGGTAGAGATGGGGGAGGAGGCTCCCAGTCTCTCAGCAGAGAGTGAATGGCAAGAATCCATCTTGGACCCTGCCCCCCACACAGAATGTCACAGCGTGGTGAGAAGGGTTGTCCAATAGTGATGAGTGCACGGGGCTCTGAGAACTATAGCATAGGAGGTGTGACAGCCCTGCCCAGGAAGCAAAGATAAACAAAACTTTCAGAATGGCACAGATCATGATAGAGGTCCCGGTGAAGTAGCTGAGCAACCAGCAAATATCAAATCTAATGGCTCAGCAGATAGGAAACCTTTCTGAGGCACAGTTCAGAACTTTGGTTATATGAATGCTTGCAGACCTAACAGGAGATCTTAAACAAGACAAGGGAGGAATGAAGGCTAGTCCTGCTGAAATGAATGAAAACAAATACAAAACTATTGGTGAGGGAAAGAAAACCAGGGATCAAATCAACAAATCAGAACATATGGAAGGAACAGTCAGCCAGTGCAGAAAGAGGAAACGAAAAGTGAAGAAAATGAGGAGAGGTTCAGAAATCTATGGGACAGCTATAAGCGGGCCAACATCCAAATCATAGGGTTGCCAGAAGGTGAAGAAGGAGGACCAGAAATTGAAAAATAATGTGAAAAAATAATGAAGCAGAACTTCCTTAACTTGGGGAAGGAAATAGACTTACAGGTCCAGGAAGCACAGAGAGTTAAAAAAAAATTGGACACAGGAAGAACCACACCAAGACACATTATAATCACAATGTCAAAAATAAAGGATAAGGAGAGAATCTTAAAAGCAGCAAGAGAGAAGAAGAGAATTATGTACATAGGGGTCCCAATAAGACTCTCAGCTGATTTCTCAAAAGAAACTCTGCAGGCTAGAAGGTACTGGCAAAAAATATTCAAAGTAATGAAAAGCAAAAACCTACAGCCACAAATACTCTATCTAGCGAAGCTGTCTTTCAGAATAGAAGAGCAGAGAAAGTGCTTCCAGGACAACATAAAACTGAAAGAGTTTGTCAGATTCAAACCAGTGTTATATGAAATGTTAAAGGGACTTGTTTAGGAGAAAGAGGATCAAAACTGTGAACATTAAAGTGAAAACTGTATCACAACAACCAACAACAGAAGCTAGGGAATTGAAACAAAAGCAAACTAAGTAAGTAACTAGAGTGGGAAAATAATTATAGTTATGGGGAACATTTTGGGGGGAGGTTAGCGGGGAGGGATGGTACAGGAATTAAGAAGCATAATAGGAGGGAGTGGAGTAGATAGGAAGATGTTGATAAGAAATATATACACAACCAATGGGCATGGACTAAGGAGGGGCAACTGGAGGGAAGGGTGTCACTGTGTGGAGGGGAATAAAGGGAAAAGAAATTGGGGCAACTGTAACAACATAATTAATAAAGCACATAAAAATACATATTAACAATAAAATGGCAACCAATACAAAACAAACAAACAAACAAAAGAAAAACAAAAAACTTGTATCCGTGTAGTTCAGTGTACTCATATTTTGTAGGGCATCCAGTGTGTTAGGATTCCCTCAAATTAAATAGCATACATCAACAAGCAAAGGGAACTTTAAAATACATAAACAACAACAACAAAAATAATAGTGAAAGACCAAGCTGACTTCACGAAACATTTCTGATTGATAATAATGAAAGTAGCAATTATTAATTTTGGCATTGAGATAGTCTTTAGTAATTAATGATTTATTAAAATTCAAGATAAAATCAATAATAAAATTGTTAAAATTATAAAAATTTAGACATAATTTTAAGAACAAAACAAAAGATGAAGATCATAACTACAAAATTATTTAGAATTACAGATCTAGGGACTAAAGGTATAGTACTGTCAAATATAAAAACAAAAAGGTCAAGAAAATGGACATTTGATAAATCAAAATTAGGCCTATCGAGATGAGAGATGAGAATTGAATTATGTCAAAAAGTATACAAATTTCTAATATTTATGGAAAGGCTCAGAGTTCATAATATAGAAGAAACATCAGTTCATCCTGATAAAATAAAACTGCATGTTTATTATGTGATTTTACAAAAATTCCCTAAAAATATTCTTAGGCATATTTTACTATTATTAATAGAGGAAAGCAAAGGAAAGGGAAATCATTATTAAAACTGTAAACCAATATGTGCTCATATTCTGGGAGAAACATTGACCATATTCATAAAATGTAAAATGATTTTATATAGATTTTCTGATTTATACAAACACACACACTATAACACTCAGCTATAAAATGCATTATCTATCCATATCTATATCTATATCTGTATCATCTATATATCTATATCTATATCTATATCTATATCTATATCTATATCTATGGCCAAAAGTTCCGTTTAGTTTTTTCCATACAGTAAAAGACACATTTTTCACCCTGGCTGGTGTGGCTCAGTGGAATGAGCTCCTGCCTGCAAACTACAAGGTCACCAGTTTGATTCCCAGTCAGGGCACATGCCTGGGTTGCAGACCAGGTCCCCAGTTGGGGGCACACAAGAGGTAAGAGACGTTTCTCTCACATGATGATGTTTCTCTCCTTCCCTTCCCCACTCTCTACAAATAAATGAAATCTTTAAAACAACTATAAAAAAGACACATTTTTTATTTTCACCTATAACTTTATTAATTTGAATGTTTTAAGTACGTTGGCTATCTTCCATGTGTTATAACATTGGTTGTTCTCAATTAATGTCTCAATTTTTTTTTTTTTTGGTTTTTCAATTACAGTTGTCCCATTTTTTTCCCCTTTGCTCCCCCCAACCCGTCCCACTCCTTCTCCCACAATCATATCCCTCCCCGTTGTCCATGTCCATGAGTCATTTATAGACATTGCTTGACTAAACCCTTTTCTTACTTATCCCTCTTCTCTTTTCCTCCTCCCTTCCCCCTCCCCCCTAATAAATGTTATTCTGCTCCTTGTTCTACTTTGTTTGTTTATGTTGTTCCTTAGTTTCCTGTATTTGGTGATATCATATGATATTTTTCTTTGTTTGCCTGGCTTATTTCACTAAGCATAATTCTCTCTGGTTCCATCCATGTTGTCGCAAATGGCAGGAGTTCCTTCTTTCTTTCTGCTGTATAGTGTCTCAATTTGATTACTACCTACTCCAGCTAGTCTACCCCACCATGGAGCATTGTTCAGTGAGAAATCTCCAGTATGAAACTTCACAGACCACTTTTGACACATCTGATCAGCCACAGCCCCTTCTCCATACGCTATACAAATCTTTTTTTGTGTTTTAGTTACATTTTTACCTTTCTTGAAATAATAAAGTCTGATATGCTGGAAATGTTGCTTATTTTCTTCCATCTTCAATATTAAAATGGCACATAAAAATTCACAAATTTGGGTGAGTTTTTAAAAAATGACAGCTGTCACAATACAATCTAACAAAATTGTTTTTTTAATGAATTTAAAGACAATTAAGTGCTACTAGAGTTATCTTATAGAAAAAAACAAAAGAACATTTTGGCCAACCCAATATATGCTACTATTATTTTCCTACCACAAAATCAAAACTCTAGGCCTTTATATGATAACCAAAAATAAATTAAAATCTTTATAAACTTTATATAATATTGCCTAACATTTAAAACTTCTTATTCTACCTCAAGTATTGACTTTACAGATGCAGTTTCAATATTTATAAAATGGGTAAAACTAACATACTACTGTGTATGGATTAAGCAAGGAAATACATATAAAGCACATCAGCACAATGCTATGCATATAGTAAATCTTTCATAAAAGTAAATATTTTTAAAAGAAATTATAAGATTTGGGGAATTGAATGTTTATATTACTAGAGATATTTTAATTAGTGATACTGAATTGTAAACATACTAAAGACACTACAAAGAAAGAGACAAATAGAGAAAAATTATTTTTTTATTTGATAAATTAGCCTTACCCAAATATTCTCATCTTTATAGCTAATTTCTTGAGTTAGTTTATGGATGCTTGTTTTGGACATTCTATATAGTGCTACTAAAATAACTTAGAAGGTTTATTTTTACTTTTGGTTGATTGTATGTATAACTTGTCTTTTCCTCAAAATATATTAACTCATTTCTCTCAAAGGTCAATTATTAAATGTTCTAAAATTTGTGGCAGATTAAGTATGGATCCAGGATCTTTGGAATTTCTATGTATGTCACAGGTAGATAAAGACATAATGAGGTTAAAATTTATGTTTCCTAGAAATCCACATTTTTTATATCTATCTAAGAAATCAGCTAAACATGAAAAATACTGTATTATCATTGTTTACATTTTTCCATCTGGTTCAAAGAATAGTGTCTGTCCAATCTCTTGCTAAAAATTAGTACATTATAATTTTCTTTTTCTCTGAACTTAAGTAACTACCTTGATAGGTATAGATATAGTAATACTTGTGTCATATGGTTGTTCTGATTAGAAGATCAAATGAAGTGTTTATGAAGCATCTAATACAGCAGGTGAACATTGCAGACACTCAAATAAATTAGAGAAGATGTTGTTGCTGTTGTTGTTATTATTGTTATTCTATCAGTCCAATTTCAAGCACCCACTAATGAGAGGTCCTTTAGCTGTCTCTTTAGTTTCTTTGAACTTCTTGCTTCTAGTGGTGGTGCAGATTTGGGGCCAGGAGAAACCCTGAACTATGAGAAAATGGGGATGAGGTGAAGATTTGCGATAGGATATAAATGGGTGGGATTGCAGAGCAGGCCAAGAAAGCGAAGTGAAGACCTGTGCCAAAAGGATAGGAAGTATGGTAGGCAGAGTAAGATCTGAGAAACTTAGGGCACACAAATAAGAAAGGGGTGTTTTGAATAGGAAGATATAGGTAAGTACATTTGATTAAAGTCCAGATTTACTACTTGTAACTGAATGAGGATACTGGTGTCAGCTAGAGCTTTTTAATACCCAACAGGTTACAGTGTGTTGGTCTTGAGCAGCTTCAGTCTGAATTCATCTCCCCAGGACAGCAGGAAGTTAGGACAGGAGTAGAGAGACTCAAATCACTGTATTATCTTTTCCGATTTATAACTTTCATTACCACCCCTACCTGATCTAAAACTGTGGCTTGTAGAAGCTTAAACTTCCTCACACTGAATGCAAAACTTAGAGCTAAAGGCTTTAAAATGCAAATGCACTGCAGTAACCACTTCTTTTCTATCAATATTTTAATATATGGGAGAGGGATGAGAAAGCCAAAACGTATCTGGAACTTTGTCTCATATGTAATTTCTCTCTCTACCATAGGCTTTTTTTTTTTTTTTAAGCAGGGTTATCGAGGTCTAATGTACAAAATTTTCAATAGGTTTGATTTTGATGAGGCACAAGACAACACTTCTTTAGCCATCTTCCTGGGCAATTAATTGTGTGAAGACCATTCACACTATATCACAAATTGTTAATGAAGTCCAGCTTCCCATGCCTCAGTTGTCTATGGTGGAATGAAAACATCACATCAATGACCCAGGTGGAATTCTGAGACCATCTAATCCCATTATATCCTAGACTATTATAATTTTATTCTTTTGCTGACTTTTTAATATCTCACTATGTTTTTAAGACTTACGCATATTATTTTGTGTACTTTGAGTAAAATAATGCATTGTACACATATGCTATATTTTGGTTATTTATTTCCTTAAAAAATGGCACCTAAGTTGCTTCTAACTTTGACCATAGACAAAGCTGTGTTAAGCACAATCATACATCGTTTCTTTCATATCTCTGCATGCATTTCCCTGTGACATACACTTAGAAGATCTGCCAGGTCATGTGGTATACACATCCTGTAGTACACTGAGCACTGCCAGGCAGAATGGGCCCGTTACTTTTCTGGACTGTCAAGATCTACAAGATTCCTATTTCTTCATATCATTACCAATATTTGGTATTATGTCTATGTCTCATGTTTTAATTTACACCTACATGAAAATTAATGTAATTGCCCATCTCTTCATGTAATTATTTTTCTATTGGGCACTCTTGAGTTTCTCATCTTTTTCTTTTTTGGTGCAAGAGTTTCTTATATCTTTTAAATGTAAATTTATAGTCAAGTTTTGATGTGTTTATCTTATGAAATAAAGTAGGAATTAGAAAAAAGGATGGGGAAAGGACAAATATAGCAGAATGTTAACAGCCATTGAATCTATTTGGAGTTTATATGCATTTTATCATACTATTCTTTCTACTGTATATTTGAAAGATTAAAAATTTGGCTACACTTCTTTCAATTCATCAACAGATTTCTTAGATGCTATGATGTTTACCTGTAGAGATGAAACATAAGAGGTATTAATACATGCATTTAGCTATTAAAAAAAATAATTGTCAATAAACCACCATGAGACAGGTAGTCCACTAAGTAGAGGCAATATGGTGAATGAGACAAAGTTCCTGTTCTTAAGAAGGTGAATTCTGTGTCAAGTGGAGGGGGATGGTCAATAAATAAATAAACCAGTAAAGGAAAAAGATAATTTCATATAGTAACACACATTCTGAAATACAGAAAAGAATGTGTATTATAGTGCCTGGGGAGGTCCAATTTAGTTTGAATGTTAAATAAGTGAACAGAGTGAGTAAAAAAATTTTAGATTAAAGATAGAGAGGGGTGATAGGAGATTGTGGACTTTGGAATCTAACAGATCTAGATTTAAACTCTGCTTTCATCAGACTTGGATTTCAATCTTATTTTATTCCATGGCAAATAATCGATTCTTTAAAAATATTTCATTATATTTTATTGATTATGTTATTACAGTTGTATCAACTTTTTCCCTTTGTCTCCCAACACCACCCCCACTCCATCCAGTGATCCCCCCTCATTTGTTCATGTCCATGGGTCATGCATAAAAGTTCTTGGGTAACTCCTTTTTCTATACTTGTTTTTAACATCCATTGGTTATCCTCTAACTACCAATCTGTACTTAGTCCCTTCACCATTTTAGCTATTGCCCCAGGCCCCCTCCCCACCAGCTAACATCCCAATGTTCTCCATTTCTATGATTCTGTTCCTATTCTGCTTGTTTTCTTAGTTTGTTTTTTAGATTCAATTTTTTGATATTTATTTATTGCCATTTCAATTTTCATAGTTTTGATCACCTTGCTTTTCTTAAATAAGTCCCTTTAACATTTTGTATAATAGTGGTTTGGCGATGATGAACTTCTTTAGCTTTACCTTGTCTGAGAAGCACTTTATCTTCTTTCAATTCTAAATGATAGCTTTGCTGGATAGATTATTTTAGGTGGTAGGTCCTTGCTTTTCATTACTTTGAATACTTCTTGCCAGTCCCTTCTTGCCTGCAAAGTTTCTTTTGAGAAATCAGATGACAGTCCTATGGGAATTCTTTTGTAGATAACTTTCTTTCTTTATCTTGCTGCTTTTAAGATTCTTTTTATCCATGACCTTTGACATTTTAATTATGATGTGTCTTGGGTACTTGTTAAGGACTTTATTTCCTTTACCAAATTAGGAAAGTTTTTAAATTATTATTATTATTATTTTTGTGTGTGTGTGTGTTTTATTGATTATAATATTACATTTGTGCCAATTTCCCTTCCCTCTGCTCCCCTCCACCCGGTGGCCCCCCTCCCTCCAGTTGTCCCCCCCTTTTAGATCATGTCCATTAGTTGTGCATACAGTTCTTCTCAACCTCTCTCTGTCTATTCCATTCCCTCCTACCATGATCCTTAATTCCTATATCATCTCCCTCCCTCTCCCCATTCCCCCTCCCTGTTGACCTCCCCCCAATATGTTCTCCGTACCTATAGTTCTTTTTCCACTCTCGTTGCCTGTTTAGTTTGCCTTTGTTTCAATTCCCTAGCTTCTGTTGTTTCTTGTGATGCAGTTTTCATTTTAGATTTCAGTGTCTTGATCCTCCTTTTTCTAAACCAGTCCCTTTAACATCTCATATAACAGTGGTTTGGATCTAATGAACTCTTTCAGTTTTATTTTGTCCTGGAAACACTTTCTCTGTCCTTCTATTCTGAATGACAATTTCGCTGGATAGAGTATTCGTGGTTGTAGGTTTTGGATTTTCATTACTTTGAATATTTCTTGCCAGTCCCTTCTTGCCTGCAGGGTCTCCCTTGAGAAGTCAGCTGATAGTCTAATTGGGACCCCTTTGTACATAATTCTTTTCTTCTCTCTTGCTGCTTTTAAGATTCTCTCTTTATCTTTAATTTTTGACATTTTGATTATAATGTGTCTTGGAGTGGTTCTCCCTGGGTCCAGTTTTTTTGGAACTCTCTGTGCTTTCTGGACCTGTAAGTCTATTCCATCCCCAAGTCTGGGAAGTTCTCCTTTATTATATTTTCACTCAATTTTTCAAGTTCTAGTTCATCTTCCTCGCTCTCTGGCAAACCAATGATTCTTATGTTGGGCCTTTTATAGCTGTCCCAGAGGTTTCTGATCCTCTCATCGTTGCTTCCCATTTCCTCTCCCTGCATTGGTTGACTGCTTGTTCCTTCTCCATATTCCAGTTTGTTGAAATGAACTCTGGATTTTTTTTCCTCCCCATCTGTCTCGTATGTGGTTTTGTTCCTTTCGTTATGAGTGTTTTTCGCTTCTTTCTCATCTTTTTCCAGATCTTTTGTGAATTCTGTAAGCCACCTGATAACAATGGCCCAGAACTGAGCATCTGACAGGTTTCTTATCTGTTCATCTGTCAGGTTCTCTATCTGTTGCCTGGTGAGCTGTGCCACCGGGATTTCTATAGTTGTCTGCCTCATTTTGACAGATGCGTTTTGTTTTCTTGGGCCGGCTGTAGGGGGCAGTGCCTGTGTACTCGTAATGCCCCAGCGACCGGCGCCGTTCGGCAACCTTTCTTGCTGTGCCGTGGTGCTTTGTCGTCACAATCCAGCGACCGGTGCCTGTCCGCAACCTATTTCGCAGCCCTGTGGTGCTTTCTTTGGGGGCGGGGGTCCAAGATGGATTCACACAGTTATTCCGCTAGGAGACCGGGATCCATCCTCCCGTCCCCCTGGGCCTCACTGTTCAAGGCGATGTGGTGGCTGCTTTCCCCAGCGTTGGGGTCGCGAGCTGCCGGGGGTTCGACTGCAGCCGGGATTGTTCTCCCCGCCGCTGTCCCAGGTGCGACTGCAAACAGCGCCGCCCTCTTTCGCTCTTACCTGCCCAAAGGGCGCCGCTGGTTTATAACTTCATATGTTGGGCTTCCGTGTAGTTTTATTTTCTGGAATTTCTAGTTATCCTTTGTTTTGAAGTAGTTGTATTCCTCTCTAGTTGTAGAGGGAGACCTAGCGCGTCCGTCTAAGCCTCCATCTTGGCCGGAAGTCCTTTAAATTATTTTTTTCAAGTAGATTTCCAATTTCTTGCTCATTCTCTTTCCTTTGGGCACCCCTATGATGTGAATATTGGTAAACCTGAAGCTGTCACAGAGACTTCTCACACTATCCTAATTTTGGGGGATTCTTTTTTCTTGCTGTATTGATTGGATTCTTTTGCTTCCTTATATTACAAATCATTGATTTGATTCTTGGCTTCATCCACTTCACTGTTGATTCCCTGTAAATTGTTCTTTATTTCAGTTGGTGTCTCCTGTTTATGACTGGATCATTTTTACTTTATGAAGTACCCACTGTGTTCCTTGAGCATCCTTATAACCAATGTTTTGAACTCTGCATCTGACAGATTGCTTATCTCTATTTTGTTTAGCTACTTTTCTAGAGTTTTGTCCTGTTCTTTCATTTGGGTTGTATTTCTTTGTCTCCTCATTTTGGTAGCTTCCCTGTGTTTGTTTCTATGTAATAGGTAGGGCTGCTTTGACTTCATGTTCTTGGAGCATGGCCTAATGTAGTAGGTGTCCAGTAGGGTTCAGTGGCACAGCCTCCCCTATCTCTTATGTTGGGTACTTGAGGTGCACCCTTTGTGTGGGTTGAGTAGTAGTTGAGTTTTAATTGCTGTTGGCAGGTCAATGGGAGGGATTTAACCAGCCAGATAGTTGGTAGATTTGTCTGTGACCACTGGCCACCAACTTTCTTGCTCTGTGGCTTGTGGAGGTGGTTAGGAGGCAGTGCCCTGACATGGTCTGTAACTGTCCACTGGGTGCATAAGCTCTGGGTGTTGCAGGCCAAGGTCAGCCACCATCTGTGTACTGTCTGGGGTTCCTTGGCATAAGCTATAAAGTGATCTGCAGATGGCTGCTGATAGTGCCAGTCCTGGGGCCACTCAGCAAGAGATATGGGGGGATGGGCTCAGGTGTTGCCTGCTTAGTGGATTTAGGAAAGTCTGAAGCTTGTGCCTAGCCCAGCCATTCATATGGAAAAGTCAGTTACCAGTTTGGGTGCACCTGTAAGTTGGATGGGGTAGAGCCTTAGGTAATTATTAGGATGGGGCTAACTGTGTGAGCCAGGTTGATGGAGTCTCAGATATGGTGTCTCTGCATTGTGGCTCTGTGTGGGGGAGGGCTCATAAAAAGAACAATGGCCACTCTCTGCAGCCTCAACCTGATGCCAGACACTTCAGTTCCTCCTTATGTCACTTGTGCCCTTCAAGGTGCTGCCCAGTGCTGGAGTGCAGAGGGAGTGAGTCTGAGTAAGTCCATGTGTGGGGCCTTCCAAGAGGAGATGCCTGAGAATCTTGTAGTTTCTTCCATTGACCTAATCCCCATTGGTTTTTGCAGGCAGAAGTTATGGGGACTTCTCTTCCTAGCACCCTGGGCTGGGTGGTCTGGGGTGGGACTGGGATCACTTGCTCCCATACTACCCCTCCAACTTATATCCACCACACATGTGTGTGGAACAAGCCCATTCTGCATTTCTCATCTCCACTCCTCCACCCCTCCTACCCATTTGGAACAATGTAGTTTCTTTAATTCCTTAGTTTTCAGACTGCCATAGAGCTCAATTTTCTGACAGTTCCAAGTGGTATTTGATCTGTAGTTTAGCTCTAATTTTGCTGTGGTATTGTAAGGAGGAGAGTAGCATGTACCTGCACTTCCATCTTGACCAGAAGTCCAAATAATAGATTTTTAATAAATGTTTTTGTGTTCCTGTTTATTAATCACTGAATGGAACAGTGAACCACCACTAGGAGGGGGTGCAACCAATAGAGGAAAAAGAGTGAATAATGAACAATAAATCAGAAGAGAGAGATCAGGAAGAAACAACAAGAAGGATGAGCAAAACAAGGAGGAAGACAAGGACAGAAATGCAACAGCTGAAGGTCAGTGAAGGGAGTAGTAGGATTTATTACATAAATATATTGGTTAAGTATATTTATTATATAGAAGACAGTTTAGAACTGGTGCCATAATCAAACATAGAATAAGAAGGCAGATCCGCTCATTTGAATTCATGAGACAATATTAATATCAACCTTTTTCTCTACTTGGCATTTTAAGGAAGCTGGTTTTTCATGAAGCTAGTGTGTTAGTGTGAAACTTCAGAGGTGTGCAGGGGTATATTTGAATGAAGTTGGGCCATTCAGAGGGAGAATAGGCCATGGTTTTTAGTGAGCTTGAATAAAGGGCTAGAGCTATTATTCAGAGAAGTGTCTGGCAACCTTTCCATTCTATACCTTGATTTTAAAAGGTTTTCAAATTTAGTTCTTATAAATCACAACAGGTTGGAAATTGGCAGCTGTTTCTTAGACCAGATGCAGTGTTCATTAAAAAAAATTTTTGATTAAAAATGCTCTCCTCAAGAGGAGAAGAAAAAGGGGAGGAGAAAAAAATGATCCTGACATTATGCTGCAAATATTTTTTATTAAGAAAATTCTAATTCATAATGATTAAATTAGGAAATTAGTATAATATAGCTCCACAGCTATATATAGAATTTTAGGTATGACAAGAAAGTCAAGAGAGGCCTAGAAGTATCTAGAATTAGTTCATATTGATATAGGCAGAAATAGAGAAAGGGAATCAGAAACCAAGAGAGTAAATCAAAATTCAATGATGGATATAAGAGTTCTGGGATTTCTGGTATCCTTTAAAAATCTTATAATAGGAAAAGAAAAGTAATTGGATAAAATTTTGATGAGAAGGTGAAGTTAGAAGTTTCACAGAGTTCAGTCTACACAACACAAAATTTAACACACAGTAATATGTGTTGAATAAACAAATGAATAGATCAGAGGCACCAGATCTAACACAGTTGATCATATTTCACAGTGAGAATCAAATATTATTTTGGCCTCTGTAGAATTTATTTATACTTACTCTGGGGACAGCATCCCAATTTTTCTCTGGCTAACCAACCTCACCCAATCCCTACTCAGGTTTCTGCTAACCTGCCATCTGCTCTAAGGTGATGCCTGACTCAGACTAGAGTAATCAATATAATTTACAATCATGGTTTAAGTGACTGGTTCAGAGAAAGGCACATGGCTCAAACCTTGAATCAGGAATAATCTAGTAATATTGCCATAATGACTAAGAAAGAGTTATATTCTATCCACTGGGTTTTTTTGGAGTATAGCAGATAAGCTGGAAGGTGCCACAAATCATGTTGCCACCTGAGAAAAGAGCATTCTTGAGCATTGAATAAACACTGATAAAGCAGAGGAAAAGAGCTTGAACCTATCATCTGATCCTTTGTCTTGAGCTTGAACTACTGGGCTTGAACTTTTGTACTGGGCTTTTCAGTTTTGTGAGCCAATCAATATCCAGTTTTCTTAACCAACTCTAATTTTCTGACCTATACAAAATCAGTTAAAATAACTTCCATACAAGGACTCTTGGAGCAATTTTCATCTCTTAACTGTGAGAGATCTGAGGAAGAAGGACTCTTAACAAATATCCAGGATGTTATTACTTTATTTTATGCTAGATAGTAGCTAAAAAATGTAACTCTTTTATATTTCAGAAGGTGAATAATCTGGATTTATATTTTACTTAAATCCATAATGGTTTGGTGTATTTACCAAATCTTAGGTTTTATCTTACTTCATTCCCTCTCTATGCTTCTTTTCCCATTCACATGTAGTGAGTATTTAAAATAGTTAAATGTTTTCCTCTCACCCAGAGTTAACAACCTCAGTTCTTTCAGCTGTTTCTCATAATTAATATTTTTAAGATTCTGTCCTACCCTTGCCTTCTCCTCTGAATAGCTTTAGATGGTCAAATTCCCTGTGAGAGATGAAGTATGGATAGCAGAGAGTATATATTACAAGTTTCCCATCCACCTAGTTTTAGATGCTGCCCTTCTGTCAGTGCAACCAGAAGAGGCACTGCTGGCTCATCCATCATCTAAACCAGGTTGCCTTAAACTGAGGGGAGAAGTCAAAGAAAACCAGTGAACTTTCTTTGCATTAACTTTTTGAAAGCCATCCTTTTCTCATCCTGTTCTGTGCCTTTTTTTTTTAAGCTGTAACTTGAGATTTAGATTGGGAATTTAAAATATTTTATATTTTACTCATTTTAGTTTGCTCTTTTGATATGTTTTTTTCATTTTATTTTGTAAAATTTCTTCATTGAGCTTTCTAGTTCCAGCGAGTTTTTATTTTTTTCAAATATACCATCTTATCTGTGTGAAATTTAATGATAAAATGTTGGATATGGCATAAACATGATCAGAAATGCTATGAAATGCCACTATAAATTGGTATTTAGAGAGACTGGAATCTATTAATTATTAATTAGCTGGTGAAGTAATTCATGAATCGATCTTCATTTTTTGGTATATTTGTTAGAAAGATATTAAGTCCATATAAATATATAATTTTCCAGTCCATATGTCTATTTTAATCACATAATATAATAAGAAACTTAGTCAAAGTTCTTTAAAAATTTAGTCTAGGAAATCCAAGATGGTAGAGGAGTAAGAGGAAACTACACTAACTTCCTCCCAGGACCAATCTGGAAGTATAATTAAATCGTAGAGAAATCATCCTGAATAACCAGCTGAACACTAGCTAGAGAGAAGCCTTATAACCATGGGCAGACAGAAGAAACCATTTTACCACAATGCGACTGGAGTATGGAGGAGGTGCAAGTGTACTGGCTGGGCTCTCACAGATGATAGCTGAAGATCCAGAGAGATACTTTAGTGGCCAGGTGGTTCCCCATGAGAAGTGGGGGATCTAAACTCGAAGCTGGGTTCCCAGGCCTATAGCAGCAGAGCCAGGAAAAGAACCCAGATAACATAACATCCAGTTGTAAAAGGCATCAGTGTTTTTGTGTGCGAGGGAGGGAAAGCTAGAGATGCAGAGAGCCTCTTACAGCGTCAACACACAAAATTTCATTTGCAGCCACTTACTCTGGGCTCTGGCAGAGATAGGGCAGACCGGACTAGAGACATGTGTGGAGGGTCTGGGGTTGTTGACTTTGGGGAGAGAATTGGAGGAACAGACACCAGGATCCCTATGCTGAGTCACTCCCCATACTGCAGAGGCCATCTTTCTCAGGCAGAACAGTCCCCTCCTAGTGGCATCAGCCTTTGGAAAGGCAATAGTGCTGCCCATAGTAATTACTCTGCCCAACACTGTGGTGCTTAAGCCAGGTTGCTGAGTACAACTTGAGGCTTTAGCACTTATTAACAGCTAAGGGGGATCACTGGAGGCTTTGAGACTAGCTGGCCCTCCCCCAGGCTTGCTGCTGGCCTTGGTGTACAGCCTGGTTATTTCTGTATACAAGCAGGCCTGGCAGAAGGAGTCACATGTGTGGATCACTGAGAGCTCCAAAACAGGTTGCCCATGGCCAGTCATAAGCAGCATCTGACAAATGTCTGTATCAGAGTCTTTGTGGAACTGCATAATACATAGAAACAAACACAAAGAGGCAGCCAAAATGAGAATTAAAAAACAAACAAACAAACAAAAAAAAAAAAAAACAGGCACCAAATGAAATAGCAAGAGAATTCTCCAGATGAAGAACTAGATGATATGGAGGCAAGCAATTTATCAGACAGAGAGTTTACAGTAATGATTATAGGGATACTTAACAGCAAGAAAAAAAGACATAAAAACTGAAAAAAGGACCAGTCAGAAATAAAGAATGTAAGATCTGAAATAAATAATAAACTGGAAGCAATAAACAGTAGGTTAGATGAAACAGAGGATCAAATAAGTGAGTTGGAAGATAAGGTAGAAGAAAACACCCAGGCAGAGCAGCAGAAAGAAAAAAAAAAATCTAAAAAATAAGGAGAGCTTAAGAAACATTTTGGAAAACATGAAGTGTAACAACATCCACATCATGGGAATACCAGAAGGAGAAGAGAGCGAGTAAGGGATTGAGAACCTATTTGAAGAGAAAATGACCAAAAACTTCCTTAACCCAGTGAAGGAAAAAGACACACAACTCCAGGAAAGTCAGAGAGTACCAAACAGGATAGATCCAGAGTCCAATAGTGAGACACGTCATAATTAAAATGGCAAGGCTTAAAGACAAGGAGAGAATCCTAAAAGCCACAAGAGAAAAGCAGGTAGTTTATATAGAAGGGAGCACCAATTAGACTGTCATCTGATTTCTCAAGAGAAACATTTAGGCTAGAAGGGTATGAAGTGAAATACTCAAGCTGATGAAAAGCAAGGATGTACAACCAATGCTGATTTACACTGCAAGGCTATCACTTAAAATTGAAGGAGAAATAAGAATCTTCCCAGACAAGAAAAAGATAAAGAAGTTTGTTAACACCAAACCAGTACTGCAAGAAATGTTAAAGGGCTTGCTTTAGGAAGAAGTGAAATAGAAAGGAAAGAAAAACAGAAGAAAATAATCTAACAGTTAAATGGCACTAAATACAAATCTATCAATAATCACCTTAAATGTAAATGGCTTAAATGCTTCAACCAAGAAGATAGGGTAGCTGAATGGATAAGACAACAAGACCCATATATATGCTACCTCCAAGAGACCCATTTCAGCTCAAAAGATACATGCAAAAGGTAAAGTAATGGAAAAAGATATTTCATGCAAATGGAAAGGGAAAAAAACTAGTATCACAACACTTATATCAGACAAAATAAACTTTAAAACCAAGGATATAGTAAGAAACAAAGAAGGATGCTACATAATGATAAAGGGAGAAATTCAACAAGAGGATGTAAGCCCAGTAAACATTTATGCACCTAACTTAGGGGCATCTAATATGTGAAGCAAATCTTGATGCACATAAAGGGAGAGATCAACAGAAATACAGTCACTGTCAGTGATTTTAACACTCCATTGACTTCAGTGGATAGATCTTCCAGACATAAAATTAACAAGGAGATAAAGGCTTTAAATGACACACTTGATCAAATGGATTTAATTGGTAGCTTCAGAGCATCTACCCCAAAGCAGCAGAATGTACACTCTTTTCAAGTGCACATGGAATGTCTTTTAGGATATACCACATTAAGGACACAAAACAAGTCTCAGCAAATTTAAGAAACTGAAATTATATCAAGCATCTTCTCTGATCACAATGTTATGAAACTAGACATCAACCACAAGAAGAACACTGAAAAACACAAAACTAAATAACATGTTATTAAACAATAAAAATTATAGCAGAAAACATAGGCAGCAAAATGTCAGATATATCTACCTGGGGAAGGGAAATGAAAAAGTAAATAAATGGGACTACATCAAACTGAAGAAATTTTTGCAACAGCAAAGGAAACCATCAACAAAATAAAAAGACAACCTGCACAATGGGAGACCATATTTGTCAATACAACAGATAAGTGGTTAATATCTGAAATTTATAAAGGACTTTCAAAATTCAACACCAAAACCCCAAACAACCCAATTAAAAAATAGACAAAGGACATGAATAGACAATTCCCCAAAGAGGACATACAGATGGCCAAAAAACATATGATAAGATTCTCAATGTCACTAATAATCAGAGAAATGCAAATTAAAACCACAATGAGATGTCATCACACACCTGTCAGAATGGCTATCATCAATAAATCAACAAACAACAAGTGCTGATGAGGAAAGATGTACCCTTTGGCATTGTTGGTGGGAATGCAGATTGATGCAGCCACTGTGGAAAGCAGTATGGAGGTACTTTGGAAAATTAAAAATGGATCTGCCTTTTGACCAGAGAGGCCACTCCTTGGAATATAACTGAAGGAACCCAAAACACTAATTTGAAAGAACATAAACACCTGTGTGTTCATTGCCGTGTTATTTACAAACACCAAGATATGGAAGCTTCCCAAGTGTCCATTAGTAGATGAGAGGATAAAACAATTATGGAACATTTAAATAATAGAATGCTACTTGACCATAAAAACAAAACAAAACAAAAACATTTTATCCTTTGTGACAGTATGGATGGACCCGGAGAACATTATGCTAAGTGAAATAAGCCAGTCAGAGAAAGACAAATACCATATGATTTAACTCATACATAGAATCTAATAAACAAACTGAACTAACAGGACAAATAGAGACATACTCCTAGATAGAGAGCAGGATGACAGCTAGAGGAGTGGGGAGGATAGAGGTTGAAAGGACTGAGCAAAAAGGGAAAAGGACTCATAATCATGGACAACAGTATGGTGATTGCAGGGGGAGGGGAGGCATGAAGGGACTAAATGGTAATTGAAAAAATACAATAAAATATACAATAAAAATAAAATTTAGTCTATTTGTGACACGTCTCTGAGATATTTTTAAAATATTAGACCAAGAATGTGGTCCAAATAAAAAAGTTATTGAAAAGTGAAGGGACTCTACAGAAGCATCTAGGTTATTGAGTAAGAACTGTGAGGATGGAGTTGCATAATTTTAGCACTGGAATTTGGAGTTAATACAATTCAATCCCAACATAAGATAGACAAATAAATTTGGGGAAATTGGATGACTGGTGTAAGATCTTGTACTTAGAGGCAAAATGATCTAGAACATATTTTGCCTAACATCATGTGCAATGATGCCTCTAGCATACCACAGTATCACACTGTTGCTCTTAATTTCTCAGCAAAGTGGTCAACTCTGTTTTCCTCATTGATGAAGATTTCACTAAAGGTGTAGAAGCAGATAAATTTCTTCCTTGCTAGGCCATCACTTTATCCTCAAGTGATGTTTAACTGTGGCACAGATGAAAAAAAGTCTTGCTTTTCTTTAGTTTACTTCATACTGAAGTTCTCTACAGATGAAGGGATAGTGCTAGATGTTTCATTTTCTAGAATTATTCTTAAAAAATTTTTCTTTAATAGTTCCTTGTAACTCCCAAAGATAAGTTTTATTTTGCACTGCTGTTGTGTATTTCTGTATTAGACAATTGAACCACAGTTTACAAATTATTTCAGATAGCATTTTACAGAGTTTCGCATCAGAAGCAAATGTCTAAGATGTAGAGATGTGAAATAGAACAGAATTTGACAGCTTGGACTGAAAATTGGCTGAAGGCAGAAGGTAATGGTAGAAGTAAATGGAAAAATTTCAAGAAGGCCAAGGAATACCTTGGGGAAGAAGATGGGAAAAAACAAACAAACACTAAGGCACATAGTGTTTCTTTTATGTCTGGCACTGTTTTACGCACTTTACATTCATTAACTCATTTGAGCCTGAGATGATCCTACAAAGTAGGTATTTAACTATTTTCATTTTATAACATGAGATCAATGAGGCAATTAGCTTGCCCAAGTCAAATGCCTAGTAAGAGGCAAAACTTAAATTTGAGCCCAAAAATCTGGCTCCAGAGACCACGCTCTTTATTTTTGGATTCAGGTAAAATAGAAATATTTGAATAATTTTTCTGCATTTTATACTGCAGAGGGCTTTTAACCTAGATACAATTTTAATAGTTGTAAATAAGCACAAAAATTTAGAAGAAATATTGGACTGTTTTGCCAAAAATAATTTTTGGATATTTGTTCTTTATGTGATTGACTTCCCTTTGTACAACGGATTTGGGAGAAGTTCCAATGTTATGAGTCTCATCCACTGATGTGAAAATCAGGACTCAAATTCTCAAGCTCTCTCATAGCTGGAGCACAGGTGTGTGACTGAGTTGGGCAAATCAGATGTGCAAGTGCCTGAAGCTTTGATTTGGAGAAAGTAGATCTTGTTGCATGGAGCTTCTGTTTTGCTGGTGTCTGCTACTAGTTGCAAGTTCAATTTTCTGCTGCAGAAGTGCCATGAGTGTGCTATAAGCAGCGTGATGGCTGTAAATCAAATTCCTCATTTAATACTTAGTGGTGGTGGCAGAAGTGGTATTGGCGACAGTTTCTCACCAGTTCTCTGGCATGATTTTGGCCTTTTATTGTAACTGAACTTTTAGATTCATGTCAATTTCTCCATACCCCTAAACAATTCTGTGAACCATTTACTATGCAATGAATTTCTTTTCTGCCTTATTTAGCCAAAGAGGATTCTGTTGCTTGTAGCTAAGAACCCTGACCAACAAAAATGAAAAAAACAGTACAAAATTATTTTTTAATGGGGGAGTAAAATACGTTCTAGGAAAATTAAAGGACTACTATAAATTTTAGAACAATAAAAAGAGATGAAAATATATGTTAAAATATCTATAAAATTTCCAATTATGAGATGACTTTGTAAGTGTTAAACATTTAAATATATTGTATGAAAATAAAAGGTAAAAAAATAGCCAATCTAGGGAATTTTTGTAGCAAATAAGATATATGGAGAGTTGTGTTTTTTACCACATAAATTTGTAATAAACACATGAAGAGCACAAATAGAAATGTACAGATATAATAAAAATAGAGAAATGATGAAAACATGAAAAATTGAACATTTATCCATATCAGTTGCTAAACAAATAAAAATTAGAAAAACTATGTTTCGTCTGCCTATGAGTTAGCAAATATGATTGTAATATTGGTGAATGAAAAGTGAAATGCTGTTTTAAAACAAATTATAGAATACTCTTAGAAAATTATATGGTATGTATAAGAGCTTTAACATATAACTTGAGGTAATAATCCAATTTCTGGGAATCTATTAATATGTGAAGATGGAATCATAAATAGAGAAAAGCTTTTATCTATAGAGAAATCCATCAAGGTCTAGTAAAAATTAGAATTGATATAAATATTAAAAGTAAGAGAAGGGTTAAGTGTACTCCGGTACATTCAATAGATAAAATAATAGGTTGTCATTAAAATAGTAATTATAAATAATTTCTAGTTATAAAAATGTTTATTGTATAATGGAGAAAAATTAAATCACAACATTTTACAGTATGTTTATGTATATGTATTAAAAAACCCCAATACTACAAATATAAACATCTGGCTAAATGAGCATACAAAATACATCCTCACAATATACCCTCACAATAATACAGAAAAGGGAGACATCAAATGCTAAAGAGATGCTAGGTCCAGATAGCTTTCTGGTTCAAATATATCTACTTTCAATAAATAGGTAGTGTCCATGCTATTTGAATTTTTCTTGTCATAGAAAAATAAAAGTTATGGAATTAATGTGTTAAGTTGGTATAGCTATAATAACAAAATTGGAAAAGGACAGTATATGTAAAATAAATATTCTATAGCTTGCTATGGGTTCAATTGTGTCTTTCCAAACTCATGTTAAAACTCTAACCCCAGGACTTCCAGCCAAGATGGAAGCTAAGACAGACACTCTGCATCCCCCTCCACAACTAAGAAGGAATACAACTACCTCAAAACTAGAGACCACCATAAGTTCCAGAAAATCGAGCTGCATGGAAGTCCAACAAACAAAGATATAAAGAAGAAATACTCATCCAGACAAGCTGGAGGGGTGGAGCTGGGGTGGGGAGGATGTGGTATTGCTTTTACTGGTAGCTAATATCATATCATTGTGGTCAGAGAACACATTTTGTATAATTTCAATCATTTTAAATTTCTTGAGTCTTGTTTGATGTCTGGTATTATATATGATCTATCCTGAGAATATTCCTTGTATGCCTGGGAATAATGTGTGTAATACTGTTGTTGGGTGGTGTGTTATATATATGTCTTGTTGGTTTAATGTGTTGTCCAAGATTTCTATTTCTTTATGGATCTTTTGCCTCGTTAGTGTATCAGTTATTATAAATGGGACATTAAGCTCTTAACTTCTTACTGTTGAATAATCTATTTCTTAAATTCTTTCAGACTTTATTCATCATATATTTTTGGGCTGTGTTGTTAGGTGCATATATTTATAATTGCTATATATTTTTGATGGGTTAAAACTTATATCATTATAAAATGTGCTTTTTGTGTCGACTAATAGTATTGTCTTAAAGCCTTATTTGTCTAATATTGATATAACCACTCCAGCTTTCTTTCAGCTACATTGTATAATATATTATTTTCCATCATTTTGCTTTCACTCTATTTGTGTGTTTAAGTATAAAATGTCTTTTGTAGAGAGCATATACTTGGGTCACTTAAAGATATTTTTTGCCAGTATGTGTTCATTTTCCTTTTTCATCTGATTGAACTACTGATAATTTAGGATTTATATTTGCTTTTGCTGTTTTATATCATGTGTCTTTGCTCCTCTTTTTCTCCTTTATCATCTTCTATTTCTTTAGTAATTTATATATGTCTTGAGTAGCATTGTCATAATCATCTTCAATTTTTTATGAACTTATTTTAATAGCTCCTTTTAAGTTTTTTTTTTTTTTTTTTTTGTAAATCCAACATCTGAATCCTTTCAGAGAGCACTTCTTCTCAAAGATGTTTTTCTATATATGTCCCATATTTTCTCATTTCTTTTTCTTGAAAACTTTAGGTACAAAAATGTAGCCATTCTAGAAATCAGTCTCTCCTTTCCCATCCCTTTCCAGGATTTGCTGTTGTTGCTTTTTCTTTTTTGGTTGCTGTTTGTTTGTTTAGTGAGTTTCCTGGCTTACTTCTGTTAAGGTGTTTAGTATCTCTTATAGTGTGTGACTTTTGAAATCTCTGCTCCATTTAGAAGTCAATGACTGGGCAGAGATATAAAAAATTTTTTGAACCAATAGGTCTTCTACCCTTTGCCAAGGATCTCTGTGTATGTATGTTGGGGCATCTCTTCTACTTTTTGGCAGTTAACAATTCTGGCTTAGTTTTTACTTTCTGCTTGCTCAGAGCCTCAAGGTCAGCAAAAAAGTGAGAGATCATGGCTGTGATGGTTAAGGTTATGTGTCAACTTTGCTAGGCTATGGTACTCAGATGTTTGGTCAAATAACAGTCTAGATGGGCCCTGGCACGGTAGCTCAGTTTGTTGGAATGTCATCGTAATGTGCCAGGGTTGTGAGTTTGATCTCCAGTTGGGGCACATATAGTAGACAACCAATGAATACATGAATGGGTAGAGCAGAAGATTGATGTTTCTCTCTCTCACTTTAAAAATTAATAAATTAAAGAAATAACAGTCTTGATGTTTCTTTGAAAATATTTTTAGATGTGATTAACATTTAAATCAGTAGACCCTGAGTAAAGCAGATTATCGTTCATTGTGGGTAGGCCTCATCTATTCAGTTGAAGGCCTTAAAAGGCTTAGATTTCCTGACAAGGAAGAAATTTTGCCTCTATATTGCCTTTGCAGGCTACACTAACAGTTCTTTCCTGGATTTCCAAACTGCCTCTCTTTCTTACAGATTTTAGACTTTGACAATCCTATGACAACATAAGCCACCTCCTTCAAAGAATTCTGTTTCTATATGTACATGCTATTTGTTCTGTTTCTCTGGAGAATCCTGACTAATATAATTGCTGTTTCAGGAATTTCCCTGGCATTTGTACAACACTTTCCATGTATGTAGCCCTCTAGATCCAAGGAACACTTTATTACTTTTCAAGGCCTCCTATAGGCAGCTTTCTCCAAATCTTTCTTTTAGGTTTTGGCCAGACTCTTTCTTGCCTCAACTGATATTAAAGCTTTAGGCAGCTATAATGTGAACTAATTGTTTTTGATGATTTTTAACAAATGCCCTGGGATGGGAGCTTTTTCCCTGCCACCTAGCTTTAAGTAATAAAAATGCACTGTGAATGGGGCTTTTCCATGGAGCTATGAGATGGATCAAATAAGGACAATGCTCTGAGGATGGGACTTTTCAAGAAGCTGCCTTCACCACTGGCCTGAAAGGCCAATGGTTTACAAATCTATTGTGGTTGTGAGGTTCCCAATTTTCACGGTTAAAGTGGAGTGGAGAAAAGATAGAAGTAAGTTAGGTTATGATGTCCTCAACCCTAATATTTTTTAAGTATATTTTATTGATTATATTGTTACAATAGTTCCAATTTTTTCCTTTTGCTACCCTCCACCCAGCACTCCCCCCAGAAATCCCCCCCCAAATACATGCCCATGGTTTGTACATACAAGCTCTCCTGCTTCACCTTTTCATATATTCTTCTTCTTTTTTAAAATAAATAAATGATTAATTATTATTGTTTTATTATTATTATTATTATTTTTGATTTTATTTTTTGGTTATTCAATTACAGTTGTCCCATTTTTCCCCCATTGCTCCCCCCTCCCAGCCCATCCCTTCTCCCACAATTATATCCCTCCCCGTTGTCATGTCCATGAGTCATTCATATATGTTCCTTGACTAGACCCTTCTCTTACTTATCCCCCTTCTCTCTCTCCCCCCTCCCCCCTACTGACTACTATTCTAGTCTTTGCCTATTTAGTTCATTTGTTTCTGTTGCTCTTTAGTTTACTGTATTGGGTGATATCATATGGTATTTTGCTTTCTTTGCCTGGCTTATTTCACTAAGCATAATTCTCTCTAGTTCCATCCATGTTGTCGCAAATGGCAGGAGTTCCTTCTTTCTTTCTGCTACATAGTATTCCATTGTGTAGATGTACCACAGTTTTTTAAATTAATTATTTTAATAATAAAAAATAACAATCCCTCCCTCTCAGATATTAAGACCCTTTATAATCTTATAAAGGACAATGTGCAAAGGTCTCAAGCTCCTCTAGCTGCTTCAAGCTGGACATGGTTGTCATCCTACCTACCCTTGGGTCCAGAAATCCCTAATAAGAGTGGGGGTGTGGAGGGGAGGGTGGCCTTCCCACATGGGGAAGGATCGTGCAGACTCCAGGTCAGTTGGCTGTCCCTGGACAATGGCGTGCTTGGTTTAACAGGCTGGCATCCTTGTTGTATTCTGGGGACAACAGTTTTAGCAAAAGGCTCAACCCTAATATTTTAATGAAGGTTCCACTGTTTCTTGAAGTATTTCTTAGACTGTTATTGTACTTTTATGGGGGGGAGAAATATTTACTAAGGTCTTCACTCCACCAATTTAGTAGTCCTATTTCCACTCTTCTTTTGATAAATTTTTATGAAACATAATTCATGATCGCATGAATGTGTGTGTGTGCACACATATACTTTTCTGAAATGATAGACAGCAAACTCTTAAAGGTGCTTCTCTGCTGGGTGGGGTACATGTTGAAGAAAAGAAATGAGATGAGGACTTTTCCTTTTTATTTAATTTATTTCTGTAATTTTTGAATATTCTAAAATGAACATATTATTTTTTAAGATAAATTTAAAAAGCAAAGAAAAAATAGTAAAGTAAAAAAAGAAATACACTCTGGGTACGTCCACCAAAATTCACTAGTGCTTTTCATTGGGTGATAGAAATATGGATTTTTTTTATTTTTCCAAATTTTTAATCAAAATATACTACTTTTTATAATATTTTCTTAAAATAAAAAAATAAAAAATATGACATGGGTTTCAATCTCCTTCCTAGGGTCTCAGAATAACACAAGTGAAAGAAACTAGTTGATGTTATTTGGGTGCCTATTATATGCCTACCAATATAAATGTTATTTACTTTCATGTCAACCATATCAAAATGAACATTTGATATAAAGTTCACATAAACATAATGTAAAGTATTTATTTGGAGTTTCTGGTTCTTTTAAAAGGCATAAAACACCTGGGATGGTCTTGTGACCCTAAGGTTTGAGATTATATTAAAAATAAATACAGGGGATATTTCCTTAAATTTTCAAAAGAGGATGCATTGGACTATTATTTTGTGAAGAGCAAAAGTCTAAGGGAAGTTGAACTCTTCTAATGTTGACTTCTAAAGTCAACTACTGGTAATTATGAATATGATAGATAATAGAGTATAACATAAAACAAGCAGTGTTAGCCTGTAAATTAGGCTCACTACATGTAGACAAGGTAAAGGAGACAAATAACTGGAAATACTAGCTAAATTTGATGATTAATTTTACTAATTTGGAGCAGCAATCTCTTTTTTACATGAATTAGTATTTTTCAAGACACTCAATTATCTGGATAATTAAAGATACTCTTAGTTTCATTTCAAATTCTAAAATAAAAAATAAAAATGTGTTATTTTTATATCTAACAATTATGGTTTAAACAATATCTTCTATGGGAAAATTAAAAAGTGTTGAAGTTAGTTCAAATATAAACCCTGGCTTCCCCATTATTAGCTGTACAACATGGGAGGACATTTATTTTACTCTTTTGAACTAAATTCCTAATCTGTAAAATGGCTGTTATAATACCCCATAGTCTTTGTGTGAGGATTAAATAAAGTACAATTTGTAAATATTTGACAGGGTGGATACAATCAGTAAATGTTTTTTTCTTAGTATAAATTATTTAAATATTACAAATTTAATAATATTTATTAACTTAATATAAGTCAAGCATACTTAAATGTGTCTAGTATTTAACTTGATGTTTTAGAATGTTAGATACAAACTATGAAACATGTGTCTTTGTGATTCTTTTGGAGGATAATATTACTGCACCTTGATTCTCAATTTTGCTCACAAATGGAAAAATCAATCGCATGTTAAACCCTGAGCAGCAGGAAAACTATTTCTCACATTTACTGAGATTTAGGATTGCTTTTATTTGCCACAGTTTTGTCTTTCTTGTTATGTCTCATTTGAGCTAATGTTAAAATGAATCTGCTTTTATTCATATACATTAGTAGGCAGCAAGATCCAACTATTATGAAGCAGGTTGTATATCTTGGAGAATTACAATGAAAACAAACACTGTGAATAATCCATATTATGAAAATCAATTATGTAGGTAAATAAAATCAAAACACTGTCTCCTAAATTCAAATTCATAAAGTTTTATTGATCAGAGATTTTCATGAGCAGACATCCTTCAAAGAATGTTAGTGAACAAATTTTAATATTGGATAAATACTGAGAGAAAAAGTTTCAAAATTGTTTGGCATATAAGGAAAAGATGGGTACTATGTTCTATTAATGTCTCTTAGCTTACAGTTTTGTCCAACTCTTCAATTTCCTTGTGGATCTTCTACCCATTTGTCCTATCAATTATTGCAAATTGGGAATTAAAATCTGCCATTTTTTATTGTTGAATTATCTATTTCAAATGTAATTCTTCAATTTCTTCAGACTTCTATTGAAGAATATCATGTCTCAGACGGTTGACTTTGTGAGAAGTGTCATAGATCTGAAAAAGTCCTATTCAGTTCTTCATCTTTTATATAAAATTTTATATAACGTGAGTCTTATCACCTCATAGCATTTTTACTGACTTGAAGCTTTCCTTTGATCACTATTACCATACTCATTTTCTAAACACATTAGCTTGATTATTTCTATCTCTGTTGCCCATCCTGTTTAGTAACATCTAGATTCCTTAATATGACATGCAAAGCCTTGGCTGTTATAGCTCTCTGTACACCTGTACTGTCTTAGCTCAGGTTGCCATACAAAATACCGCAGGCAGGTAGCTTATACAACAGAAATTTATTTCCTCATAGTCCTGGACATTTGGAAGTCCAAGATTAAGGTGCTTTCATGGATGATGTTTGGTGAGACCCCTTTTCCTGGCTTGCAGACAGTTGCCTCATGCTGTGCCTTCACATGGCCTTTCCTTTGTGTGCTCACAAAGAGAGAGAGCTATCTCTAGTGTTTCTCCCACTTCTTTTAAGGACCTGAGTCCTATTGGATTAAGATCCTACCCATTTGACCTCATTTAACCTTAATTACCTTTGTATAGGAACTATTTCAAATATTATCAGATTAGGGGGCAAAATATGATTTTCTTTTTGGGGGGGGGACACAATTAAGTTCATAACATGTATTATTTAGCTTTAAGCTCAGCTGAAAGTCACAGAAAATCCCAAAATAACAGTGCCTTAAAAAGACAAATTTATTTCTCTCTCATAGGAATGTAGGTAGTTATGAGATGATATGGCTCTTCAAGTGTAAGAAACCTAGACTCCTTCTATTTTGTTACTCATTTAATAACAAAAAAGAGCTTGTTTATTTAATTTAAAGACGTTTCTGGATGTTGTTCACATAATTTCCATTAACAGCTGTTGTCTAGAACTTAGACACATGGCCACACCTAAATTCAAGGAAGTCTGGTATATGCAGTCTGTATTTGAGATGGTTGCTCCATTGTTGAGGAAAATGGGTATAATGCATATTGTAAGATAATTATCAGCCTCTGCCACAGCATTTATAAACTTTTTGTTTTCCTGTTTTTTAAATACAAGCTCCCTAAGCTATAGCTAACCTCAATTACTTTTCATTTCCTACATCTTTATGTTTTATCATCTAAAGTTTTGATTATGCTGTTATTTATTTCTGAAATGTATTGCCCATTTAAGGTACATTGACAGAACTTGTTCACAACTCCTTTAGAAGAGAGAGAGAACATTTTTGTCTTTCTGCAGAAACTGGCCAAAATTCACTGAGAGGACTTTTTCTCTGAATGATGATGGTCTGTCTTGAGCTGCAGGGACTGACAATGCTATTTCCTAGAATGTAAAAATGTTTGATTTATTATGGTTCTGATGAGTGATTTCTACACAGTGAAACATCATAGATAATTATAATTTTAGACTAATAAGAACTTGTTTTTAAATTATATTTTATTAATTATGCTATTACGGTTGACCTATTTTTTTCCTCTTCACCCCCCTACACCTAGCACCATCCACTCTCAGAGGCAATCCTCACATCATTGTTCATGTCCATGGGTTATGCATATACGTTCTTTGGCTACTCCACTTCCTATAGTATACTTTACATCACCATGGCTATTCTGTGACTACCTATTTGTACTTCTTAATCCCCTCACCTTTTCACCCCTTCCTCCACATCCCCCTCCATCTGACAGCCATCAGAATGCTCTCCCTCTGTATCCATGGTTCTGTCTTTGTTCTTCTTGTCTGCTTAGGTTTTTTTTAGATTTAGTTGTTAATAGTTGTGAGTTTGTTGTCATTTTAATGTTCATAATTTTGATCTCCTTTTTCTAAAATAAGCCCCTTTAACATTTCATATAATAATAGATGATAATGAACTCCTTTAATTTTTTCTTGTCTGGGAAGCTCTTTATCTGCCCTTAGATTCTAAATGATAGTTTTGCTGGGTAGAACAATCTTGGTTGTAGTTCCCTACTTCCCATCACTTTGAATATTTCTTGCCAATCCATTTTAGCCTGCAAGGTTTATGTTGAGAAATCACCTGACAGTTTTATGGGAACTCCCATGTATATAACTAACAGCTTTTTCTTGCTGCTTTTAAGATTCTCTCTTTATCTTTAATCTTTGGCATTTTAACTATGATGTATCTTAATGTGGGCCTCCATGCAACCATCTTGTTTGGGACTCTCAGTTCTTAATGGACTTGCCTGTCTATTTCCTCCACCAAATTAGGGAAATTTTCTTCAATTATTTTTTCAGATAGGTTTCCTGTTTCTTGCTCTTTCTCTTCTCTTTCTGGCACCCCCATAAGATGTGAATATTGGAATGCTTGAAGTTGTCCTGGAAGCTGCTTACACTGTTCTTATTTTTTTAGGATTCTTTTTTCTTCTTATTCTGATTGATTGTTTTCTGCTTCTTTATATTCCAAATCATTGATTTGATTTGATTCTCAGCTTTATCCATTCCACTCTTGAGTCCCTGTAAATTTTTTTTTTATTTCAATTAGTATCTCTTATTTCTGATTCAATCATTTTTATTTTTTTTTTGAAGTACCTACTGAGTTCCTTGAGCATCCTTATAACCAGCATTTTGAACTCTTCATCTGATAGATTGCTTATCTCCATTTTGTTTAGTTCTTTTTCTGGAGTTTTGACCTGTTCTTTCATTTAGGCCATGTTTCTTTGTCTTCTCACTTTGGTAGTCTTCCTGTGTTTGTTTCTATGTATTAGGTAGAGCTACTATGACTTCCTGTCTTGGTAGTGTGGCCTAATGTAATAGGTGTCCTGTAGGGTTCAGTGGCACAGCTTCCTCTATTACACAAGCTGAGTACACAAGGTGTGCCCTTCATGTGGGCTGAGTATACCTTCTTCTTGTAGTTGAGCCTTGGTTGCTGTTTGCATGTCAATGAGAGGAATTTATCCAAGCTAGTTAGCTGCAAGGACTGGCTGTGACCACTGACCTCCAACCTCCACCTTCCATGGAGGATCAGTGGTCCGGGGGCAGGATGATGGTTCTCTCATGTGGCATATACTTTTCCACTAGGTGAGCAGGCTCTGGGATTTCCTCAGTGGTGCAGATCAAGGTCAGCCCCCACCTGTGTTTTACCTGGGGCCACCCTGCCTGGGCTATAAATCAATCTGAGATGGATACCACATGTGCTGGGCTTGGAGATTCCCAGGCAAAGCCAAGCTGTGAATATAGGCTGGCTGTGCAAAGCCAAGCTGTGAAAATATAAATTTAACCTTTAAGGAATGTTCCAAGTACTGTTGGGTCACTTAGCAAAATGTACAGGGGCTTGGGGCTCACTATGGTGGGATGTTGCATATTTGAGAAAATTTAGTAAGTTGTGAAGCATGAGCTAAGACCAGCCATTCATATGGAAAATTCACAGTTAACAGCTTGGGTGTGACCATACATTGAGTGAGACTGAGTCTCTGGGGAATTTCCAGGTCAGGGAAAACAGTGTTAGCCAGGTTGATGAAGTCTCAGAAATAGCACCTACCTTTCAGCTCTGTGGCTTTTTGTGGGAAGTGTTCAAAAAGGGACAATGGCCTCTGCCCTCCTTTCTGTCTGGAAGAAAACTGTCCCCCAGCTCTTGCTTTGATGCCAGAGACTTCATTTCCTCCCTGTATCTCACTGGTGCCTTTCAAGCTGCTACCCTTAGAGATCGTGAGTCTGAGTAAATTCATGTGTGGGTTCTTTAAGAGGAACTACTTGGGACTCCAAAAGTTTCTTCCACTGACTCAACTCCCATTGGTTTTTGCACCCAGAATTTTTGGGAACTTATCTTCCTGGCACTGGAACCCTTAACTGGGGTACCTGGTGTGGGCTGAAACTTCTCACTCCCAAGATACCCCTCTCAAATTTTTATTCATCCCATGTGGATGTGGGACTAGCTATTACACATCTCTGCCCCTCCTACCAATCTGGATGGATGTGGTTTCTTCTATAGTTGTCAGACTTCCATTTAACTTGATATCTAACAGTTATGAGTGATGGTTGTTTTACAGATTAGTTGTAATTTTGATGTGGTTGTGCGAGGAGGCAAGCTGTATTTACCTATGCATCATCTGGACCAAAAATCCAAAGAACTTATTTTCAGAAAAATGTTTTATGTTTTGTTCATAATTTTCCAAAGCAAATTGTATTAATTCCATAGTTTGTTTTGGTATATATATTGCTAAGATTGCAGTAGAGTAATATTATTACACTATTTTTAATTAATGGTTTTTTTTCATTGTTGGAATTCTCAGTTTTTAACTTATATAGTAAATATTATTTGCTTCATCCATCATTATCCCTCCATTACTCTTAAAAAGTTATTTCTAAAGTTTCAAAGAAGTCCTTTGTCAACTTTATTAAAAACATCTTCTAGGTAAAAAGACAATCAAAGATACTTTAAAAATTTCACTGTATGTAAAGTAGGACAACTGTAATAGAAAAAAAATAAATAAATAAGTAATTTTTTTCCATTACTACTGGATAGAACATTTATTTTTAGAAAGGTAATCATTATTAAGGACACTGGAGAGCTACAGCTTTATCAGTGATTGTTGATGTAGTTTTCTTTCTGTACCTTACTAAACTTTTGACTTTCTTATCTTTAATTACCTCCTTTACAAAACTTGATCTTTTATAAAGCAAAATTTTCTGAAATACAGTTTTTTTTTGTCTTGTGGGTTCCATCAGTCAGGATAGGTTAGGTTATGCCCTGAAAACAAACAACTTATAATTTTCAGTTATAACAAGTTAAAACAAAATTTCTCATTCATGCTATATGTTCATTGGAGGATGCCAAAGGGCACAGCTCAGTAGTCACCCAGGAACACAGGCTGATGGAAGAGCCAACCTAACATACACTTCTACAATCTCAGGGGTGAGGTAAAGAGAATGTTTTCTTACAGGTTTATCTCAGAAGTAACACATGTCACTTCGCGTTCTGTTTGCCAAAGGAAATCACAAGGCCACATCTGAGTTCAACAAGGCAATGAGCTATAATCTTCCCTTAGGAGGAGAAACCAAGTAATTGTGAAGAGTAACATAGTTTACCATAGCCTTGGCACAGATGTGTGTTGATCCTGAGGAATGTTTGGTGGTATAGAATTAAGAGAAATTCACTGATAAATATTTGCAAAACAATATTTCAAGAGGAAGATGAACTGGCTGATTTGAACAACTTACCTGTTACTTAAAATGGTGGAGAAGTAGGACTCATATTTTAGTCTGAGGCTTGAGCAGAATAAAATTTGGTAAAATGGACTCAAGAACTATACCTCTGGATCTAGGTAATTAACTTCAGGCTTAGTTCAAAAGACAGTAGTTAAGGAAAATAGCAAATATATTTATCTAATTAAATGATTGTATTTTTGGAGTGATAGGTAGCCACTCTCTATATTGTGCCTGAATTTCATAGCCAAATCAATCAGTAGTTTTCTACATACATGATAAGTGTTCCACAGCTCAGGGACCTTAAATGCATGGTAGCTAGTGAAAATATAAATTTACCCTTTAAGGAATGTTCCCAAGTACTAAAATATATAACCCATAACCATGTATATTTTATTGATCCCTTTCAAAACTTTACATGTGATCACAATTATAGTCAATCAACATGCTGTACATTTCCTTTGAAAAATGATAGATAAATATAATTGTTACCATTTATTGGGTAGCTATTATATGTCAGAGATTATCAGTTAATTATTTTCAATTTTTACACAACTGTAAGATAAAAGGTTCCATTTTGGATAAAAAATGAGGTTAAGAAAGTTATTTTTTCTAGATTTTCTAGCTAGCCAGAGAATTTTTGAATTTCAAACTCAAGTCTGCCTGATGTTAAGATCAGCCTTCTTTCTTCTATATTATAGCACATCTTCTGATTAAACTATACCAAACTATGATGCTGTGTTTTCTTTGCATCTTTTTCTTTTGAAGTTTATGTTGCTGACAATATGATTAATCAAACATTTGCTAGACATGACTTGTTCCTGAAAGAATGTGAAGATTGTGTGACTTGTTCAGATTATTCACTGAACTCTTTCCTCTGTTCTATATACTGCCATTCTATGTTGAGGGTGATTGTTTTCCCTAATGAATTTTAACACACTTTTTGATATTACCATAGTTTATTGAGGATAGTTTTATATCCAGATGCATATGCTTAAAAGGCCAATCCTAATCTATTTTTACAAGAAAACTAGTTGATATCACAAATTTTCTTTTGCTATCCTAAAGCTTAACACTTGAAGCTATTTTGAATAAAACAAATACTATTTCCACCATGTAGATGAGAAAACTGAGAAACAGTAAGGTTAAATGGCACATTACAGCTTCTAACAAACCCACTAAGCTTGGTATTTTTAGTCTTCTCATTGTGCCAAGGCCATACTTTCTCTTTGTAATCTACCTCTGTTAGAAAAATAAACTCTTGGTTATCCATGTGACATTGAAATATCAATTTAAAAACCTCAGATCTTGAAGGTAGTGACAAAATAAGCCATAAAATAAAAATAGATGTTTTCAATGAATATTTTCAACAAAAGACATAAATAAAATATACACTACATGTCTATAAATCAATAAATAAAATATAAATGTGGAGATTTAAGATGGCAACAGAATAGGTGGAAGCTACACTCAACTCCTCCCCAGACCAAAATGGAATTACAACTAAATTATAGAAAAATCCTGAATATCCAACTAATGACTAGATGAAGAGGGATCTTATAATAAAGGATTTATAGGGGAAGCCATATCAAGAATAGTAAAAAAGGCAGAGAAACAATAAGGGCTGGCCACATTCTTATGGGCTGCGGCTGAGGGGGTCTAAACATCAAGCTGGGTTCCATAGCCCAGAGTACCAGAGCTAGAAAGAAGCACCCACATAACACCTGGTTGTGAAAAGCAACAGGGTTTCTTTCTGCCAGGGAAAGGCAATAGTCTACCAGAGTGACAGGCATCCTCTTAAAGTGCCAACTCACAAAATTTTGTTCATGGCTACTCACCCTGGGCTCCTGTAGAGAGAGGGCAGAATGGAGTAGAGTTGCATGAGGAGTCTGGGGTTTGTCCCTGTGCTGAGCCATTCTCCCATATTGTAGATGCCATTATTCTTGGGTGGAGTACTCCCCTCCATGTGGCATTACCAGAGAGGAGCAATAACTCACCCTATGGACACTCTCTTCTTCCACCCTATGGAGATTACACCCTACAGATAGAGGCTCTTTCAGTGACAGCCAAACAGGCAGCTGGCAGGTGGAGGCAGGCAGAAGTGGATCTCATGGTGCCTTAGGATTTTTGCTGTCCTTCCTCTGTGCATATTTCTGATAAAAACCAATGTTGGTGCATAGCTTTGTCCTTCCTGCACTCACACTGGCCCAGCAGAAGCAGCCACAAACTGTGTATCACTTGTAGCTCCAAAGAGGTTGGCAAGGGACAAACACAGACAGTGTCTGATATTGGTCTAAACCAGAGTCCCTTCCAAGAAGCCCAGAACCAACTCATCCAGTAGCAAACTTCAAACAACATCAGAGCAGGATTCAGTGCTTCACAACCAAAAGGAGATCTAGACAGGTACCAAGACCTGTTGAAGCAAATTTGGCTTCACGTGATCAGCACCTGCATAATAGCTTGCATGCCATGGTTGGGGTTAAGCCTCATAGTCAGATAGCCTGTGGGTTGATCATATGCACAAATTGGCCAATAACAATCAAGACTCAAATATAGTAGGAGGGCTCACATAATCCTACACAAGAGTCATTCTTGGAGAATTGATCCAACAAGAGGATTAAACCTTATAAACATATATGGATACAACACAGGAGCACTGGTCCATGTAAAGCAAACCTTGGTAGATATAAAAAGAGAGATTGACTGTAATACTGTCTTAGTAGCAGGTTTTAACAGCCCATTGACATCAATGAATAAATCTTTAAGGCAGAAAATCAACAAGGAAACAGTGGTCTTAAATGACATACTAGGTCAGATCGATTTAATTGGTATATTTAGAGCATTTCATCCCAATGCAGCAGAATATACCTTTTTTTTTTCCCAAAGTGCAGATGGAACATATTCTAGGGTAGACCACAAATTAGGCCAGAAAACAAGTCTCAGCAAATTTAAGAAGATGGAAATTATATCAAGCATCTTCTCTGACTACAATGTTATGAAACTAGAAATCAATCACACACACACACACACACACACAAAATACCCTATAAAACAAACAAATATGGAGGCTAAATAACATGCTTCAAAACAATGAGTGGTTTAACAATGAGATTGAGAAAGAAATCAAAGGATGCCTTGAAACATATAAAAATGAGAATACAACAACTCAAAATCTATGGCACACAGAAAACGCAGTCCTAAGAGGAAAAGTCATAGTATTACAAACCTATATCAAGAAACAAGAAAAATTTGTAATAAAAATTTCAACTTTACATTAAATCAAACTTGAAAAAGAAAAACAAAGTTTAAAGTAGAAGGATGGGAATAAAGATTACTGCAGAAATAAACAAGATAAAATCTAAAAAATATAATATATCAATGAAACCAAGAGCTATTTCTTTGAAAAGATAAATGAGATTGACAAACCTTTAAACAGACTTATTATGAAAAAAAGAGAGAGGACCCAGATAAATAAAATCAGAGCTGAACAGGAGAAGCAACAACTGACACCAAAGAAATACAGAAGGGTGTAAGAGAATATTAAGAACAACTATACACAAACTTCCAGTCAAGATGGAGGCCTAGACAGACACACTGTGCCTTCCTCCACAACTAAGAAGGAATACAACTGCCTCAAAACTAGAGACAATGAGAAGGTCCAGAAAATTGAGATGCATGGAAGTCCAACAAAGATATAAATAAGAAACACTCACCCAGACAGACTGGTAGGACGGGCGGAGCTGGGGCAAAGAGGACATGGTGTGATGGCAGCAGCAGCGATGGCAGAAGCAGGCCAGCAGAAAGCACAGTCACACATTCTAAAGAGTCAGGAGGGACACCTGGGGAATGTTCCCAGCTTCTCACTGGACCGTGAAGCTCACGGTCCCAGTACTGGGGAAAATCAAGCCTCATTGCTTCTGACTGTGCAAATCAGTGGGGGTTGGGGTGGAGGAAGAAGCTACTGGTCTCTCAGCAGAGTCTGCTTATTTAAACAGCCCCCATAGTCCTAGAACATCCGCAGGCCCATTCACTCTGGGAATGACAGCCAGGGCAACAGTTAGAGAGGCACCAGTTCCATATGGAAGTGGGAGAAGTGCCTGGAAAAGGGGTGAGTGCTGGGCGAGTGGCATTGTTCCCTCTCAGACCCTTCTCCCCCACACAGAGCCACAGTGTGATAAAACAGATTGCCCTTAGGCTCTGTCCCTTAGAATGTAACAAGTGCAACAGCTAGAGAGGTGCCAGTCCCATAAAGAAGTGGGAGAAATGCCTGGAAAAGGGTCAAGTGCTGAGCAGGCAGAATTTTTCTCTCTCAGTCCCGCCCCCCACAGTGCCACAATGTGGTGAAATGCGTCACCCTCTACTGATGAATACCTAAGGTTCTGCCCTTTAAACATCACAGATGCGACAGGTCTACCTAAGACACAGAGGCAAAGAAACACCAGAGCCTGTTAAGATGAGGATACAGAGAAGTATGGCCCAAAAGGGGGAATGGATCAAGGTTCCAATGGGAGAACGAAGTGACAAGGAGATAGCTAACCTAACAAACGAAGAGATAGCCACCCTAACAGATGCAGAGTTTAAAACATTGGTGATAAAGATGCTCGCAGAATTAACAGGTATGCTTAAATACAGCAAACGCATAAGGGAAGAAGTGAAGGCTATGCTAAATGAAACGAAGGAAAATCCACACAAAACCAGTGGTAGGGGAAGGAAACCGGTGTTCAAATCAATGATTTGGAACATAAGGAAGAAAAAAACAGTCAACCAGTACAGAACGAGGAAAAAGAATTAAAAAAAAAAAAAAAATGAAGAGAAGCTTAGGAACCTCTGGGACAACTTTAAACATGCCAACATCTGAATTATAAGGGTGCCAGAAGAAGAAGAGGAAGAGCAAGAAATTGAAAACTTATATGAGAAAATAATAAAGAAAAACTCCCCAAATTTGGTGAAGGAAATAGACACACGAGTCCAGGAAGAACAGAGTCCCAAACAAGCTAAACCCAATGAGGACCATACCAAGACACATCATAATTAAAATTCCAAAGGTTCAAGATAAAGACTTAAAAGCAGCAAGAGAGAAGCAGAGAATTACCTACAAAGGGGTACCTATAAGACTATCAGCTGATTTCTCAGAGGACACTTTGCTGACAAGAAAGGACTGGTAAGAAGTAGTTAAGGTGATGAAAAGCAAGGACCTACAACCAAGATTACTCTATCCAGCAAAGGTATTATTTACAATGGAAGGGCAGATAAAATGCTTCTTAGACAAGGTAAAGCTAAAAGAGTTCATCATCAGCAAGCTATTATTATATGAAATGTCAAAGTTACTTAAGAAAAAGAAGATCACAATTATGAACATTAAAATGACAAAAAACTCACAACTATTAACAACTGAATCTAAAAAATAGAAACAAAATTCAATTAAGCAAACCAGAATAGGAACAGAATCATAGGTAGGAAATTATTTCAAGGGTTATCAGCTGAGAGGGGGAAGGGGGAGAGATGGGGAAATGGTGCAGGGATTAAGAAGCATAATTAGTACCAAATAAACAAGGGGAAGTTAAGAATAACATAGGAAAGGGTGAATGCAGAGAACTTATATGCATGACCCATGGACATGAACTAAAGGGGGTGGGGTTGCTGGGGGGAGATGGAGTAATGGGCAGGGGGTAGAAAAGGGGAAAAGAATTCAGACTACTGTAAGAACATAATCAATATAATACACTTAAAAAAATAAAACCTACAATGCAGGTACAAGGCAGAGGGTATAATTTGCTGACAGAGCTATTTAGTATCAACTACCAAGAACTAAAGATATAAAAAATAAAAAAGTAAAGATTAATTATTTAAATGGCAAAAAGTTTGGAACAACATGGATGGAACTAGAGAGAATTATGCTTAGTGAAATAAGCCAGGCAATGAAAGAAAAATACCATATGATATCACCTAATACAGGAGACTAAGGAACAACACAAACAAATGAGCAAAATTGAACAAGGAACAGAGTAACAGTTATCAGAGAGGGGGGGAAGTAGAGAAGCGGGGAAAGTAGTGGAAAGGTTTAGTAAAGGAACTAGTATACATGACTCATGGACATGGACAACGGGGTGGGGACTGACTGTGGGAGAAGGGGTGGGCTGGTGGTGGGGTCGCAATGAGGGAAAAAGTGGGACAACTGTAATAGAAAAATAATAAAAATAAAAATAATAATAAAAATAAATGGCAAAAAGTAAGAGAGACAAATAGAAAAACAAAATAAATTTTCTACCCCGACCTTTATTTATATAAATAATCACAAAGAAAGAATTTCTTTTTTCATGTAGAGTGTGTTTTCCTTGGATGATGGAAAAAGATTACATTTTCATTGGTCAAAATTTGTGATTAGAGTTCTAAGACACAGTTCTTACAATGTATTAAATCTTTTTCATTTCACAACTTTTATGCTTGTTTTTAATATTTGATTGTTGTATTGTTTTGCTACTTTTATAGTAAAGTTTTTTCCTACATTGTTACTTTTCTCTTTAAAAAGTAAAGAAAATTCTGCTTTGAGAAGTCTTTATGAGAGAAAGGAAAAGAATTGTCTGTAGATGAATCAGATTTCATAGCATAATACAGAAAATTTTATGGCTTCTCACAAAAACTATAATAGTTTAAATGATTTAAGAACATAAATTGATATGGAACTTTCAAGATAATTTTTGATTAACAAAGAAAGTTGCAGAAAACTGGAAAGAAATGTGAAAGAAAATGTGTATGCGAAGTTAGGCAAGCACTTCATTAAAGTGGAAGTTATTTCTAAGACATCTATAAGCAGAATTTCTTTGGGAGGCCTGCTTTCACAGAAAGCACAGCACTGTTCAGATTTGATTTCTTTTTCCTGTCACATTTTAAAAACTGTTATTCTCTTACAGTTGTCCTAATTTCTTCCCTTTTGCTTCCCTCCGCCCAGACCCCTGCAAGTCCACCCTTACACCGTAGTCATTTCCAAGGATCATTCATGTATATTCTTTGACTAGATCCTTCCCCTTCTTTCCCCTGTTATCCTCCTTTCTCCTCCCCTCTGGTCGCTGTCAGTCTGTTCCATGTTTCCATGTCTCTGATTCTATTTTGCTCATTAGTTTATTTTGTTCATTGATTGCTTCTTGAGTGAAGCAAAGTGGCATTTTCCTCAGGTAGGGAAATTCCATTATAAAGTGCTGCAGGAAGAAAAAGAAAAGAACAACTATACAGCAACAGATTGAAGAATCTGGATGAAACGACTGTATTCCTAGAACATACAATCTTCCAAAAGTGAATTATGAAGAAGCATACAGTTAAAACGGACTGATTACAATGAGTGGAATTGAAGTAGTAACAGAAATTTTCAAACAAGCAAAAATCCTGGACTAGATAGCTTCACAGATGAATTTTACCAAATATTCAAAGAAGAACTAACACCTATCTTTATCAAACTATTTCAAAAAATTTAAGAGAAGAAAAGACTTACAAGCTCATTTTACCAGGCTAGCATTATCATAATTCCAAACTTAATAAATACAGTACGGAGGAAGAAACTTATAGGCCAAAATTCCTGATGAAAATAGATGCAAAATCATCAACAAATATTAACAAACCTGATCCAACAACGCATTAAAAAGATCATACACATAGAGAGCATGTTGATAGGTCATGATGGGGGGTAGGGGGTGGAAAGATTGAGCAGGGAAAAAAAAAGGAGAGAGAGAGAAGGAGAGAGAGAGAGAGAGACAACACAAAAATAAAAAAGATCACATGCTATGATCAAGTGGGATTTATTCTGGGGATGTAAAGTTGGTCCAAATCCTCAAATCAATAAACATGATACATCACATAAACAAAATGAAGGATAAAAACACACATTCATATCAATAAATACAGAAAAAGCATTTGATAAAATCCATAACCCATTTATAATAAAAAAGAAACTCTTAGCAAAATCAAAATAGAGGGAACATAACATCAATATAATAAAGACCATATATGACAAACCCATAGACAACATCATACCAAATGATCAAAACCTAAAGACATTTCCCCTAAGATTAGTAATAAGATGGGGATATTTGCTTTCACCACGCTTATTCAACATAGTACTGGAAATCCTAGACACAACAATCAGAAAAAGAGATAAAATAAAAGACATCTCAACTGAAAAGAAAAAAAAAAAAACTGTCATTTTGACATGATATTGTATATAAAGAATCCTGAAGATTCCACCAGAAGCATACTACAATTGATAGATGAATTCAGGAAAGTAGCAGGATACAAAATAAATATCTATAAATCAGTTGCATTTTTACACCAACAACAAACAATCAGAAAAAGAAAGTAAGAAAACAAAGCCATATCATTGGTAAATATGTTTTCCCATATGGTTGGTTTCCTTTTCATCTTGCTGATGTTTTCTTTTGCTGAGCAGAAACTCTTTAGTTTGATGTAATCCCAATTGTTTATTTTTTCCTTTATTTCTCTTACCTTAGGAGATGTATCCATGAAAATATTGTTACGTGGGATGTCTGAAATTTTTCTGCCTATGTTTTCCTCTAGGACTTTTATGGTGTCACAGCTTACATTTAAGTCTTTGATCCATCTTGAGTTTATTCTCGTGTGTGGTGTAAGTTTGTGGTCTAGTTTTTTTTTTTTTTTTTTGCACGTCCCTGTCCAGTTCTTCCAGCACCATTTGTTAAAGAGGCTCTTCTCACTCCATTTTATGTTCCTTCCTTCTTTATCAAATATTAGTTGACTGTAGATTCCTCGATTTATTTCTGGGCTCTCTATTCTGTTCCACTGATCTATATATCTGTTCTTATGCCAATACCAGACTGTTTTGATCACCGTGGCTTTGTAGTATTGTTTGATATCTGGTATTGTGATTCCTCCTGCTTTGTTCTTCTGTCTCAAGATTTCTTTTGCTATTCGTGTTTTTTTTTTTTTTTGGTTCCATATGAATTTTTTGAGTATTTGTTCTAGGTCTGTGAAATATATCATTGGTATTTTAATAGGGATTGCATTGAATCTGTAAACTTCTTTGGGTAGTATGGCCATTTTGATGATGTTGATTCTTCCCATCCAAGAACATGGTATTTGCTTCCATTTATTTGTATCTTCCTTAATTTCTTTCTTCAACGTTACAATATCTCAGACAGGGGACTGATCTCCAAAATATATAAAGAGCTTTTATGACTCAACATCAAGAAAACAGACAACCCAATTAAAAAATGGGCAAAAGAACTGAACAAACACTTTTCCGAAGAGGACATATAGAAGGTCCATAGACACCTAAAAAAATGCTCAACATCACTAGCCATCAGAGAGATGCAAATAAAAACCACAGTGAGATACCATTTTACACCAGTCAGAATGGCCATCATCAACAAATCAACAAACAACAAGTGCTGGTGAGGATGTGAAGAAATGGGAACCCTACTGCACTGTTGGTGGAAATGCAGACTGGTACAGCCACTATGGAAAACAGTTTGGAATTTCCTCAAAAAACTAAAAATGGAACTGCCTTTTGAACCAGCGATTCCACTGCTAGGATTATACCCAAAAAATCCTAAAACCCTAATTCAAAAGAGCTTATGCACCCCTATGTTCATAGCAGCACTGTTTACAATAGCTAAGTGCTGGAAACAGCCTAAGTGTCCATCTGTAGACAAGTGGAGCAAAAAACTGTGGTACATTTACACAATGGAATACTATGCAGTAGAGAGAAAGAAGGAACTCCTGCCATTTGCGACAACATGAATGGAACTAGAGAGAATTATGCTTAGTGAAATAAGCCAGGCAAAGAAAGAAAAATACCATATGATATCACCTAATACAGGAAACTAAATAACAACATAAACAAATGAACTAAGTAGGACAAGGAGCAGAATAACAGTCAATGGAGGGAGGGAGGAGGGAGAGAAAGGGGATAAATGAGGGAAGGGTCTAGTCAAGGAACGTGTATAGAGGACTCATGGACATGGACAATGGGGAGGGATATGATTGTGGGAGAAGAGGTGGGCTGGGTGGGGGGGAGCAATGGGGGAAAAATGGGACAACTATAATTGAAAAATCAAAAAATAAAATTAAAAAAAAAACAAAGCCATTTACAATTGCCTCAAAAATATAATACCTAGGAATAAATTTAACCATAGTGTAAAAAACCTGTACTTGGAAAATTTTAAGACACTGAAAATGAAATTGAAGAAGATACAAATTAGTGGAAGCATATACTGTGTATATGTATAGAAATAATCAACATCATTAAAATGTCTATACCCAAAGCAATCTATATTTTCAATGCAATTTGTATTGAGATACTAATGGCATTTTTTCACAGAACTAAGAAGTTTAATCCTGAAACTTATATGGAACCACAAAAGATCCTGAACAGCAACAGTAATCTTGAGAAAGAACAGCAAAGTTGGAGAAATCATTCTACCTGATATCAAACAATACTACAAAATCATAATAATCAAAACAGCATGGTACTGGCATAAAAACATACACATAACTCAATGAAACAGAATAGAGAGACATTAAATAAACCTATACCTTTATAGTCAATTAATATTTGACAAAAGAGGCAAAATATGTAATGAGGAAACAATGGTTTATTAAATAAATGGTGTTGGGAATATTGGACAATGCATGCCAAAATGAAACCAGACCACTTTCTTACACCATACACAAAAACTCAAAATGGATTAAATTTTAAATGTTTGACTCAAAATGGTCAAAATCCTAGAAGAAAAGATGGGCAGTAAAATATTGGACATTTCTTCTAGCAATATTTCTTCTGATATATCACCATGGTCAAAGGGAACAAAAGAAAAAATAAGCATATAGGATTATATCATACTAAATTTTTTGCACAGCAAAGGAAACCATTAACAAAATGATATGAACGGGAGAACATATTTGCCAATGATACATCTGATAATGTGCTAATATCCAAAAATTTTAAAGAACTTATAAAATCCAACATTAAAAAACCTAAAAAGATCCTATCAAAAATGAGCAAAAGACCTGAATGGACACTTCCCCAAAGACAACATACAGATGGCTAATAGACATATGAAGAGATGCTCAATGTCATTAATCATCAGAGAAATGCAAATTAAAACCACAATGAGATATCACCTCATACCTGTCAGAATGGCTATCATCAATAAATAAACAAACAAGAAATGCTGGTGAGGATGTGGGAAAAGGGAACCGTTTTTGCACTGTTGGTGGGAATGTAGGTTGGTGCAGCCACTGTGGAAAGCAGTGTAAAGTTACCTCAAAAAGTTAAAAATGGAACAGCCTTTTGACCCAGTGATACCATTTCTGAGAATATATTCTAAGAATCTCAAAACACCAATCAGAAAGAATATATACCCCTATGTTAATAGCAGCATTATTTATAACAGCCAAGGTCTGGAAACAGCCCAAGTGTCCATCAGTAGAAGAGTGAATAAAAAAGATGTGCTACATTGACATAATGGAGTACTACTCAGCTATAAAATGAAATTAATCTTACTTTTTGTGACAACATGGATAGACCTGGAGATTATCATACCAAGTGAAATAAGCCAATCGGACAAGAACAAATACCACATAGTCTCACTTATATGTGGAATATAATGATCAAAATAAATTGACAAACTAAACAGAAACAGAGGCAAAGATACATGGAACAGACTGAGAGCTATCAGAGGGGAGGTTTGAGGCGAGACTAGATGAAAGTTGAAGGGATTAGCCAAAGAACATATATGTATAACTTATCAATACAGACAACAATGGGTTGAAGGCCACTGAAAAGATGGAGCAGTGGCTGGGAAGTGGGGAAAAGCAAGGGAAAATGGGGACCTCTGCAATAGTGTCAACAATAAAAATAAAGAAAAAAGATTATATTCATCCCTATGTTCATTGTGGTATTTACAACAGCCAAGATTTGTAAGCAACCCAATGTCCATCAGGAGATGTGTGGTTAAAACAGCAAGGGTACATTTATACATTGAAATACTACTGGGCCAAATAAAAGAAGGAAATCTTACCCTCTGCAACAGCATGGATGGATGTGGAGAGTATTATGCTAAGTGAAATAAGCCAGTCAGTGAAAGTCAAGTACTGTATGATTTCTCTCATATGTGAAATCTAATGAACAAAATGAGCTAATGAGCAAAATAGTGACAGACTTATAGTTAGAAAACAGACCGGCAGCTGTCTGGGTTAGAGGTGCTACGTAAGGTAAAGGAGAGATCGAACAAATAAGGAAACTAAGAGAAAAAAACTCATGAACATGGTCAGCAGTGTGGTGATTGCTGGGGGCAGAGGAGGTGGAAGAAAGTGGAAGAAGATGTAGAGGGGATAAATGGTGATGGATTGAGACTTGACTTTGGATGGTGGACCACAATACAGTGTATAGATGATGTGTTGAAGAATTGTGCACCTGAAACCAGTATAATTTTGTTAATTATTGTCACCCCAATAAACTCCAAAGGAGAAAACATGATAAATGCAATAGAATAATGGATAAAAGGCTCTATAGGTACTTTGCAAATCATGCTATCCAAAAGATCATTCTTATCTCATCAACTTTCAGGAGAGTATATATTAAAAGCAACAAATATTTGGGGAGGTAGTCAAGAGACTGTGACCACATATTGACTGCTAGCTGAACCCGGACAGTTGGAGGTGTCTCACCCTCTCCCCTGTTCTTAATAATGTACATTCTGTTTGCGGTTCCCATAGTGGGAACTGTTCCAAGGACAAAGCCTTGAAAGAGTAAAGTGTTGAGGTCATTTAGACTGAATACCTGACTAAATCCAGTTAAGGCCTCTATATAAATTCTTAGCTTCTGGCAGGTGGGAATGAAGAGATCTATGCATTTAGCAGCTACCCAGCCTTGTATGTTAGTTCCCTTGCTTATAAAAACCTGTACCTACCAGTTTGGAGGGGCCTGCCTGTTTCTTCAGTCTCTCATTGTCCATCATGTGTGGAGGTCAGTTTGCAAACCATCAACAGACAAACAAACCAGAAAGAAAAAAAAAAATACTCACACCTAACAACTGGTATTACCAGGATATAGTATATCCAGGACTACCATAAACTGGTGGTTAGAAAGGTGTCTGAGCATTCTGGAAAATTCTATGTCTGTATTTAGTAAAGCTGAATGTATGGACAAAGTAATTCCAGTGCTAGGCATATTTCTTAAAGATATGTATGCAGAAGATTATCAAAAGGCAGGCTAGAATGTTCATAGCTGTTATTATAATGGCAAAATGATAAAACTACCCAAATACCCACCAACCATAGAAAGGATGAATAGATTGTGATATATTAATACTTTACAATGAGAATGACTGAACTATAACTATATGCAACAATGTGGGTGAGTCTCATAAACATAATATTGAGTGAAAGAAACCAGATGGAAAAGAGTAGACACTGTGTGAATCCACTTCTATAAGTTCAAAAACAGAAAACATGCACGTGTAGGAATCTGACTGTTGATTACTTTGAACAATGGGGAATCAGGAAAAGAATAATAATAAGATTACAATGGGATGCTAGTAATATTCTATTTATTGACTTGGGTTAAAGGTAATAGCTATATATACTTTGTGAATACTCATGAAGCTATATACTTATGATTTAGGCACTTTCAATGTTATACTTCAATAAAAATGTGTTTAATTTCAGGTATTTTTTTCCTTTTGATCAGAACCTGCTTGGGCTATTACAATTCTTTTAATCAGCTTACCTATGCAAAATAGACTCTTAGCCATTTCTTGCTCCTTAAGTGAAGTATAATCAAGGAACATCATCAGGTTTAGATTGGCTAAATAAAACTTTAATTAGAAATTAATTAGTATGAGTCAAATGTAAACAACCTCTACATTATATCACACCCCCGAGCCACTCTTTATGAATATGGGTAGTTCAGAATTGTTTACCTATAGTTTGTTGTTGGAGAAAATTCTTAATTAATATTTCTATTAGTAGGCAGAAGAATTAATTTTGCTTGTAATAAAATGCTGAGCCCAAGAATTTTTAACCTGGTTATTAAATTATTCTTTACCCTTATTTTCTATATCTTCTCTTCCTTTCACACTCACTCTTTTTGCAAGAAAACATTAAACATTTCTGTTCACTTAATGGATTTCATACCTTTAAAAAACATTCGGATCCTCTGATATTTATCTTGATTTAGATGTCGTTTAGAGTTTTGCAATGAAAGAGATTTTCTATATGCCTTTCTAATATTTAGTATCCGTCACTGCCACTAGACTGGTATGCCCCTGGTTTTATCTTTCTTTTTGATGAAACATTCCATGAAAATAAGATCAGCTGCATAAATGTTCATTTAAAAAATTAATTTTAAATAATAGGTAAGGCAGTTAGATTTAGAGACCAGGTTTGTTTACCTAGATGGAAGTAATAGTCTGGTGTAATTTTAATATGATGAATTTTGTGTGACCATTAAAAATGTGATACAGGTGGTAATTAGATAAATCCATTTGTGATCTATGTGTTTATGCAAAACAAAGTTACAGAATCAAACTACTACCCAGATGGGGTCTTCAAAGACTCTGATTATGGTTTAGTGTATCTAGAGGATTCAAATATGCATGAAAATGTTTTATATTCATTTTTACTGAGGGTTGTAAAGATGAAAATTGAAAGGAGCAATTCTAGAGGAGGTAGGTGACTGTAATGAGTTATTATTAGTGAATAACTACAGTATATAGTATATATTCAGCTGTTAGTCTTTGCATCTTCAAACCCACCCAAGTTTACCTTTCTTTCTTTCTTTGTTTAAATTGATTTCATTGGGGTGATATTGGTTAATAAAATTTTATGTTTTGGGTATACAGTTGTATAATACATCATCTGTATAATATATTGTGTGTTCATAATCAAAGAGAAAGATGACTATCTCATGTCCTCACTCAGATGATGAATTTTTGCAGGTTCTTTATACTCCCCTCACCTCTTCTATGAGCCTCTGATCATCTGGCTCTTTCTTTTCTTTTTAGTATCAGGTTTTCAAGGACACATTTGTGCCAGACTAGCTGAAAAATTGGCTGTAAAGAAATTCCTACTCATTACCTTGTACTCAAGTCTCTCCCCTCTTTTTCTGGCCTCCAGTTTGGTTGACCTCTTTTGTTTCTGTTAAGACTCTCCTCCCATTTCAGGCTGCTCCCACAACACCCTTCTCTTCCTTTATTTTTATTTATTTATTTATTTATTTATTTATTTATTTATTTATTTATTTATTTATTTTTACGCAGAGCAACTCAGATAGCTCTTAGTTTCTCTGTCCTTTTCCAGACTAGATCCTTAGGGCCTGAACATGGAAAAATCATTGTGGCCTGCCAAATGTGGCCTGCCAAAGTATTTTGCCAAACAAAGGGCCAGCTATTTCAGAGAGTTATTATGCTTGTTCTTTGGAGGCATAAGTGGTTTCAGTCAGTTCTATTTTTTCTCCTCTCTGTTAGAAATATATGAACATAAAATGTCACAGAGAAATCTTAGCCATTCCCTTCTCACGATTATTGATATCACTAGTCAGACACTCTGCCATTGCAGAACTAGGCAGTCTTTTCTTCCCTTTACAAATGTGCCCACATACAGCTGTCTTGAATTGAGTTGTGACTGACAGCTGTTAGAAAGTGATGCCTTCTACCACCTATTAGTGCCAAGAAGCAGAATCAGAAAAATGAAATGATCATAAATATTTCGTGGAATAAAAGACAACCAATAAGAGGCTAAATTTACCATCACTGAATAAGATTTTTATTTCAAGTAATTAACTATAGGATTACTTAATTAAACTTTATATTTAACTTCCAAATGCCATTTAAATTTGGCACATACCTCTTCTAAGTTGATGATTCTTAATGGCTGAGTCAGATGAAATTCAGACTCTCATGTGCATATGAATATATGTGCTTATGTCACATGTATACACATGTGTGCATGTTTATGTATATACATATTTGGATAAACCCTCCCTGCAAACTGTCCTGACCAACAGCACTTTAATTCACTCCCTTTTCCAGTCTTATAAGAATAACTGCTCTAAGCAAGCATTATAAAGTGGTTAGCTATGTGATCAATTTCTTTTATAATTATATTCAGTGAATCAATATGGCAATCTTGGTACAAAGTATTAATATTATTGTTAGTGCTGCTTTTACTGCTTTTAATTATTCTTTGAAAGCATGCCCTTCATTGACCACATCTTTCCTTTAAATCTGTTAGAAAGTCAGAAACAAACAAAAGCGAACACACACAAAAAAAACCAACCATGCAATCTTGTAATTTTTTCAGCTTCTTTAGTAATTACAATTTAAAATTTAATTTATTTTTATTTGGATATATGAATTCATGCACAGAGAACAAAGTTCAAAAATAATAAGAAAGTATAGATTAAGAAGTAAGTTTTTCTTCCATTAGTGTTCCCATTACTCAGTTCACTTCCTTTTCTCCCATAAACTTTCTGTGCATACATAAACATCAACATCTATTTATCTGTTTATTTGTCTATGTATTATTACCTATCAGTCTTACTGTTTATCATCTATATATCTTGCAAAACATTCCAGAGCAGCACTTTTAAAAATTGTTCAAAGGATTATATTGTACGGTATTAATAAATTTGTTTAAAAGACCCACTACTGATGGACACATAATTTATTTACAGTCATTGGCTGTTATTTATGTACACATGTAATTTTATATATGTACAAGTACATTGGTAGTATGATAAATTCCTAGAAGTGGAATTGATGAGTATGCTGAATTGATCTCCATGGAGATATACCAATAACAGTGCTATCTGAAATGTGGACCTCATACAGAATGTACACTTTAAATTATAATTATTACTGTAACTTTATCTTCACAATTCTTCTATAAAGTGTGCGTGATTTGCCTAAGATAAGATGAAACTGAGGCTTGAACTGCTTGCTACTTGTTCAGGATTCCACAAGCTCCTTAGTCAGAAGCACTTTCAAGCATAGCCTTCTCTTTCTCTGAAAGAGCAAAAGCACAGTTTCTTGCACATGGAAACTGTTTTGAACCACTAAGTTGTGAGATTTGACAGAAGACAACTCAAGAAATATTCCTGAAATACAATATATTGCAGTCTTACTATGTCAAAGAAGATTCTGTCTCTTCCTCTCTACTCCTTAGGTATACAGAAAAAGCTATTCATGGATATTTATATTTTATTGATGTTAAAGCACAAAAAGGAAAATTTATGGATATTTTCTGTGAGAGATCATTCTGCTTCCTCATTTTTAAAATAAAAGATTACACTAAATTATCTCTCAGAATTATATTTTAAACATAAATAGGTCAATTGACATGATTAAATATGAGGTTTCCAAGCAAAGCCCAGGATAAATATTTTTAAAGCTTTATTTTTTAAAACTCTACTTTTTTATTTTGGTTTAACACTGAAGGGATAAAGACTCAATGTATATTTATCAACAGTTGCATCAAAAGTCCCCCAAATAAATGAACAAACAGAATTGAAAAGACTCATTCACAGATACAGAGAACATTTTGTTGGTTGCCAGATGCGAGGGATGTTAGGGAGATGGGTGAAAAAGGTGAAGGGACTAAGAAATACAAATTGGTTATTACAGAATATCATAGGGATGTAAAGCACAGCATAGGGAATATAGTCAATAGTGTTCTAATAACTATGTATGTTGTCAGATGGGTGGGAGATTTATCGGGATGATCACTTAGTAAGTTATAGAATCACTGGGGTGTACACCTTAAACTAATATAATATTGTATGTCAACTGTAATTGAAAAAAAGTGAATAATGTAAAAAAGACAGCAAATCTTCCAGATTTGGTAGGATATAATGTTTTTCTCTTTCTGGGAAATGTAGGATAGTATAATTCCCTTCAATTAGGACCATATCATTGTCCTGTACTATGCGTGTGAAGTGGGTACATAACCAAGAAGGTGATTGAGAGAAGAAGGCACTTAGCTGTCTGAATTGTCTGAGCACCACAGCATACTTCTCACGAAGTTGCTCTAAATGATATGTATTTATAGATGTGGCATTTATTTTGTCATGGCATATGCTCTTTGAAAAAACATGCTGATAATTGTGTGGTTGGTTCTCTTAGAACTAAGAAAGGGTTACAGACTGAGTTACACAAAATACAGCTGTGCTTCCACAGATTTTGCAAATACTACTTCCATGTCCACTTTGTCCTCTCCCCATTTTTTTTCAAATTAGGGTTTAAAAAAATAAGTACTGGTCTGGAAAAGAGGAGAAGTAAAGATCAGAAATGATTTTCTTTTGCTTGGTCTTCTTAATTTCGGAATTCTGTTTATGAGAAACATTTGCAGAAAAGGCCTTGAAATCTCATAATTTCACTCCCCTCCCTTCCAATAATGTGGGGTGAAGTAACTGTGGATTTTATAGACTCAAGCTCATACTGTGATTTTTAATAGTAGACACATTTTATTATCTATTTACCTATTAATTAACTAGTGAATTAATTTCCATAAGTAAAGAACTCTTTCCTATGTCACAAATAAACTTATGGGTTAAAAAGACATCTTGGTCATTTGCTTAGATTTATGAGTCACTGCATACCCACTATGTAGGTAAGATTATTTCTTCTGATTTAATTTCCTTAGTCTTTGGACACTGAATAAATTTAGGTCACTGAAGAAATTATAGGTGGAGAAAAGAAAGTCTAGAAGTCAAATAAATAAAAGCTCAACAACCCAGAAACCCAAATCAGAAATAAGAAATAAAAGAATAATAGAAAATATTTTTTATTGGGGGGGCTCATTCTCCCTATTTTTTATTATCTTTTTATGCTTTTTCTACTGCTGTTAAGCTAAGCAATATATTTTTTCTCTAGATCTCTCCTAACTGGGAATCTGCCTTTAGAAATAAAAAAAACCCTACAACATTAACTTCTGTAATCTTCCCTCTAAATATTTTATATTCATGGAAATTTGCTTATATTAAAAATATTTCATATGCAAAAACAAAGACCAATGACTTTGAGCTATCACTGCTTTTCTTCCCCCTGATTCTATGATCCTTTGTGGAAAATCTTATTTTAGGAAAAATCTTTGGGTTCAGAAGGTAAGAAAGAAAAAGGTTCTGGAAAGAAGAAAGCATGGATTATTTCATCTGAGAATGGGAAAGATGGAGGTGGAAGCAGGCAAGGCTGGAAGGGACCTGGACTTGTACCTCCATTTATCCAATAGGGTCACCCCTATCCCTCCTTGCCCAGTGAGAAGCAGGAGTTTCACCAGCTTCAAATATGGAAAGGTTAATGACCATATCAAGAACCAAGAAATACCTCAACTTAAATGAGAAAAAACAATCAACAGATGCCAGCAATGAGATAACACAAATGTTGGGATTATGAGAATTTTAAAATAGACATTATAAAAAATGCTTCAAAGAACAATTATAAACAGGTTAAATTAAAATGAAAGAATAAAAAGTATCAGCAAAGGAACAAAAAACGTGGAGACAAATTGAAAATTTAAAACTAAAAAAAGAGAGTAACTCTGCTCTCCCTCCCCCAAACCAAACAAACAAAACAACAGACAAAAAATTTAGTGGAAGGACTTAATAGTAGCATGAAAAAGACAGAAGAAAGAATAAGTTAAAGTGAAGAGAAAAAAGCAATAGAAGTTACCCAACCTGAAAGAAAATAAATGGGGAAAATAAATGGAGCTGCAGGTATATTTGGGATTATAACAAAAGATCCAACATTCATGTCATTAGAATTTCAGAACATGAGGAAGAATGTGGGGTTGAAAAATTACTAGAAGAAATAATGGTTGAAAATTTCTCAAATTTGGCACTAGATAAAAACCTAGAGAATCAAGAAGTGGAACAAACCTTAAACATTATAACCCAAATAAATCTTAGCCAAGACAAATCATGATCAAACTCCTAAAAACTAAAGACCAAGGAAAAACTTTAAAAGCAGTGAGAGTTAAATGACACCTTATCTAAGGAAAAAGAATATGAATGACAGAGGATTTCTCATCAGAAACCATGGAAGCCAGAGAAAGTGCCACATATTTCAAGTGCTGAAATAAAATAACTGTCAACTCAGAATTCTGTATCTATTGAAAATATCATCCAGGAATAAATAGAAATTAAGCCATTTTCAGACGGAGGAAACCAAGAGAATTTGTTGCCAGCAGAACTACCTTAAATAATGATTAAAATAAGTTTTCTAAACAGAAGGGAAATATACAAGAAAGTACCTTGGCATATCAGGAAGGAAGAAAAGACAATGGAAAAAGCAAAAATATTAGTCAGTACAATTGATATTCCTTCTTCTCTTGAGTTTTTCAAATTATGTTTGGTGCTAGTGCATGTCTGATGTGGCTCTCAGTGTATCTGGAGGAAATATTTAAGACAATTACATTATGAATATGAGAGAGCAAAAGGACTTAAAAAGAAGACTTCTACATGTCACTTGTACTGATAAAATAGCAATACCAAAAGACTGTGAAAGTTATGTATGTATATATAATATAATACCCAGAACACTACTAAAAACTATATAAATTAATTCTTATAACAACCAAAGGCTGCCAACTACATGGGAAAACATATTTGCCAATGATACCTCAGACAAGGTTTTGATCTCCAAAATATATAAAGGACTCATATGACTCAACACTAAGAAGACAAACAATACAATTAAAAAATGAGCAAAGGACCTGAACAGACACATCTTCAAGGAGGACATACAGAGGGCCCATAGGCATATGAAAGGATGCTCAACATCACTAGCCAACAAAGAGATTCAAATTAAAACCACAATGAGGTATCACTTCACACCTGTCAGAATAGCCATCATCAACAAATTAACAAACAAGTGCTGGCAAGGATACAGAGAAAAGGGAACCCTAGTGCACTATTGGTGGGAATGCAGACTGGTGCAGCCGCTGTGGAAAGCATTTTGGAACTTTCTTAGAAAATCTAAAAATGGTACTGCCTTTTGATCCAATGATTCTATTGCTGGGATGATACCCTAAGAATCCTGAAACACTAATTCAGAAGAACCTATGCACCCCTATGTTCATAACAGTGTTATTTACAATAGCCAAGTGCTGGAAACAGCTTAAGTGCCCATCAGTAAATGAGTGGATCAAAACAAACAAACAAAAAGCAAACAAACCCCCCCCAAACCAACTATGGTACATTTACACAATAGAATACTGTGCAGCAGAAAGAAAGAAGGAACCCCTACCTTTCATGACAGCATGGATGGAACTGGAAAATATTGTGCAAAATTAAATAAGCCTGGTGGTAAAAGACAAATACTATATAATTTCACCTATGAAACCCAATGAATGAAACAACCAATGAGCAAAACAGAACCAGAGACATAGAAACAAAGAACAGACTGACAGAGACCAGAGTGGTGGGGGAGGGGATAAGGGAGGGAAGAAGGGGAAAGGTCTAGTCAAGGAACATGTATAAATGACCCATGGAAGTGGACAACAAGGTGGGGATTGACTCTGGGAATGGGGGAAGGGAGGGTGGTTGGGGTAGGGGAGAGCAATGGGGGGAAAATTGTGACAACTGAAAAGAACAACTATTTAAAAAGGCGGAAAAAAAAGATGCACTCAAAAACATTGTAGCTAAATCAAGATAGAGTTCTAAAAAAATGTTCAAACACAAGTAAAGAAAACCATTAAAAATTATTAATGAACATTTAAGAGGATAAAAATATTTATGCATTACTAGACATAATCAGTTTGTTATTTTTGCTTTCTTCCTGAAATCCTGGTGAAACGTGCTGCAGAGAGCCAATGAGTATTTTCTCTGAAGTGGGAAAGGCACTAGGTAGGTTTGGAGCTGGGGCCCCTTGGGGACAGAGGATTGGCTTACAGGGAGCTGTTGGGGTGAGGTGCTTAGTGAAGGTTGAGCATGACCCTAAGCAATGGAGGAACTGGGTTAGAAAAATTAGGAGATAGAAAAAGAGCACCAAAGATATGTAAGCAAGAGAATTTTGCTAATTTTAATTTTTTGTCCAGCATTAGCTCTTTATCTAAGTTAGAATTTCTTTTTGCATCTTCTGTATCATCATGCATATCTTCTACTCTTTGGACTTAAAAATACATTAAATTATATAATAGGGTAAGTAGGTTATAGAGAGAGTGTGGCCCTGGTTGTCATGAAGGTGTTAATTTTTTTTTTTGCCTAAATAAATTGAGACCCAAAGAATAGACTTACCACTCATCTTTTGGACTAGCCTTTTCATCGTGGGAATGGTAGCGTTCTGCTGAGATTGGTACTCAGCACTAATTTTCAGAGAATGTCCTCTCATGAAATTTATCAGCAAGCAGTGCACAGCTATTTTATTTATCAGACCATAATAAAATGTTCAGCTAAAGATACTTTTCACATACAGAGTCAGAAGCTGCAGAGTTCTGTAACATATTAAAAGGAAAGTCAAATTTTGACTTTGGGCTCTAGGGTTGGGGTGAGGGTCACCCTTTGCATTAAATGAAGCAAACTCTTCTGTAGGCTAAATGTGAAGAGGGAATAGAGAAACACAAACACACCTCTTATGAAGCCAATTATTTTTTAAAAATTACATTGATCACAAAGCCTTTTTAGTAACAAAGATATACAATGACATAGAATAGCTATAATTTTCTTCCTCTCTTTCTTTTTGTCCTTTCCTTCCTCTTTCCATTTATCCCTATCTTCTAAGAGAAAAGAAGCAACACCATTCTTCCAATCTATTGCTTTTGACCTTGGACCCAGATTGTCTTTTTGTATAACTGAATAAATATTTCCTTGGACTTCATTAATTAAAAAAAGAATTATATGCATATGGTATAGTGTGTCCATTTATATTGAAATTCATTTATTTCCCAGCTATTGTTAATGATGTCTGTCCAATAAATGCTATTATTTTTTAAACCAAAATAAGTTTTCTGAATTAGTTTTCATGTGACTGTGGTTTTATATATCAGTACAATTATTTCTTTTCTGTGTCAATCTCATGTCTCTGCTTGAATTTCACAGTGTTAGAATAAAAAGTAATAGAGTAAGAAAGAAGTGAAGTAGAAAATATTATTGTTCTTTGTGGCCTTAGAGTCTTTAAAAAACCCACCATTTTTAGATATATGATTATTCTGAATCTAAGTGAATTTATTTAGAACATAAACAATCCTTTTGTCTTGCATATTTGAGAGCCCAAATATGTAATTAGTCAGTCCTATGTAGTTTCAAAATAGGAACCTTTAAAATTGAATGGAAGAGAGGCATTTTCTTGACTAATGGATGTGTGCAATTTTTTTTTTTTTTGAGCATAGAACCAGCCTCAAAGAAGAAGTCTCAGGGTGTACCCTTGCATTCACACTAACTCTTTAGGCACTAGTGCCCTATTGGCTTTTGATTACATTTGTGATTGAAAAAAGAAACAGGTTATTCAGTAATTATGCAGTGCTAGACATCTTCGTAAGAGGAGCTTGGTCTTGTTTTGTGCTGAATTATCTAGAGATGAATTGTTCATAGTATTCCTCAGGATATTGTCTGCCAATACTCTTGTGCACTCAGGCTAGTGTCGAAGAAATGATTGGCAAGATATTCAAGCATTTTAAATGGATACTTTGTATGTACATTTGGGACAAATAACTATTTTCATGTATTTTAAACAAGTTCACTCAATTCACAATGAATAATTGTTAAAAGATACTGCATAGTTGAACATAGTTGACCTTTTGGGATGTTCTGGAGTATTAATACTGGACAGGTCCGTGGTAAGAGTGAGAGGTAGAAAATGGAAAGGCTAGGAGAACAGTTAAAGAATATGGTGAATCATGACATAACATTAGTGTTTTTATTTAAAAGACATTTATGCAATTTGAATTACATTTTAAAAATATAAACTTTGAAAAGAAAAGGTATGCTAATGGCATTATAATAGCTTGTCAAGGGGGAAAATGGGTCAAGAAGTTTCTCTCTATGTACATTGCACAAAATGTACTACATTTTGCGTATGAATGCATGGATTTAGTTTTGCTTGTTGATGTGGAGTCAAGTCCTCTAAAAACTATAAGGAGGGGTTTTTATTTCCTCATGCCAGGCATTGAAATCTTCTTATAGTAATTTTTTCTCACCCAAACTCCACCTAATAGAATGTCATGTTATGTGTATGATTTATTAATATGATTTGAGTACTTCTCAAATCAGATGGAGTGGAAAACAAGTGAATTCGTGAGTTAGTGAAGAAAATTCATTTGCCTGTGATACTGTTTTCTATCCAAAGTCTTGTATTTAAAATGTTCAAGTAACTTCAGCAGGTCACCAACCTTTTGCTGTAGCTGTTACCGCCACGGTACAAGCGACTCTCACACACAGTGGCTGCTGAGTTAGCAGGAGCATAGCTGCGTCTCGCTCACCGCATATCATCTGAGCAGGGAGGAAATGCTTTGTTTTTCACAGTTCACCTTCTGCTGTTGTAGGGAGTTTTCTCTATATTTTCAAAAGTGAAGACCTACTTCTTTTTCCTGGAGGCAAGCTCCTTGAGTGAGAAGTGTAATTAGAGGTGTAGCTATTGTATTTGCTTGTGCTATAAACACAACCAGACATTCCTTTCTCTTCCTTGCATAGGAATTCATTTGGTATTCATTTAGTCTTTAAAAATAAATCACAATGTGGTATTTGGTTTTTCTTAACCATTATAATATGTGATAAATGAAATAGTGAAAATGTAAATACACTTGGAGTGACATTAAGTTTTAAACTTTATTAGTTTTGCAGTTATTAGCATATGCAAAAAATGGTTTAGACAAAGACATTTTGCTTGAGACTCAGTCCATAACTTGATAATAGATGTAAAATTAAACAAGGTGTTGGTGCATGTCTCATTTCAAATGAATGAGAACTGAAAAAAAAAATTAGTCCAGTTAAGCTGATTAAAACGTGTCACCCTCTTTTAAGCTTACACCATTTGCTCGAAGAAAAGAAATATTACAGTATGAAAAGCATGGGCTTTCATAAATATTGAATTTTAATGTCCCATTTGATAAGGGTATCTATCAACCATGTTCAGCATTTTAAAGCCTCCAGTGACAGCAGTATCTCTTTGCTCCAGAAATGGAGCAGGTGAATTGTAATTGTCCAGCCAAAGTTGGAATCAGTTCAATACGACTATCCCCCATGTTTATCCAATTGCAAGTGATGTCAAGAGGTGAGATGTTTGATGAAGGGAATATGATTTTTCATCTATGAAACACTATTCTCATTTGTTCCTTTGGGGAATATAGCTGTCAAAAGGAAAAAAAAAAAAAAGACAAGCTGAAAAAAAGAAAATCTTTATCCAAAGGGGACCATAGAAATAGCTACTTAATCCAGGTTTTAAAAAGTTTATAAATCTTAATTGAAAAATATAAGCAGCTCATCCATTCTTATTCAGCCGTATGTAATAAAATATACTATTGCAGTGATCACCAGGGATTCTGTGATGAACAAGTCTGTATTGATCACTCTTCATGAGTGCAGTGGGCTCTGAGCTTTTGGGTAGTCACATTTGGTGGAAAAACCATTGCCTCTCACTTTCTTCTAGCCTTCCATTTACAGATTTAGCCCCCCTGGTAGCCCTAGAGAATCTTCTAACTCTCTTAGCTTTCTAGTTCTCACTGAGTACTTTTGTATATGTGCTCTCACAGATAAGATTTTTTATTTTATGAAATTTTATTTCCAAACGATGCTGTATTGATGAACAGAAAAAGTAGATGTGAAATTTTTACATGGGCAGTTAGTGCTTTTAATTTCACATTTAGGCATGATCAAGTGTACTTTGTGTGTGAGCTGTGATTAATATTCTATGACATTGAAAAAGCACAGTTTTAATATCTAATTAAAAATGGATTCAGTGTTTGGATCCATTTGAAAAGCAGAGGCCTACCTAATTGTAGATAGCTATTTAAAAGTTTTATTAATGATGTAAAAGACCACCTAGGCTAATGTTTATATATCTGGAGTACTTTTAGGCACTTGATTATAAACACAGACTTAGCTAACAAATCAATCACATAGAATAGATTAGAATTACACTGCCAAGGGTTTTTTTTTTTTTTTTCACTCATGTCCAATTAATAATAGAAAGCATTTAAAGTTTTATTATAATTTTTTTGCTGCAGTTTTGAAGATAAGCAGTTTGGGCAATGATGTTTAAGCTTTCTAACTGGCCTCAAAAGAGAAACTCCACAGTAATTTTACCTTGTAACTGTGGTGTGTGTGTGAGAGAGAGAGACAGAGAGAGAGAGAGAGAGAGAAAGAGAAAGAGAGAGATGAACTATTCCCATTGTCTTTTCAATAGCACTTTATTCTAGCAATCAGTGCTGACAGAGTAAAGCAAACAAACCACAGAATGCCAGTATGCTCCCATGTTCTCTATATTTATGAGTGAGTATTCCAATAACACAACTACTGAATAGTTAACAGAGGTAGTTTCTTATTGGTGCCTCTAAAACAGCTCAGGTGCTCTAGTTATACATACTGGAACAATAGCATGGGGTCTCCCCAATCCTCAGAACTCCTCCCTCATTTCTCTGTCACTACATAAGCCACAAATGTTAAGCATAGTTTAAATATTAATAAAATAAAATAATGGCATTAAAACATTTCTCCTATAAGGTATACCCCATCAACAAATTTATTGATTGAATGAGGGCACTAAATGAGCTAGATTTTTCTCATGGATCATCTAGCAGTGAGAGAAAAGTGAGCACTTCTTGTAAGTTGTGATAAATTTTTTTATTTATGAACAAGCCTTGTTTAGGCAATGAAGCAGTGATTTAACGAAAAAATTAACACAACTTCAAAACACCTTATTGTAGGGACTCTATGCAACATATGAGACAAATAAACAAGCACACTGAAGATATTTTATTCCTTCTCATTACATGAGTACTCTAGAAAATAAATGCTATAGGTGTATACACTTATTTCCATCTATAGTCAGCCTCCAATGACTGACTTTTTAAAAGTAATGCTTATCACAGCAGTGAATTCTATAGTAGCACTATAATCAGGAAAAACTTCCAGGAGGGGGCATAGGACCTATGTCTTGTTGGTGGGGAAATCATGGTATCAGGCCAGGGAGGGTAAAATAACTCTGCAGGTTATGGGGTTGGGGAGAATTGGGAACTAAAGGATAAATATGTAACTCTCTGATGGTGTTTGAAGGAGTATAGAAGAAGCATGGAACCCAGCTGTTCTACACTTTATTAAGACCAGACAAGAAGGAATAGACTTGAAGCAAGAATTAACAATGGAGGTTCTTAAGTACTAGAAACACTTATGAAAGAAGGTTCTGTACTTGTCCCTTTACACATACACATGCTCAGTTGGTACTCTCAGTTGATGAAGAACAGGCTGCCAGACCTTTTGAGGCCCTTCACAGTTTTACAGAAATTTGAAAACTAACTGAATTGGAATATGTGACTTTGTGAACAAAAAATTCTGGTAAACTGTTCTGCTTTTCCAAATCCAAGGTCTTAATATCCTTTCAAACAGCAAGGATATGCATGGTATCTGTGGAAATACAGTCTTCAGAATCCTGTTACTATCCTCTGTTGTGAGCCAAATAGAGAATTTACAGTTAATATGTAGACATCTGGTCATTTGCAATTAGGCTCAGTCATTCGTTCACCCATTCTTGTATTCATTTTCTTTTAAATATTCTTTTGAGTGGCTATTTAACTGATAGAGTCTGACTGATTTCAGTAAAAAGAAAATAACCTAAACATTTTCAAGTATCTACAGCTATATATACCAATATATATATCTTAATAAATTAAGATTATTTCTCTCATTTGTACACAGCTCAGCTTTTTGTCTGTTACTTTAGATAAGCTTGGAAAGAAATGGATGAACATTCAGAATTCTATTATATAGAGAGTTTTGTATTCTAATTTGTTAACATATTTTTAAAACATTGTCTATTTCACCAAACTGACATTAAAAATAAGATTTTCACTTGGTGGACACTAATTAGTGCTTTCCCCCATGTTAGAAATTAAGCTGCTCTCAGTTTTTACTGCGATAATCAGTTCTTAGAATAAAAACTTAGGGAGAGTTACTAAGCCAAAGAATAACAATAATTTTAATGCTTTTAATGTGGCCACACTGCCATCAAGAAATTTCATCAAGAGTATGTGAGAATGTCTTTTTCATTGTACCTTTATGCATACTGACTATTAACAAAATTCAAGGTTTAGAATAACATGGAATAGTTTCTGATTTTAATAGGACTGATAAAATCACACATATATAGACATGTTATCATGGGCACATGAAACAACCTACCAAGCTTTTAAATTAAACAAATTTTTCAAAAAATATTTTTGATTTCATGCACTCACATTCACTAATTTGACAAGTATTAACTATGTATTTGATTAAGTTTCTAATATGTGCCAAGCTGTAACCTTTATTAAAAGAATCAGTGGTTACATTTCCAGCTGTTCAGATCCCTATAGTGTCTTTCCTAATTTACTGCATCAACTTTTCTAGTGTTATCCCTGGATCCAGTTTTCCTTCTTCATGTTCACCACTGTGATGGTTAAGTTTGTGTGTCAACTTGACTTGGCTATGAGGTGGCCTGATATTTGGTCAAACATCATTCTGGTGTCTCTGGGAAGATGTTTTTGGGTGAGATTAATGTTTAAATTGATAGCCTGAGTAAAGCAGACTGCTCTTCCTAACATGGGTGGGCCTTATCCAAGCAATTGAAGACCCAAGAAGAGCAAATTGGCTGACCCTCTCCTAAGTAACAGAGAATTCCTTCTGCCTGACTGCTGTAAACTGGAACTGCATTATTGGTTTTCCTCATTCTCAGGTCTGCAGGTTTAGACTAGAACTACATCACTGGCTTTCTTGAGTCTCCGGTTTGTAGCCAACAGATTGTGGGACTTCTCAGCCACCGCAATTCTGTCAGCCATTTCCTTATAAGTAATGTGTCTTTGTCTATTAAAAGTATCAGTAGTAAAATAGTCATGCATCACTTAATTATGGGGATAGGTTCTGAAAAAGGCAAAAATATAGTATAAAATATTAAACATGGTACACCTGTATAGGACACTTATGACGAATAGAGCTTTCAGGATTGGAAGATGTTCTGGATGAGTCAGTCAGTGAGTGGTGAGTGACTGTGAAGGCCTAGGACATTACTGTACATGACTGCAGACTTTATAAACACTGTCCCACAAGCCCTCCCTCTGTTTCCTTCCAATAGAATCAGAAGTAGAACATCAATTGGTAATGCTGCTGCATAAACAGAGATGTGGACTAGATTAATTGAAAATATTGAAGAGAAGCTGGCTAGGTAATATGTAGATCATCATAATAGGGACTGTCAGAAGGGAGTAAATGGTGGCCTGCGGATCACTAGGGATAAGAAATCAAGATGAAGAGATAAAGAAAAAAAGGTTATTGTCATTGCAATGTGGTTTTGGCCACTGCATGCTGGACTAGTAGTCAAATCAAGGAACTTTGTAGTAGTCATAAAGAAAATAAGTTATTTAACATGGAGAGGCTGTAGAACTGAGGACTTGATATTTTGACTTCGGAAATTTGGTTTTGGTTCCACTGACTTTATCTGGCACAAAGGGCTCTCTCTGACATTGAATTGACTGGATAAATAAAACAGATATGTATTAAGTCATTACAACCTTAAAATATTTTCAAAGTAGGAACAGGATCCAAACTACTACAGAAAGTATTTATTAAATTGGCAGTTGCACTTGATACTTGCCAAGGTAGCTTCTTTTGATCTATGTCCTGAGGACAACACAAAAGTTCTAGCAGTATACTCTGAAGACCACCAGGCTAGATCTGGGTGGGCTGTTGTGCCCTCTGAATAATAGTGCTGCTGGGACAGGCTCCTCTGTGCAGGAACAGGTCAGTGGCTGACTGACTGGGATGTAATCTGTGCACTCAAAATTGAGGTGCTGTGAGTGAGAGGGAATCTATTGCCAAGCCCTACAGATATTGCTCCTATCAGAGAAAGAAAATTCCTCCTCAGTACACATCTTTCTATTTCATATAGGAAACTTAATTTCCTTAAAATATTATGAATCACTTTTGTAAATGCACTTCATCATTGACCAAAAACATCATTATGTGGTGTATGACTATATATATCTCCTACTGGTTCTCTTTCTTTGGAGGACCCTGACTAGTACAACCACAGTAGCTAGAGTGATCTCTGAAAAAAAAATCTAATAATTCTACTTTTCCCTTTGAAATCACTTAATGAGTTCCCATTTTCTTGACAATAGCCTCAAATGCCTTAACATGGTTCCTTTATGACTTAGTCCCTCTGGTCTAGTCTCACTTCTTTACACATCTCCCTCATTTTGTATACTCTAATCATGTTGTAACAGTCCTGTTTCCTCCAACTCTCATGCTTTATCACCTCTCAGGGCCACCTCTTATGCTGTTCTAGCTTCTTAGTCATATTCTCACTGTCTTTCTTCAGTCTCATCTCTGTTCATGCTTTAGGTCTTAGACCTAATGTCTTCTAGAAATCTCTTTAAATCCCTCTAGTTAAGGAGTCCCAGCTACTTTCCCCATGTTAGCACTTCCTGTCCACCATAGTTGCCTATTCCCTTATCTGAATTTCCAATGGGTTTTGGATGTTTCTGTCATTTTTAACCCTGGAACTCAGTTTTTAATACAGTGCCTGACATTGTCTAGGCTCTTAATAGGCACTTGTTGAATAACTAAATGGAAGCATTTCATAAAATTTTAGGGTTTTATTTGCTGTATGAAATTGTTGAGGTTGGAACTGAATTACTTTTTACTTGACGAATCTGATAACTCTTTTAATAGACTGAGTCATGCCACTGACACTGCTCACAGCATTAAATAAATATAATTCCAGAAAATTAACCCCCATATAGTAGGTGGAATTTTAGGCACAGTGACATAGTGTATTCTTCCTTACCAGTGATTCCTTTCCCATAACCATGATCTATGTAAGTGATTCTCAACTGGGGGAGAATTTTACTCCACCGAGAGCATTTGGCAATATCTGGAGACATTTTGATCATCCTGGCTTGGGGTTGGAGGTGCTGCTTGTCTCTAGCAGGTAGAGTGCTTCTGAACACTCAATATTTCACAATGCAGTCCCTGCAACAAGAATTAATCAGGCCCAACATGTTTATGTGACCATGGGTAGGATACCTTACTTAGTCTATGTAAATACAGAGACAGTTAATGAAGAACAAGCTTTCTCATGTGGTGGCCATGCTGTAATTGCCTGATACCTGTAGTCTTTTCTGGTTGTTATTATTTGACCATTGAAAGAAAAACAAGAGAAGATAAATAGGCAGCCAAATGATATTCCGTATTATTGCATGGGAGCTGTTTTGGTGCTGTATTTTAACTCATTAACATTTAAAAATTGTTATGCAGCAGAAAAATAATTATGTCCTTTTAACTGTTGAAACAGAATCCATTTTTCCAAGTATACTTTTTTTTTAAGGGCATATTGCTAAAACACCAACTGTTTTACAAGCACGGTAATCACAGTGCTGTTGAGTTTACTGTGTTTTGTTAGGACACACTTTATACTGTGGGAAATACATTTTAAAGTAATTCTTATGGGCATAGTTATGGAAAAGAACAAAAGTTTGCTTTATTTTTGTAAGTGAGCAATTAGTTGCATAGTGACCCCCTCTGGCAGATAAAAGGTGCATTGGTTTCTGCAGGTAACTCCTGGAAAGTTCAGTATCTGAGTTTTGACTTTCACTTCAAGAGATGAGGAAGCTAATGAGAGAAAATGGGAAATGGAGAAAATTCAAGAGGCTCTAAAAACTGTAATTTATTTTAAGAGGATAATTTATTCTGTTCATGATCAATAGTCCTATTGTGGTCTTTCATTTTCCACTTCCATCACCCTATAAGGCACTGGTTCTTGACTGGGTATCATGGACCTACATATACACATGTGAAATTTCAAGGAGTTTCTGAATCACTGGAAATGTATACAAGAATGGTGTGTGCAAATTTAACAATTTTTCTTATAAGAGGTGGTTGCAGTTTTATCAGAATTCTAAAAGTATCATGCTTTGAAAAAGTTTGAGACAGTTATTTAGGAAATTCACATCTTTTACTATAAATGGAATTTTGACATTTCTTTGGCTTTAGTAGAAGGTGTAGATGTTCAAAAGGGAGCTGCTTACTTGTGAATGGGGATTGTAGTCACTTCCCAGTTTGTATACCCATTGTGGGGTGCCTGACATGCAATATTTACTATGTTCTTTTTATTCTTTTACTACACATGTGGGCTCAGAGGGTCATAATCGTTACACTGATAGATGACTTTCAGAGTATACTCCTCTGATTTACCACAGATTAATTGCAACTCTCTTGATTCACCCAACCTTGTTTTCATCTGAGATTTTAGCCTTGAAAATGACTTCATTTAAATTAACACATATATTTTACTTATATGAGATGTAATGTGGTTTGAGATTAAATATAAGGAAAATTTGTTCATAAGAAAAAAGAGAGCAGTGCAGCTTCATGTGTTCTTTCTACAGGAGGAAATTCTGGTCTGATCTTGATGACATCATTGGCCTTAGGCTCATTTACATGCTACTTAAAGGATTAATCTGATCTCCTAACAGCTTCCTGTGGCCTTCAAGTGCACCGTCATCTCTACACATCATCAGCTTGTATGTGGATCAGAGCAGAAAGGCAATATTAGCTCCTGTAGTTCACTTTGAAAGCATGGAACTTCACTTTCTTCTATGTAAAAATCACACAATAACCAGACATGTGCTCAATTTCTCTTTCTTTAGAAGTTGCCAACCCAACACTCTTCTCTGCTACAGTTTGAACAGTCATGTTCCCTAGACAGCTTGCAGTGGGTGTGGGGCAAGGCAGAAGGGACTGCCATATTATTAATATAATATTTTCCTACCCTCAGTATTCCTGTGTTCTTGAGAGAGGATTATGTAACTTACACTTTTATTGTCACAATTCAGTGAGGATTCATCAGAAAAGAAAAGGTGGCCAAGTTGCTTTAAAACAAACTGACTATGAAAAGGCCCTAAATAAATGTATTTTGAAACAAATGCATTCTACTATAAGTTATATTCACTGTGAATTGGCGGTATTTAGTCAGTGAATTTTTTCTTAGTATTAGCTCCTGACTGTAAATCATAGATTTATAATGTTTGACCCATGCTGAGATAGACAAACATATAATAAATATTAAGTGATGGTGCTTGTATAGTACTATATTTTCCTCAATACTTTATTAAGGAGGTTTCTTCTGAAGACATTGGAAAATCAAGTAGTTATCATTCAATGATCTAACCTGAAATTGAGAGTTAAGTGTAACCCATCAACATAGGATATTGGATACAATCTTTCATTTTAATTTAAATATTTTAAAAATATTTATTTATTTGTTTGTTTATTTATTTTACTTATAAAAGCCATGGTTGAGAATACTTTATGGCTCATATAAAGTATAGGAAGACTTTTGTGTTCAAAAGTGACTTTAGTATAAGACAACATTGGAGCTCTGGAGAAAACTTAGACCAACTTTTTTCAGTTAAGAAAGCACTTGGGAACAAATGTTATAGCTGTATCAGCATCAGGAGACAAGTGTTAAGGCTTCATATCACCCTGGTTGTTCCATAGACATTGCATCAAGTTGTTTAAACAAACACAGTGGAAGTCAAACCAAATTATCCACTTAAGGTCAGAATATGCTGTTTTGACATATAATTTACATCAATAAAAGTAGTATAGCAATAACATAATAGAATTGTAGCAGTAGTAATAGTATACATAGTCCTTAGTTGGGATTCAAAAATGCATTCTTTCAAATTATATTATTCTCAAATTACACCAACCTAAGGAAAACCTTTTGGAAATCTTTTCTTTTTAATGTTTTAATTCCAATAAATTCTCTATATATTTACAGAGTACTCATTCTATGTACAGGCTTCATAGACCACATTAGTACACAGAACTTGTGCTCTTATAACTTTTAAAGAATTTAGGGAAATAAAATATACACCATGAAGAGCTGAATAAAGAAGCATTTTAGAGTACTATTTAAGACAGTGGGCTTTACGATGACAATGCAAAAAATGTGACAAAGTAAAACATGTTTACTTGCTATGGAATTTCAGGGAATGGAGAGAAAGAGAGAGCTTCAGGTTATGATGGAGCAGATTTTATTGGCATGGGGAGGTGGGACTGTGGACTCCCAATAGGTGAAGTAGAGAAGAGTGGCCTTTCCATTCTAGAACAACCTGTGTAAATGACATTGTGAGGTGTGGTTGGAAGACAGTGAAGAAAAGAGTTCAATTGTGGTGAAAAATTTGTGAAGCTAATTCAGCCAAGGTAGGTTGGATTCTGACTATAGAAGATCTTGACTGACAAGCAAAGGAGTTTGCACTATAGTTTCTATTAAATTATGAGCCACAGATTATTCAAATGTCCTCTGCCCACTGGTGTTCTTTTGGTGACCTTATGTATCTCAGTGTTTCATTTTGGTATTGAACTGTAGGCATAGAAAAAGTACAAAAATCACCAAATTACATGAAGTTAGGATTCCATGTCAGCAAGAAACAACAAAATTAGTTTTTTCTAATCTGAAACACTTGATAGCATATCTTTTTCAGGAATGAGCTATAACTGTGGCTACACTGTTCTCCAGCAATCATTGTCTAAACACACTACTCCATTCACCGAAGTCTCTTGTGTACACAGTGCTGGTTGAGATGTTTGTTTTATCCCGCAGTTAACTGCACATTGTGCCTGCCATCAATCACCAGTCAAAGGTTTGTTCCTTAATTGCATTTAAAGGTCTTCAGAAAGTGACATATATATTATTTCTCCCCCCACTTTTACTTGTTTTTTTAAACAAGTCCTTGTTTAGAGCTATAAAAAGATATTGACTATTGACTATTACATTCCTTTACAGACTTGCCTTCTAATTGAAAGAGTCAAGAATTGTTGGTGTTGTTCAGAAATAAAATTCCATTTGTAAGAGTTTACATATATCTCCTTAAAATAAGAGAACTGGTATTTTCCTAATGACAGGGACTAGGTGATCTCATTACTTAATGTCTGATTTTTCAAAAACAAGAAAGTACTTCTACAGATTATAATCTGGTGACTATAAGGTTACTTCTAAACAAAATTCTAGAATGACCCATTCTTTAGTAGTTTTATGTGGTTAAAAGATGAACCTTTGATGATTTTCAGCTAATTTACTAGAAACAGCTTACCTAAGACCAATTTTGTAGTCTGTTTTCTTTTATTCAAATCTTCTCTGCAATTCATTTATGTGATCAACACATATTTGTAAATCCAATTTCATACCAGGCACAATACAAAGATCTATATGTATTGTTGTGCAAGAGAGGTCTGTCCCTTGTCTCCATAAGGATTTTGTTTCATGAGGAGCAGTGCATCCAAACAAAACCCAAAACAAACAGTAAGCATGTTCTGTAGAAGTAAACACATGACGACATAAAAGAATATAAAAATTCAAGTATAGTTATGAAGGAATCATAAAAGGAATAAGAAGAACATTGATAGAGACCTATTATATGTAATAGCTAAAGATCATTTGTATATTGAGAACTATGTTATTTAGCCTCCTTGTTAGGATGAAGTGGTGTGTGGTAACAAATGGTCTCAAAATTTCTTAGATTCCACATGGTATAAATTTACATCTAGTTCTGGTAATAATCCTGGGTAGTGTCCAGGCAGGCAGGGTGACTCTTCTATATGCAGTTGTCCAAGGACCTGAGCTCATAGAGGATAGTTTTGTCATTCCCAAGAGTATAGTTCCTCAACCTTGGCACTATTAACATTATTTGTTTTGGGATGTTTAGCAGCATCCCTGGCCTCTAATCACTAGAAGCCAGCAGCAGGAGGGGGAGGAGGAGGAAGAGGAAAGAAGGAAGAGTTTGAAGAAGAAGAAAGAAGAGAGACGTGTCCTTGATACTATGTTTAACTACTCATGAAGGTAGGACTGAGTCAGATCATTCTACTGCATTCATTTTTATGTTCCTAGTATGAATATGGCATACATATGGTGACTTGAAACTGAGTTAAACTAATGTCTCCATACTAGCTCTTATAATAATTCCAAGAGTATGGTTTTTTGTTTTTGTTTTTTGAGAAAAAAGATATTGGATAGCCCTGAATATCTTAAGGAATTTAGTGTAGTTCCTCTGCTTTCAAATAAGGGTACCTGGAGATAAATTTTTGCTTCAAGAAATTCCCATCAATCACCATGGTGGGGAGAGGAAGAAGAGGCTAAAGGGGGGAAAATAATGACGGAAGGTTTTTGTTGGGTTGTGAACACACAATACAATATACAAATGATATAGTATAAAATTATACACCTGAAACCTATATAATTTTATTAACCAATATCACCCCAAAAAATTCAATTAAAAAAAAATAAGTTCCAGTCAAGATTAATTTTTTGATATTAATGGAATTTTCTCATTCTGAATATTTTCATCAGGTAAGTTATAGCACACTCTTAACTAAACATTTGGTATCTTTTTAATACTGAAGATTTAAATTCTGGCTAAAGTGGTTTCATTCTACATTACCGAAGAAAGATCTACTATTTATATAATCACGTGCCAGAACTTTAAAATCCACCTCAATTCCATTTTTAAGTTAGTATGTTCTCTTTGGCAATTTGCTCATTCTAGAAGCCTATTTCTTAGAGCGGAGCTCTCATCTGGAACTCAGATTCTTACTGGGAAACTGTGCCAGAGACCCACCATTGGAAAACATCCCTCTTTAGGGTGGAACTTGGCACTTGCAAACTCATGCAGAGCAACAGGATGTAACAATTTAGGGCAAGAAAACAATGGTATATATTGTACTAAATAGAGTTTGACATGATAGAAACAATTCGAAGGGGCCAAATGTAATTTGCCAAGGCACTTGTTCTGTAAGGAGTCAGTGCTGATTTTCTTGGTACAAGGGTAGCAAGATTAATTAAAGTAAAAAATGAAGACTTCACATTTTCTTTACTTTAAATGTAGCAACTAATTAGAGTCTTTAATTTCTTAATTTGTAGGAGAAGAATGAATACAAGTTAGTACATAATTGCAGAGTACAAATTTCAGGAGGTTATTATCCAGGATATTAATTATCCATTGATTTTGAAAGCAAACTAGGATCTTAAATGAAGGAAGAAAAACACCTTCCTATGTGGGAAGACATAGTGATATGGAAGTACTGAGTTAAAGTGATTGTTAATAGCATTCCTGTTCCCATAGTGCATGTTCCAAGCTTCTTACTTATTTCAACACCCAAACCTATACTCTGTGCATTTCCTCAACTTCATTTTCTCTGCAGATTACTTTAGACATTCCACCTCAAGTTCCCTTAGTTTTCTGCTCTTGAAATTCACCTTATTCTTTCCTATCTTTCCTGGGTGTGAGAAACAAGTATTCACCCCTTCCTCCTTTATTTATGTCTTCAGTGTCATGTTTAGTGTATCTGCCAGGACATTGGCACTTTTAACTTTTGTTTTCAGTAGTCTTCACCCAGCCTACAGGGTGTGATGTGGAAAATTTCCCCCAGATCCATAAGCAAATGGTTTTAAGCTACTTCGCCTCTTTCTCACTCCCTTCTTGAAGTCTGAGACCCTTCCAGTAACTCATCATTCAATAATTCCTTAGTCTTTTGCAAGCAAAATTTTATATGGTACCAGTCTATGTTTTTCATTCACCTGTCAACCATTCTGTTTTATTCACTCTCCTATTCAAACCTCCTAACAGGAGTTTTCCAAGGTTCAGTCTTTGGTCACCATTAGTCTCCATATTTCTCCATATTGGTGGTATTGGCACGTTCAACACCCCTCGAAATGGGTAACAGGTATGCTATTGCCACATGCTTTATATTTTATTAGAGATTCTGCTTTACATTGTCAACTGCCTGCTGCAAATCTCTAAGTGCAGCATTTTTCAAACAAAAATGCAATTTCTTCTCTAACCATGTCCCCAAACCTCCTTATATTCCCGACTCCCTCATTTGTGATGTTCTCAAAAGTGTACTCCACTGTCCTCTTTCATTACCTTTTTCAATCCTCTTGGTGCATTCTTAACTAAAAGTAGTACTATTCCACTGATTTCTAAGTGATCTTTTTCTGCCTTCTCTATTTTTTTATATGTGGTTCTGCAGCCATACTATTAAATGAACTTGGCAACATGATCATTGAGAGCAATGCTGACCCGAGCATCAAAGACAGAGGAAAAAGGGTCAATGTTAAACTCAAAGGAGAGAACCTGGTCCTCTGGGTAGGTCAAAATGTCCTTCAAAGGGCCCTCTAGTACCTAACATCATCTTAACACCTTCTTGAGGTTACTTGATGTGTTTGCTTTTTCCAGAATTCATGTCAGGTTCATGACAAACATGTTGGGGGTAGAGAATGAGGAGAATATTCCAATGAAATTCCCATTCAGCTCAGGAATGAACTTGTTCTATATTCTTTTCCTTCCAATTTATTTTTTCACTCTTATCAAATTAGATTTCTATGTCATTGTTTTAATGGACATTTGCTATACACTGAGTTTCCATGGACCTTCACTGCACATTGAATATAACTGAAAAATTCTTAGGTTGGCATTGAAGTTGTCCTTTCTTGCTACAGTGGGAGAGAATAATGCTTCCTCAGTGTCCTTAGGAGATTAACTGACCCACGTGAAATCAGAAAAACAACAGTTGAGTTGACTGAGACTATTTGCTCTCTTCGTTCATGTGGAGTGGTTGTTATAATTCTGCTATCAACTACTTTATAAAACCTTTGGTTATAAATTTTATTTGCAATTGATGTCAGTTTGGTAGAGATCTTCAGTGTTTGTAAGTTTAGATGGATCCATTTTTTTACTATTTATCTTTAATTACCATAGAAGCCATTTAAATTCCTTTCAAAGTATAAGAACAAAACATTCTTTGCTCTAGTTAGGATGGTTGTCTTCATTTGAATGAAAACCACAGCTGAGCTGATTATTGTCTTTACAGGAGAATTAACAATGATGAAAGTAATAAATGATACTTGGATTATAATCAGATAATTTTTCTACCAGTTATAACAAATTATGATTTTTATAAGTGCCTTATTAACTCATAAAAATCCATTAATATGAAAACTAGAAAATGTTTAAAGACACATACAATTTCCATTACCAGTTTATTTCAAAAGCAGGCACTCATAGATATCAATTAGTAAACATAACAATCGTTATTACTTCAACAGTTTTTGGACCCTCATACACATCAAATGTCCTAACAAGACAAAACTGGAAATATAATCTGGAAAGAAATCCCTTTCCAAGTAAACTACATGAAATATTTAATTCACTATGTTTTTTGGTAAATGGATTGGAATATTTGTCTCAAGCTGTCACTCTTGCAAAGGTACTTGTCCTAGACAAGGTTGCTGATGTCATGGGTAGGAGTTCACATCCTGGGAGAGGCTTACAGTTGAAGCCAAGCCGAGGTGTATCTGATTCAGCCCTGAGGCGGAAAAACTGGATGAAGCAGTTTTTTTTCCCTTCCCTTTACAGAGGTGTGTGATTTTTGCAACAGCTTCAGCTTGGCAAATAGGGAAGTGTCAGTGCTAAATCAGCTTTACTCTAAGGGCACAGTGTGCCCGTGTTTCTCAACTCTGATACCTAAGTCCAGGACCATTTTACTTCAAGTGGAATACACACACAGAGCAAACATTCTCAAGGTCAGGTATACGTGTTCTTTATTTTCCACTGCAAGAACCATTTTCCTTGTTCAGAAAGAGGCATAATATGCATTCATGCTTCAGAACAGTAAGCTTTATGAAAAAAAAATGTTCAAAGAACCACTCTTTTTAAAAGAGATGTTATGTAATCAGTATTTATGGAATAGATAATCCTGTGTGTGTGTGTGTGTGTGTGTGTGTGTGTGTGTGTGTGTTTGTGTGTGTGTGTGGTGCTGCAGGGGACAGGGCGTCAGCCTGGCTTTACCTTCCTGTATAGTCTCTTTGTGGAATGGCCAGGTTTCTATGGCGTAAGGTAGTGAACAATTGAAACAAGTAAACATATTCCATGAATTCTCTTCAATTATAGTATTTCATACAGTAGTAGGTTTGGGGAACTGATAGTAATTTAGATTATTTCTTCTTTTTCATTCTCTTTTGGTGGAATAAGTAGCAGTTAAATAATTTCATATATGTTATTGTTATTATTATTTTGCAGTTCAACACAGCTTATTTTTGTGGAAACAAGCTTCAGTAACTTGAAAAGAAGAATTGTCCAGATGCCAGCTTTGAAATGAAATGTGGATTTTTCTTTCCTTCTGCTTTACGCTATTTAAGTCAGATTCACAATTATAGATGAATGGGTTATATTATTAATTATTATTATTATTATTATTAGTTTTACATTCATGGGCTTAGTAAATACCACTGGTTTGCCTCCACTTCTCAGTAGCAAGTGCTGGCTGTCCTATTGTTTCCTTTCAGGCTGTGCCACTTCACATCTCTTACCTTTTTTCCCCTTAGTTTTATGTAAATCGTGTGTGGATAATGGAATGAAATGGTTTCCATGGAGCTGAACAAATATAGGTCATAGAGTAAGGAAATCTTCCTTTCTTGAAGTACACAGGTGAATTTGCATGTAATTTTAATTATTCAGTTTTATAAGTAACACTGAAACCGTAAACAAAGTTGAGCTTCTTGTGAGGTAGACCTTCAGATTTCCTCACAAAATATCTATAAAGAGATATAATGAAAACTCAAACTACACAAAAACATTAGTACTTAGTAGAGGGAAAAACCAAACCGGAAGTTTATTTTTCAAAATAAATTTTTATTACCTACTAGTTAGTTACATGACTTGTTGCTTTACTTTTTTTTTTTGCTTTTTCTTCCATTTTATTTCATATTCCCACCACAATAATGACTTTTTAAATTTAAACTAAAAACCATGGAGTGTTCCTGAAAGGGTGGCAGCAAAGGAATAGAGGCATCAAAGACTGAAGCACAAGGGGCTGGGGAATCAGCGGATCGTCTTGACTGGGCTCTTGAAGTTGCTGGCGGCTTGGAGCTGCAGCTGGTAGGCCATCGGATGGATCTTGAAACCATAGAGCCTGGGCACAAACTGGTTGGCGGGCCGCTTGGGCCGGTACTCTGGGTGCACCATGAACAGCATGTGAGGGAAACCAGTGCCAAAGTAGGCGCTGTCTGTGTGGTGGTGCCTTGATGACTTGGGTGTGTACACGTCCATGCACTTGGGGCAGTAGAGCTTCACCATGGCCTCACTTGGGATGTCCGAAAGGCCGATGGGAAGCATCGGCTGGTTCTCACAGTACACACGCGGACAGTAGCCAAAGTCTCCCTGCTGGTATTTTTCCAACATCTGGGCGAGGCCACAGTTGGTGAGGATATAGCGGGCGTGGATCAATCCATAAAGCATCTCAGCTGCCTGCTCAATCAGGTCACTCTGGTTGGGGTTGTCTTCCAGCTCTTCATTGGGCTCCAGGTCCAAGATCATGTCTAGAGCTTGTCGATAGTGAGGCACCTGTTCATTGAGTCCAGTGAGATTGAATTTGCCCTGGATCTAGTCTTCATCCACTTCACAGAAGAATTCATTGCCACGGAGCCCACAGAACCAGGATATCCAGGACACCTCCCCTGAGCTGCTCATCTTCACGTCAGCTGAGACGTTGCCAGCCATTGTGCTGCTCGTCCCCCTGCACTTCTCCATTTCTTCTTAAGGCTTGAATCGGGTCTTCTGCTGCGGGCGCTAATTGTGACCTTCGAACCTGCTTTACTTTTTGGTGCATCGGCTTTAAATTACTAAATGCACCCTTTTTTTTAAAGCCTCCTATACATTTAGGCTAATTCCTCATTATTTATGCATTAATTAACTTTTCCAATAAATATAGAAACTTGGGATCCAGATAAAACTGGAGTTAAATCTTAGTCCTGCTCCTTGCTAACACTCATTTGGGAAAGTGGTGAAGCTTGCTGAATGTGAATCGTTCATGGGTGAAGACCATACTATCTTACAAGGTTGCTGTGGTGCAGAAGGACACTTATACGTAAACTACCTGATCAAGGGCCTGCAACCAGGTAGGTGCTACAGTGGCCATGAGAATGTGACCTCCAGCTACAGGTAACAGGACTGACTAAGAGCATCACTTTCCGTGATCTGAAATCCACCGATGCATTTGTGATGAGGCTGCTCCTCGCCAATGATTCGGTGCATCAGGGGCAATGAGGCAGGTTTATTCCTGGAAGACAGGGGCCTTCTCAGCGTGATTGCTTTGGCTCAAGGACTCCTTAAGAGCCTTGTTTTGTTGAACCTTCCTTTCACTGCAGAGCTATCCAGGACACTTTCACCAAACTTTTTGTTCTTCTCTTTCACTTGAATTGTGGTCTGAAGACTCTCCCTGCCTTTCTTGGTTGCCTCTTCATACTCTCTCACAGATACCTCTCCTAAAGCAGCCTGGTATCTGCTTCTTGAAGAACTCACACTAATACAGATGCTCAAAATGCCAGTTTTTGAAAAAAAGATTATGTGTATTACATATTATGTGCAAAGCACTTTCTTGGGCTCAGTACATAATACAAAACTGAATCAAGCATATTTCATTATTTCAAAGAAATGGGAGCACCTACTGATGAGTGCTGTCATAAGGCTAAAAGATAAAAGGTTGAAAACTTTTACCCCTTAGATACTCGTCGTCGTCGGCAGCCGTCCGTCTCGAGAGAGGATGGTGTAGCTTCTTAAGAGTCTATCTGCACCGCCGAGAATGGCTGTGCAGTCCGACTCGGGAGTGACACGGTATCTGTCTCCTCCCGTGTTGAATCGACATCTTGCGATGTCGCTGGAGTGTCCTCTCCAGTGAAGCTGAAGCTACAGAGCCTGGGCAGGGTGATATGGAGGGTCTGCTGTTGCCCATGCAGCAGACCCCCCCTCTCTTCGCAGCTGAAGGATCCAAGGGAAAGACGGAGTCAATACAGCTTGGCTTCAGGTGCGCCGCAGGAGTTGCCGGTGTTGACTACAACGTCAAACCGCCTTAGGGACTCCGGCTCCGGATTTTCTGTCGGGGTTTACTCCCTTAGCCTTTCCCCTGAAGAGGTATGCCGCAAGGCAGCAGAGGTTTTTTGGAATCAGAGTTTTCCTTCTCTGACCCCTTAGATAAACACCTTAAAATTAATGGACAAAATAAGATGAAAAGACACCTTTTAAAATAATGCCATTTAGTAATGTGACACCAGTACATTTCTAGTTCTTCTGATATAAATTTGCTCTAGCATAATTCCTTAGGCAAATGTTTGTGAAAGAAATATGCAATGAGGGATTTACAACATAGGCTTAATTTACTATAGTGTATGCTTTGTATTAATATGTTGATAATCATAGTTCTATATCTGAACTATGAGCAAGTTGGTAGTAGAAAGAGAAAAAGGCATTGATTAAACAACCTTGTCCCATTTATTGTGAGTTTGAATCCTCTATAGGATTCTTATATTTCTTATTTGTCAAGGTAAGTGTGAACCAGATAAGGAAAAAGACTCAACATTCTCTGAACTTCTGAGTTCAGTAGTTGCACATCCTTTTAGATAGATTGATAGGGTGATGATTAGAATATCAAGATGCATCATTTTATGAAAGCTCCTATGACAAAACTGATCATCCCACAACTAAACTTTGGTGAGGCATTTTGGGAGGAAAATTATTTTTCCTCTTCCTCTTCTTATTGTCTCTCAACAAATTAAGATATGTGTGTGTGACTGTATGTTTATGTATTGAGATGGATGTGTATATGTGTCTATTTCAGAAGTAGGTGAGAATTTTGGTTTTAGTTTGTTAGAAATGAATCACTAGTTTTTGAAAACCTTATAGAGCACCGTAGATGTAACTTACTATTTTTCACCTTGCGAGGCAACTAAGAGGAAAGCATGTCTGATTATTACAATTTTATAGATTAGGCTCATAAGAAACACAAATTTGAGTGGCTTTTTCAGCTTCAGAAATAGATCTGATATATGCTGATTTCCAACTTCCATTTGAATCTACAGATATTTCCTGTAATTAAAGAAAATTGTATTAACAAGTCCAAATATCTTGAATTTTTACTATTAATCATAATTCTGCTGGATACCAGAGAAGGGTATTAATTGCTTAACTGTGTAATACATATACCAAAGATATGGATGCATGAAAATTATCATCTATGAGGTGAGATAATTTAGTTATTTCAATCAGAGCAATGACTCTTTCTTTTTAGCATAAAGTTCATAAATACACTTTTCAGTAAGTATGTTTGAAGCAGAAAGTTTTCAATTTGCATAATATTCCTGTCTTTTGCTGCAACTCCAATGTAATAGTTCACATAAAACCTGAGATTATTCTTGGTGCTTTGGGTACAGGTGAGAGTCCTTAGGGCTGTTGATTCTGGGACATGCGTACACGTCATCCTTCTCCTCAGTGCATCCCTCCTGACCAGAAGCCGCCCAACCCACGGTTCCAGACTGACCACCTACTTCTCTCCACCTTTCTCATCCTTATAGACTCTGCTTGTGCTCCTTCACAGAATCCAAACTTTTTCACACAATTTTTTTTTTACCTTCCAAGTGCCCCCGCCCACCTGCTTCAGCCAGAAACTCTGTTACATAAAGCATCTATGGGTTGACCCTCTCTCCACAGCACTGATATTTAGAACCAAATCATTTAATGAAAATCATCTGTAATCTGAGTTCTTAAACATGTCAATAAAGTGTTTTTTTAATGAATGTATAAAACTGGAAATATACCTGGGGGCTATCAGCTTACTTCTGGAATTAAATTATGCCTCTTATTTCTTAAACCTGGGGGGTTATTCCAGAACTTTTGTGTTTTCTTTTCCTAGAGCTCTTATATCCACCATAAAATTTCCAGCATTCTTTTGCTTTTTAAAAAATCCTCACCTGAGGACATTTTTTCATTCCTTCTAGAGACAGAGAAAGAGGGGAGGAGAGGGAGAGAGAGAGAGAGAGAGAGAGAGAGAGAGAGAGAGAGAGAGAGACAGAGAGAGAGAGACAGAGAGAGAGACAGAGAGAGAGAGAGACAGAGAGAGACAGAGAGAGAGAGAGAGAGAGACAGAGAGAGAGAGAGAGATTGATTGGTTGTCTCCTTCCCCAGGTGACCTGACTGGAGATCAAACCCACAACCTAGGTACATGCCCTGACCAGGAATTGAACCCGTAACCATTCAGTTTAGGGGAGGATGCTCCAACCAACTGAACCCCACTGGCCAGGGCAACAAATATCTGCTTTTATGCTTAATAAGCCTCCAGACTTTTCTCCCATCAATAGGCAGGCAGAAATGTGATACATATAGATAGCCTTTTTCAATGTTAACTTTTCTTCTATAAATATTCCTTGAACTTATATCAGCTGATTTTGTTTGAATTTGTGAGATGAGGCCTGATTCTGTACAAAATTGCACTAGTCACTTGAAATTTAACATCTCAACAGTTCCTGGTGTTCCACATAGAACCATAATGCCAGGGACTCGGCTTTCTGAAGGTAGAGGATCTCTTATTTGGAGAAGTAAGGATTTCTGGCAATTTATCCACCATCAGAGACTTGACACCATTCTCTGAATACCTGCTGATCAGCTGTTGGGATATTCCATGGGAAAAGAAAGATTCCATGGCCAAATCATTTCAGGAAGTGCTGCATATTTGAAAATTTTATGCCTTTTTTTTCAGGTGTACCTGCCCTCAAATTTGGTAATGAATAAGTGTCCACAGTGTATTTTCCACAATTTTTGGGAAAGAAGTCTCCATGGGCTCTTTTTGTAATATATTCCGGCATTGTTGAAAACTTGCTGACTGGAAATTGTAACATTTAACATAAGCAGTCCCTGTTTTAGAACCTATTATTGACTCTAACTTGCCATTGATTAAATGCTATTATTTAGATTGTTAGTTTCTTGAGGGAAGAAGAAGCATCTTTATGTGACTGTGTGACTTGTTGACATGCATTAAATATGTGAATGATGTCAGTACTTCTATCAGGTAAAGTACTGTGAACCAAACAAAAAGTATAACACTCTTGTTATATATTTTGATACCTGGGTAATAGAAAAGGCCAGGATATTTTTATAAAGACACTATGTCTTAGCTTGGCAGTTCTCTTTTTCTTCTTTTCTTTGTTTTTAAATTTTATTTTTATTGTATTTTTTCCATTACCATTTATCCCCCTTATATCCTCTTCTTCCTGCACCCCTCCCCCCACAATCCCCACACTGTTGTCCATGAGTCCTTTTCCTTTTTCACTTGATCTCTCTACCCTCTATCCCCCTCTCCCCAGATCTCTCAGCCTGCTCTCTAACTATAAGTCTGTCTCTATTTTGCTTGTTATTTCACTTTGTTTTTTAGATTCCTCATATGGAAAAATGGAACTGCCTTATGACCCAGTGATTCCACTTCTGGGAATTTATCCAAAGAAACCCCAAACACTAATTTAAAAGGTTTTTTTCACCCCTATGTTCATTGCAGCACTAGGCAAGATTTGGAAATAGCCCAAGTGTTCATCAGTAGATGAGTGGATAAAACAACTATGGTACATTTACATAATGGAATACTACTTGGCCATAAAAAGAAGATTTTACCCTTTGCAACAGCATAGATGGACCTGGAGAACATTATGCTAAGTGAAGTAAACCAGTCAGAGGAAGTTTGGCAGTTCTTAATCCTGGCTGTATAGTAGAATCAATAGAGCACTTTAAAAAAATTGTGATGCCCTGATTTCACCCCAAACTAGTTAAATCAAAATTTTGGAGGAGCAAAGGATATGAGGTCCAGGGATCAGCATTAAAACATTTTCCAGAAATCGGAATGTACAACTAGAGCTGAGGATGCAATCAGTGAAATATAAACTTATTTCTGATGATTTTCTTTGTGGGTATAAGTTGGTGCCAAATACTTGGATATCTCGGCTTCCAGGGATCTCCTGAGAAATAACTATGAGCTCCTGAGACTTTAATTCCACAAGGCACATCTTGGGATACATGATGACCACTGTGTATGGTGCCATGGTTGACCCATCAGTGGATTAAGTCAATTCTTAGAAAAACAGGAGCCTGTGATTATCCGGAGGCTACTGTTCTCTAACCTTCAGGTTACCAAGAAAGGTGAAGTCATTTTGGACTGCCACAAGCTTATAGCAGTTGCAACAGAGTCAAGAGAAAAGAATCCATGGATCAACACTTCCCCTTCATTCACATACCCAAAGCTATCTCTTCCTGTAGCCCCGGGGCTCAGGCCTCTCATTTAGTTTTTCAGGACCTCTTTGTGTCCTGACCAACATCTACTGGCCAGTTGGCCAGCTGAACATACAGATATGTTACACCAAAATTATAAATTATTAACAAAATAATGAGTTTACACATAAAAAAATAGAAGAAAAGAAAAAGGAAATCCTTTGCAATTCATTAACACCTGAATAACATACATTTGCATAAGTGGATGGATCATTTACATCAGTATTGTTCTTGTAAAATCACTGCCTTTCTCCTTCCAATGCTGTTAAAATCTTTTTAAAGCTTCCACTTTGGTTCTGAGTGTGTTCCTGACTTGTTTTTCTTAGCCTGGTCCCTGAAACTTACCAGCATCCTGCTTCCTGTAGGCAAAACCCAGGTCACATTGTAGAGGTGCATGACTGAGATTTTGATCTCCTCAGCCCCCAGGGAGACTGGGTGGCCTTGACTGGCCAGACACCCCCAGGGCAGCTTTCTCTTGTACTTTTGGGTACAAGTTGAACAATGCAAAATGAAAGAAGCTTTTCTATATCTGAGATATTTGTCATAGAACAAAGGTCAAAATTATTGGACAGGGTAATTAATGCTTTGTGTAAAATTTCATTTTGAGAGTAACAATTTTTAAATATTAAATTTTTATGGTGTCTTAATTTTTAAGTGATTTTTAATTGACATTCTCTGGGTACCCCACTATGTACTGCACATATGATCACTTTCTATGTGTCCCATGGCATTAAATTTAGGAGGTATATGTTTTCATATCCAAAGCTGCATTATTTTTTTGATTTGTGGAAATATATAGAATGTAAAATATTATATCTACTTAGAAAATTTTAGTTATTAGGAAACAAAATAATATATTTTATTTTATCATTTAAACCTTGACGTATATTTACTCTATGTTGGGCAATAATATGACCTAATTTCCATGAAGTAATTTGTTTTTGACTTTTCTTAGAAAATTTTTGTTTTTTGAATTCCAAAGCCTCATAAAAATCAGTTGAGAATTCAGAAAAATGGGAAAAGGCATTATAATACTCTTGTGAGAATTAAAGCTTAATAATCAAGAAGTCACTGGTTTGAAGGAGTCTGCTGATGTTAAGTCAAAAGCCAGAACAGGAAACACTGACAAGAGGGTTTAAGGTTCCAGAACTGGACCTGGAGCAAGGAGAGCACCATCTAATCATTCAGTCTTGCTTGTAGTTGTTTTCTGTTCCCAAGGGTGTTTGTGGTTCTGTCTGTTGTGGTGATAGACATTCTTGAAAAAAAATGAGTTTATGCACACAGTATATTTTATACAAATCTTGTGAGTGGTGTTCTATGAGATAAGTTTAGGAAGAAAATAACTCTTTAAACTGGAAATATTGACACGTGAGTCTGTGTAATGATGTTAACTTTGTTAGAAAATTTGAATGTTACCTTATTTGAATATTACCAAATAATATTCGGTGGAGTTTTCCAGTGTTTGAATATTTGCTGGAGGCTACAGCTCTTTGTAACCACTTTAACAGAAAAAATACAAAGAAAAGAAGAAACAAAATTCAATATTCAGAAAGAAAGTAACTACCAATCTAAAATTTAAATTAGCAAAACCAATATCAACTTCAATAACAAACTTAAAGTCAGAGCAAGCAGGCAAAATATTTTCATTGTTAAAAAAAGAATTAGTTGATATGAAGTAATATTCACCTTAACACCAGTGTGAATGTACTTTTGGGTACAAGTTGAACAATGCAAAATGAAAGAAGCTTTTCTATATCTGAGATATTTGTCATAGAACAAAGGTCAAAATTATTGGACAGGGTAATTAATGCTTTGTGTAAAATTTCATTTTGAGAGTAACAATTTTTAAATATTAAGTTTTTATGGTGTCTTAATTTTTAAGTGATTTTTAATTGACATTCTTGTAGTAATGATTCATTTTAATATTTTCAATGATCAAATGTTTAGATTATTTCATACATTATCAAATTTTATAATATATATTATTTCATAATAGTAACACACCATAAATTTATTATTACATTTTAAAACATAAAACCTATGAAAGTTTAATAGAAAACCTTGATATGAAAAATTATTTACTGTTTATTAAAGTCATTCTTATTTAAAAATACAGAAAGTGTTACAAAAAATACAAAATGCTGTGATTTTGGGAATTTCAGAGAATATCATGTGTCTTAATCCTGAAGATTAACACTATTAGAAATATTTAATGCTACAGCATAAACCAGAGATATCCTGGGGGCCAGTACCAGGGAAAGAGAAGATCAACACAAAGACTGGGAAGCAGGGGAAAAGTTGGAGGGTTAAGCCAAGTTCAATTATAGGGTGTCAGGACAGAAGACACCAGGAACATAATGGTGTGAATACCAGAATTGGAATCCGAAAGACACATCAAAGTCAGGAAACATCAGAGGCAAATGAGGGGGCAGAAGAAGGAGAATTAAAAAGGAAACTAATTCCAGGGGTTAGCCTCTTCTGGAATCAAGATTGCTTTAAAATGGCTGAGCATGGATCTCTGTAGTCTCTGAGACAAGAGATTTTAAAGCAACAGTCTATTGTCAAGTGCTTTCTCCTGCAGAGTTTGAGGATTTAAGGGCACACATATGATAAATTCATCTTTTGATAATAGACTAATGGGAAATGGTCATAGGATAGAAATCTATTTCTATAATCAGAACTCTTCTTACATGGCTATGAATTATGTATGAATAACTCCTCCACCCCTTTCCTAATTTATGAGCAGGAGATAAGGGAGCTAGGAGATACAGAAAAGAGGGGACAGGACTCAGAGGAGAGGTGAAATGTGTGGAGGTAGAGTCATTCATTAATCCAGAGAGGAGAGTTGAGGTTTTTACACCCTTTCTTTTGCCATAGGAAAGAAAAGGGAATAGTCTTCATCCAAGTTAAGTAAGAGACCTTCAATATAATTATTTGTGGAAATTGGAGGTGTCTGCAAGAAACTGAGATTGGCATTCTGGTCCTCATTTAGACTTCTGCTAATCTCATCCCTGTGACTCCTTGGGCAGAAGAAGAGAGTTGGAGAGAAACGTTAGAGTGAAGAGAAGCTGAACAGTCCAGAAAAGGACTGCTTGGTGTGGCAGGAATGCGATTGGTGCCTCTGGGTCTCCGTAGTTTGTACCAGGTGGCCAGACCTCATTCAACCTGCTGAAGAACCACCTAAGAGGATTGGATGAGCAATCCTGCTGCAAGAGGCCAGGAGGAAGCATCCCTAGTGGGTAAGAGTAAGGTGAGCCAGGGTAAGCCTTCCATCTCAGGCATCAGTTGAACTTCGATGAGCTGCACCCCTGCTACCTCAAGGAACATTCATGTGTGTTCCAGGGAGCACTGGCATTTGTGTATGAGTAACTTCAAAAGCTTCATTTAGCAAAACCAGCAGACTCTATTCTAAGCGCACATAGGTTTCTTTCTCCTTAAAAATATTTCTCCTACTTCTGGGCAAGATGGAGGCTTAGATAGACACACTGCATCTCCCTCCACAATTAAGAAGGAACACAACTACCTTAAAACTAGAGAAAATCAGAAGTTCCAGAAAATCAAACTGCATGGAAGTCCAGCAAACAAAGATATAAAAAAGAAATACTCATCCAGACAGGTAGGAGTAGTGGAGCCTGGGCAGAGAGGATGCGATGTGGTGATGGCAGCAGATGCGGCAGCAGCAGGCCGGCAGAAAATGCAGTCACTTGTTTTAAAATGTTGGGAGAGACAGCTGGGGAGCGTTCCCAGCACCAGACCAGGCCACACAGCTCACAGTCCCAGAACCAGGGAAAATAAGAGCCTCATTGCTTCTGACTGTGCAAACCAGTGGGGGTTGGGGCAGAGGAAGAAATTGCCGGCCTCTCAGCAGAGTCCACTTGTTTGACTGGCCCCCAGGGTCCTAGAATGTCTGCAGACCCACCCACTCTGGGAACAATGACCAGAGCAACAGCTAGAGAGGTGCCAGTCTCATACAGGAAGAGGGAGAAGTGCCTGGAAAAGTGTATGTGCTGAGAAGCAGCATTGTTCCCTCTCAGACCCCTCCCCCACATACAGTGCCACAACGTGGTGAAATGGGTCGCCCTGTACTGACAAATACCTAAAGCGCTGCCCCTTACAACATAACACGAGTGACAGCTTACCTAAGACACAGAGACAAACAACACAGGAACCTCTCAAGATGAGGAAACAGAGAAATGTGACCCAAAACAGGAAACAGATCAAGGTTCCAGTGGGAGAATTAAGCGATGAGGAGATAGCCAAACTAATAGATGAAGAGTTCAAAATACTGGTGATAAAGATGCTTACAGGCTTTACAGCTATGCTTGAGTATGGCAAACACATAAGGGAAGAAGTGAAGGCTCAGCTACATGAAACAAAGGAAAATCCACACAAAACCAATGGTGAAGGAAAGGAAACTGGGGTTCAAATCAATGATTTGGAACATAAGGAAGAAAAAAACAGTCAACCACTACAGAATAAGGAAACAAAAATTGAAAAAAAAATGAGGAGAGGCTTAGGAACCTCTGGAATAATTTTAAATTTGCCAATATCCGAATCATATGGGTGCCAGAAGGAGAAGAGGAAAAGCAAGAAATTGAAAGCTTATGTGAAAAAAAAAAAATGAAGGAACACTTCCTAAATTTGGTGAAAGAAATAGACATACAAGTCCAGGAAGCACAGAGTCTCAAATAAGCTAGACCCAAAGAGGACCACACCAAGACACATCATCATTAAAATGTCAAAGGTTAAAGATAAAGAGAGAATCTTAAAAGCAGCAAGAGAAAAACAGAGTTACTTATAAAAAAGTGCCTATAACACTGTCAGCTGATTTCTCAAAAGAAACTTTACAGGAAAGAAGGGACTGGCAATAAGTATTCAAAGTGATGAAATGCAAGGACCTACAACCAAGATACTCTATCCAGCAAAGCTATCATTTAGAACGGAAGGGCAGCTGAAGTGCTTCCCAGACAAGGTAAAGCTAAAAGAGTTCATTATCACCAAGCCATTATTATATGAAATATTAAAGGGAGTTATTTAAGAACAAGAAGATCAAAACTATGAACACTAAAATGACAACAAACACAACTATCTGCAACTAAATCTAAAAAACAGAAACAAAATCCAACTAAGCAAACCAGAATAGGAACCAAGTCATGGGTATCGGGATCATTTGGAGAGTTATCAGCTGGGAGGGAGAAGGGGGAGAAATGGGGAAATGGTGCAGGGATTAAGAAGCATAATTGGTTGGTATAAAATAGACAGGGGGAAGTTAAGAATAATGTAGAAAATGGTGAAGCCAAGGAACTTATATGCACAACTTATGGACATGAACTAAGGGGGGTGGAATTGCTGGAGAGAAGAGGGGTGCTGAGTGGAGGGGAGCAAAGGGGAAAAATTAGGACTACTGTAACAACATAATCAATAAAATATACTTAAAAATATTTTTCTTAAGTAACCATAATCCATGGGTATTTCACTGACATTTAAATTGCACTGTTCTTTTCTAGCTCTTGAAACACACCGCACTCCCCACATTCCCTTTTGTTTCTGGGCTCTTGCACATGTTATTCCATTTGCTCAGTACACTTTTCTTCCTTCTCAGGGGCATATTAATGCCCGTTAATTTTTTCGTATTTTCAATTTAAATGTTGTCTCTCTTTAGAGAGGTCTTTCTTGTATCCCCAGTAATTTCATCCTCCCATAATATGCTTTCTTCACACCCTGAAATTTCCCCTAGAATAGATAGATCAAGGATCATATATATCTCATTCAAAACTGGACTCTAGGTGCTGCATTGGTGGTATAGTGGTGAGAATCACTTCCTCCCAAAACTCTGCTCCAGGACCTACTGAGCACATGTATATTCCCTACTTCAGCAAATGGAGGGAAGTAACTATAGTCACAAAGGGAAGAATGAGAAAACTGGACTTATACTATATATTAATAGAAATCAGTTTTATACCATAGACCATTGGTATTTTGGAAGCATTATCTATGGCCTAGTAAAATCAGTTAAGTTTGCCTCCAGCCATTTTTCTGCATGCAGCCATGATTCATATATTAACATTGAGGATATTTATTTTGGTTGTTTTATTATTATTTTTGTCTCAGCTCAGGGGTGAGAAAGCACTGGCTTTATTCAGGTAGGCCTTTTACAATGATGGGCTGAATTGTGGTTTATGGGACATGGTATGAATAATCTTAAAGTGTCACTTACCTTACATCTCTACCCCATTGGTCCATAGTGTGCCTGAATTACCACAATTAACAAAATGCCCCTTTTAAAGGAAAGGTACGCTACAGATGGATGCATTTTTAGGGTGGTGGTAGGGCAATATGGATTATGAGACAGGCCTCCTTTGGTCATGTGTCACACTTTACTCAAGGTCTATATCTCCCCTGCCAATCAGATAGGACTTGCCTAGTGAACAAGTAAGCAGAAAAGAGGGTCCAAAGTACACTAGGGGGCCCTTAGCTTTCTTCCTGGGTTGGGGAGCATGACATAATTAAACTCCAATGTTCCTATTAGCATTGGCAATCTATGATTCCACCTAAAAATGAGGCTGTTTATTGTAATGAAACAGCACTGGACTGGGCATCAAAAGATCAAGTCTTTTGTTATTAACAATCTTGAATGTCAGTTAACTTTTTGAGTTTCAGTTTCTTCCTCTGAAAATTAGGAATTATAATTTATGATGGTACAGACTTTTTCCAAGCTTAACATTGAATAAATATGGATAATTATTCCTAATCACAGAGGATATAAAGGAATGTGCTTTGAGAATTCTATTTTATAACAATGCAATAATTTCACCTATGCATCATAAGGATGAGAAATGGATAACAAATATATTTAAATGAGAGAGAGAAATTTATCTAGAACCCACCACATATTTTAAAGATATCTCCTGAATGGGAATTTTTATTGCAATGTCCATCTTTCCTGTCTAGGAAATTGAAGGAAGCACCAAACATTTTAGAAAGATGATCCAAACAGCAAAATCTCTGGCAGGTTAAGGGAAGGGGTGGGAGAACAAGATTACTTTTATGAAACACATTTAAGAGAGAAATTCTAGATGACCTTGGCTTTGGCAAGAAACTTCCCAGACGTTAAAGGTCATACGAATTTCTCCGATATATCTAATAATGGATTGATGTGTTACCACATTTCTATTACTTCTTGAGTGAACCTCGCAAACTCCAGGTTCTTTACTTCCATATTATGAGTTGAAAGGGATAAAAGGGATTAAGAAAAAGTAAGATTCCCATTTACTCTTTGTAAAAATTTCAAACCAAGTTTGCTTTTGCCATGTACAAAGAGGCATTAGCGAGGGGCTTATTCTTTGCGTGAGAAGTTGATGCATACTGCAGAAATCCGTGGCTGCGCTCTCAAGATGGCCCCTTTAAGGCCAGAGGTCCCATTTCTCCTGAAATTCAAAGGTCTGCTATAGGAGAGAAGCATGCAGGGAAGATTCCTCTACAAAAGGTCGGAGTTGGCCCCTCATCTGAGACAGATACCATCACAGGGCAACAGGGGGCTCAAGATCAGTGGGTTGAATTTTCTGCCACTCTTTAGGGGCCTTCAAACTTACAAAAATTAATCCTTTTGATTGACTCTGTCTCCTAATCTTAAAGATAAACTCAGAACACTTACCAGTTCTCAACACTGCTTACCAGGCCAAGTCTTAACACCAAATTATGAATTTTGTCATCACTGACCTTTCCTATCTCCCTTTTTACCCACCCACTTGGTAGCTCAAGTCCTCCTCCTTCATTCTTTGTGGAAGTTTATGTCTAAGTGTTTGGGATGGTTAGAGATTTAAAGTAATCAAATCACTCAATTCTTCTATTTTTAGAGAAGAGAACTAAGATTCAAAGAGATTAGGTAACTTCTCTAAAGATATTCTTTTAAATTGTCTTGGTGATTTCAATATACAACATCTGAGTTACACACAGATGTTAGGAGGATCATTATTAATTGGTTTCATATGTAGGTCCCTAAATTTTCATTTGGTACTACCTATCATTTCCAGATATTCAAGTGTCAATGCAGGTGTGTTTCAAGATAATTTAAATATTATTAAATATATGTCATCTCATCATTCATTTTTAAAAATTCATCAGAAAAAACTTTTGGGATACAAGAGCTATTTCCTATGATTTTGAAAATTATTTTCAACTATGAAAATAAAAATTGGCTTCCACTTAAAGAGCACAGATCTAAAAAGAAAGAGGTAGTGGAAAAATCAGTTTGCGATCCAACATTAATGAGATTTTAGCAATTCAAATATTGTAGAATCTGAAGACAAGTGTCAGGTGAACTGCTGTGAAAATCAAGGTTGCTTGCTTCTCAGAGTAAGCATGTAGGCAAGTCTTCTCAGCACCACCATGAGAGGATGACTAGAGCGGAAGGCAGAGTAAAGTGCTACAAGTCTTGCCCAAGACAGCGACTACCATGACTTCAAGTTTTTTGTAATGTTGCTTGATACAAAATAGTTTGAGGGGACTTCCACTTGCCAGATAAACTTGAGCTTTTCTGTAAAACCACTAATGTGGGAAATCTTATGAACAAGCTAACCTCAATAGATTTTTTTTTTAAAAATCATCAATATGTTGGTATCACTGTTTGTGATTTCCTTTCTCCTTGTTTTTGTTCCCAATGTAAAGATTTTACAACCTGCTGAAATTTTCTTCTCCAGTTTATTTTGTCAACCTGTGAAAGGGAGTTCTGATACAATTCTATTGTAGAAAGATTTTGTTAATTTTTTAGGTAAATAATGCATCTATGGATATATTTCTCAATAAAATACTATAGTGCTAAAAAATAAAAATAAAAATAGTATAACTTTCATGACCTTATTACATCTCTTCCTAGATGTCAAATATTTTTAAAATGTTAAAACATTTTCTATAAGTAATTAAAAACATATTCTTAAAACAATGAGAAATACTAATTTAACACTGAAGGAAATATTAAACATCAGCTGAGTATGTGATTCTTTGTAATTTAATGATTGGGTTGTACTCATTTTTAATACTCCATTTCTTAAAAACCAGTACATAAACTGTTGGTTAACATAACCCTTAATGGAGAACCAGTATACTCAGGCCTCTTGCATTTGCCATATTTGCTCTTCATGCACTTTTCTCTTCCCAGTCATAGTGGTTTAGAGATGTAACTTCACAGTGGAAATTTTTCTAACTGCTATGCCTACAACTCACCTACCATTTACATCCTTTGAGTAATTTGGTACTCATTTTCAGGAGTCATCTTTAAGAAAGTACTACTTTTTATGGAATGAATAGTATTTAAAAAGATAAGTTCATACAATGAAAAAACAATAAAGCTTGTCAAATAAGGCCTTGGGCTTTCTGCTTTAGGTCCATATCTATGAGGAAGGATCCTGTCTCTTTTATTCTTTCCACTAGTGAACTGTGCTTGTGTGACTGATGTTGATATTATTTTCCAATATCTTGTAATGTGGGTGGAGCCCATGCTAGGTCTAATGCTGTGGATCAGCTGCTGCATATAAGCTCTCACTGTACTCTGTTGGAAGCATAAGAATACCATGTTCTGTATGCATCTATCACTGAGAACAACAGAAGGTTAGTTTTCTCTACTAAAGTGTTTTAAAATGTCACTCCATGAAAAGGAGGTGTCCATGCTTAGGACTGCCAAGGACCAAATTCTACCATCTAAGATTAAAAAAAAAACAAAAAACTGAACATGTTCCCATTTCTCATTAACTCCAATAGTGCTGACTCTCCATAGAAAGTCTGATGATGAGGCATTTAGAAATGTTGGTTCATATGGAAGGCCAAGGTACCTGTGTGGATGAAATCAATAACCTGAGCTTTTTCCTTTGTATGCAGAAACAATTGTACATTTAGATCAGTTCTTATGCTTTGGGCCACAGACATAGCCCTAAGCATGAAGGTAGTTGGCGTAGGCTTGGGGACAGGGCTTCAAATTGCTGCTGTTCCTGTGTTGCTGGTGTGCCACATTCACGACCTCCCTCCTGGGTCCTGGTGTGCGCATGTGTGCACTTCTATTTCTTTTTCTGAAACTACCATTTGTAGCATTCTTCTTCCCCTCCTCCTCCTTCTAACATTATTATTATTATTATTATTATTATTATTATTAGTAGTAGTAGTAGTAGTAGTAGTAATAGTAGTAGTATACCTGGAGCCCCTTACAAATAAAAAAAGAAAAACCTTAAGAATTCTAAATAATAAAGATTTATCCATGTGTAGTATGCATACTCTGGCTTTCGAAATCACCCACTGTATGCAACATGCTCAGCAAGGGTTGGGGTTCAAATGGGAATAAGATATCCTTTCCCTTGTGGGATATTATAATCTGGGGTGGGGAGATAAACAAGCAAGTCTAAAACTATTTCTTGTGTAGGGTAGACCACGCTGAATGATCTATTTAGCCATGAGATACAACATGAAGAACATAGGCTTTGGCTTCAGACCTTTGTGCAAATCATTTTTACTGATTAACATACTGTGATCTTGGGAAAACTATTTAATCTCTAGAGCCTCAATTTCTTCATCTGAGAAACTACAGTTAAAATGAAACCTAGAGGATAAAATATGATAATTTATGTTAAAGTTCCTTTTTTAACAACACTCTGCCAACCAACAAGCCTTATGGCTCAATAAATGTTAGCTATCATTATAAACAAAGTCCCATGGGAATATAAGGAAGATAAAACACACGTGTCATTGGAAGAGTTAAAAAAACTATCTTCATAGAGGATTATAATTTAAGGTGGCTTTAATTTATACGTACTGGTAAGTTATGCAGGTGTTACACATCTGCTTAGTCTGTTATTCAGTGACAAAATATGTACTTACAACAGCAATTAAAGCAACTTAAAGTACCACCATAGTACATCAAAGAATAACTCTGTAGGGGAACACAGTTGCTGTAGATAATTTTAGATGGTTATGATTTTATGAATATTTTAAGTAAAATAAATACATTCATAGGTGTATTGCTATATTGCTATTATTTTTAAACATAGAACTCAGAAATCTAAAACTGTGTTATGGGAGAGCTCTAAAAAGCTCTCTTAATAAAGAAAGATGTCTCTCACTGAATGAAAGATTTACCTCTGAGTACGCTGATGACTGAATGAATGGAATTATGCAGCATTGAAAATAATACATATTAAGCATTATTTTCAAGAAAAACTTTCAGATATTGGCTTATTTGTACATAAAGACTGTGGCCAGGCTAAAGCAAAATAGGGCAGGTAATTTTGAGATCATATCAATACATATCTGTTTTCTTAAAATTTGCCCAGGGAGAAGACTAAATGGGAAGTCTAACAGTTCTGTGGACTCCATCACAATAGGAACTACTAGTGAGAGGATGCACTATGAGGAGTAGGTTTGTTTTCAGTTGTGTTTGAGGCAGAGGAACTCACCTTCCTCAGAAATTAATGGAGGCTTTCAATCTTGCTGGCACTGCTACTTTATCATTCATATGACTAAACAGACAATCAATTTAGAGGCAATGTGTGGGAATGAAGGGAAGGAACAAATAAGCTATGAATGATGAGAACAGAAAAATCAAAACCCCCGCCCTTATTCTTTTTTAATGGCTAATACCAACAGGGACAAGACCAGTAAAAAGAGGTTAATGAATTGCAAAGATCCTTTAGAAAGTGATTGACTGGTATTGAAGCACAGTCAAATCAGTCATAAATATTTACTTTTATTAGTAACAGTGGGTTGCCTGTTATTTTCCATTGATTTTTAAAGCTGGCAAAAGTCTACCACTGTGATATTATCAAATGTTCCCAATTTTGTCAATATTTCCCTGCTCTAAACAATTCCAAATCACACAGTCTCTTAAACCTTTATTTCACATGTTTTTTTTTTCAGTACCATTTCCAAATGATTATAAATGAGAAGTTAAAGTGAGATTCCCTATATCATTAAGAATAATTTTTTCATTTTGACGTTTTATCAAATGGATGGAATGGCAGCAATTGTGGGATTAATGTTCTTTGATAATCTATATTCCACTAACATTGATTTGCTAACCTGCAGTTGTGTTATTTGTTTTACCAAGTGAGAATGAGCTATAATAGAAAGCTCTCTATCCATCTTTTTTTTTCTTTTAAAAATTTCTAGTCAGTGTAGCAGTGCCTAGAACTATAAGAGTTAATAGGGCAGCATCGTTCCAGTTTTGGAACAGTGTGCAATATTATGGTTTATGTCATTGAATAAAATGCTGCTTTATTTCGTAAGATCCCACTCCGTATTAGGATATTTTCCTGAAACTTGTTGTCTAGACCATCAAAAAGATGGAAATCACTTTTAACAGTGTTTGTAACATTAAGATCTAATAATTCATTTCAAAGGAACATAACAAAAGGAATTTCCTACAGATAACAACAAAGAGTTAATATTTCCCAGGGCAGACAAGTTTCCAATTCAATTAGTTTTAATGAACCTTCTGCTCACTGGTTACTGAACTAGAAAGAACAGCAATAAATGCCCAGAGGAAAGAGAGAGAAGATATTAAAGGAGGGTTAGTGTATAGTATATAAATTTCCAAGCTGACTCAAAGAGTAGCCTTGATGTAGTTTTGAGAGTTAAAGACATAGAATCAGCTCCGTCTTCTGAGTTTAGCATACAGGGGCAGCAAATCTTAGCCAGCTGTTCCGTGTGATGAGACAAACACACTAGTCCATCTTCTCAGTCTGATAGTGAAATAGATAATAGAATAGATAATACAATAATACAGTTCCTTAAAGAGCTGAGTATATTCCATACAGAAAACATAAAATGAATTATTTTGCTAATAATCAGCAAACCAGATTTGTTAGTTTATAGGTGTATAAATGTGTGTATATATATATATATATATATATGCATACATAAAATGTGTATAAATATTTCAATATATTTTCTCAGAGAATTTAGATAGAAATTTTTTTCAGTTTGCATATAAGTGGAATTACATATTATGAAAGTAAAAACCTGCCATACACAAGCAATTTCCTGTTTGAGATCCAGACAATGAGTTTTACCCTAAGAATTTAATGCATTCCATATTTTTATTTGATTCTGATGGTCACCTTAAACCTGTACTATAGCACAGCAGACTTATATTTCCAGGATCAGGCTGCAAAGTCGTACTACAGTTAAACATGACTACCATCACAGATATGATTGTATAAATATACAAATCCACTCAAGTATTTGAAATAAATAATAGAGCCCTGCAAGAGCCTCCACATCTACTACTGTTTCAAGTAAGCATTGTTATGTATTTCTCTAATTTCTGACCTTCTCAAAAATTTTTATTTCTAGTGTCATTAATTATTTTGAACTGTACTTTTATTCTTAGCTGCAGCTGAGTTCACACCCATGTTTTGGAAGTCTTTTATTGGATGCTGAATGTGAAAGTTCTAAGTGCATGGTATTAGAGGGAACTGATATATTCCACACTGCATTAAGATCCACCTAACCCCAGAGGTGCCCATGTTTTTTCTGTGCAAGTGTTAAAAGAGCATGAATGTGTTTTAAAGGTAACCTGCAGCTTGGATCACTCAGTTGGTTTCATAAGAATTACACTTGAAAATATGGCTGCAAATATGATTAGCAGCTACAGCATTTCAATGATGCCTATTTTTCCTTGCAGATGCATGTCTTTGATTCAGTTTAAAGTCAGGCTTGTGTTTGTGGATGGCTACTTTACCAGTGAACATTTGGATTTTGAAAATGCAGTACCTGGGTTGGTTTTGAGAAAAATGCTTTTAACTTCATAAATACACATTTAAAATCACTACAACAAAATTAGAATGAAATAGAGCTAAATCAAATGCACAGTATTTGTTGAAAAGCACAATGTCTCTCACATAATCTTCAAAAAACACCAAATAATTGACAGCAGCATTGAAAAAAGTAAACTTCTTTCTGAAATGCTGTGGAATCTATATGCTTTGCTGTCCAGTTGAAGCAAAGGCTGTTTTGATACCTTAAAAGATGTTATCAAAATTTAGATGTTATTGAATGTACTACTTTTTATTTATTTAGTACTGTATTTTTAACATTAAGAGTTAATATTCACTCATTGCATAGTTTGTTAAGAGATGAGTGCTTTAAGTAGGTAGAAATGAAAAAGAATAGAAAACAAAATAAAATATAGAGCATTAATTTCTAGCACAAATCCTTTGTTTTGCAATTTTTTCTCTTCTGGCCAAAGAGGAAATTATTACAAATAACCAACAATTCACAAGTGATCTCACTCTAGTTAAAAACTAGAATACGATAGGTCTAACCTCTTTAAAAATATAAATATTCATGTTACTCCAAAGAGGTTATTTCCAGGGCTGGAATTTAAAAATTTACTTTCACTTTGGACAAATGTTTTATTTTGTCTCTAATTCATTTGAAGTTTTTGTTGTGCATAAGTGGTTCTGAAAGGAAAGGGTTGGTGAATATAAAATTCACATTTGCACTCTTGGTAGTGGTACAGGAAATGGAACTTTAGGGAAAGGGCACATTTTTTATTCAGTGGTAACTAGAATATGAAATGTTATTATGAACACATTAATGGAAAAACAACCTTACTTAAAGTGGGGAGTTGCTAGGTAGTAGAATTAAGAGCATATGGTTGGATGGTAGAACAAATGCAGAGGAACTCCTCCCACAGAACAATGGAAACACATGAACAGGCAGGGGTAGGCATAAAAGGAAGCAATATCTTGTCCAAGGCATTTAATTTCAAAACTAGAATCCAAGTGTGCAAAAATGCTAAAGACCTCTGATGCTCAGTTTTCTTAAATAGCAAAAGAAACTCTAGAACTTTGCCTCTAAGGTATTATAAGAACTTTGTCAAGTTGCACATGAGAAAATAGAGCCCACAGCCATAGAGTAAGCAAAAAAATTCTGTTTGAGTATTGACATGACAGTTTTTGAAAGTTCAAGCAGAAAACCAATTATAATGAGCACTGGAAAGCCTGGAGCCCTGCTGTTCAATAAATAAAAAGTACAACAAACTATTTTCCAAAAAGGTTCTAGAGAGTTTCTTTTTGTCCCACTACTTACAATCTGATTACATAAATAGTCTCTATTTGCTGTTGAATTGCCAGGCAGCTGTATTAAAGTACAAATCAAATCAAGTCAGGATTAGAAAGTAAAAGAGCATGGTTTAAAGTAATCTATCCCCCAGGAACTGTGCTCAGATTCATCAAACAGAGCTTAAAGTACAGTATATCTTATACCCTCGTGTTTCCATACTGCAGTGCTGCAAAACCAGTTATTATTTTTGCTATCCAGAGAATGTTGCTTATTGCTAAAGAAGGCTCACTTGCTTATTTAAAGGTACTATTCATATGTGCCACTGATTTATTACTTCTTTTGCTTAAGATTCATGGGAAGAATGTAAGTATGAAGGGCTAGTAGGCTTTTTATCGATCAAATCCTTTCTGCCTCAAATGTGAATTGTCATGAATATTTCTTTTAACTAGAAGAATGACTAATTTATTCCAGATTTCTGGTGATACACAGTTGTGATATTAAAGAAAACCTAGGAGTCCTTATATGCTATTGGCTAATAAAGTGTTATGTGCACCTGCCCTTGCAAATCCTGCTCCATCCAATTATTAACAAAGAAGGCAATTTAGTCCTATCAACCTGTAATTGCTTTTGATGGTAAGCTCTGTACGTAATTGTCAATGTCATCATGCTTGTCATCATTTTTTAGTATTTACAAAACCGTTGTTGCCTTAAAGTAGAATGAACAAAATTCAGTAATTATGTGTAGTTTTATCAATGACCTTTTTCTTCTTTTATTATCTTAAGAACAAACTTATTTATGTTTACAAACATAATCATATTTCATTACATTCTTCATACTTGTATAATAGTTACATAACTATTTACAGATGTTATAGAGGCTTCAGTTATCATATTCTGCATTTATCTCCAAAGGGCATAAATGTAGCCTGTGAAGATAGCTAGATATTGATTTATAGTGATGAATATACATTTTATTTGCAAAATGGAAGGGGAAACAGGCAAAAGTGTTATTTCTGTGAGCTGAATGGCTTCAAGAGAATAGGTAATGTGCGTTTTAACCAGGCAGCCCAATGATAATTTTTCTTCCTGCATCCAAGCTAGGGAAGAAAAAGTCTACTGGTTGCCATTAGTTAACATTTCTCATGTAAGTAGCTCTACTTGCAAATTATGCCGCATTAAAACAAGCATGCAGTGTCATCATTGTGCACTAGGATGTTAGAAACTCTGGCACTTCTCCATTGCATTCTGAGGCTTTTCAGCCCAATTTAAACTCCCATTCTTCTGCACGTTGCTAACCTGATCATTACCACTGACACAGATCACCTGTAGTGCAATGTAGCCAGGTGACTTGGGTAGCAATGGGTAGGGACCTACATTCATGAAGGACACTTGGAGATTTCTCCCTTTGGGGACAAAGATTTCATATTTCTGTCTAAATTTTTTTAGAATAAAGTGGGGAGGCTTAATAACCTTCCCTTCATCATCCTCTTCCAGACTTATCATGTAAAGGTCAAAATTGGAATTTGCTATTTATAGCCCCTCTGAACCACATATTATGAGTAATAATCTTGCCAATATACCAGGAAGGTAACTGCAGACCAAGATCCCCACACAAGGTATTTGTGGGGCAAATGGGTGCTCATGGAGACATTTACTGTTGAGTCAGGTAAAATGATACTTCTAGGAAACCACCTGCCAAATTGGTCTGGCTCTGTGTTTGAAATAAGAAATTTATGAAAATCTTTTAATAAAATATTGACTTTAGCAAGCACATCAAACTAAAGGCAAATGTACCATGGTGTCGTGATTAAAAATATAACACTATAGCCCTGGCCGTGTAGCTCAGTTGATTAGAGCATTGTTTTGATATGCCAATGCTGCAGGTTCGATCCCAGGTCAGGACACATACAAGAAGGAACCAATGAATGCATAAATAAGTGGAACAACAAACCGATATCTCTTTCTCTCTCTCTTCTTTCTCTTTCTTTCTAAAAATCAATAAATAAAAATTAAAAATAAATTAAAAATAAAAATATGTTACAGGTAAACTAAAATAAATGAGTTAAGTGCTCAGTTCATGGGGCACATTGAAACTGTATATCACAATCTTTCATTATATTATGTTACTGCTAGAGTACAGACTGTGGAAGCTGATTGAATGGTAATATCAGGTTAGGAGGGAGCTTTACCCTACTTCAGTTGATGGAGCTAAAAAGGGATTATTTCCATAACAAAAGTTTCTTAAAAATGTTTTTTAAGTGAATGCGACTGATAATCAGGAAGACTAAGGCACCCTGAAATTGCCCTTCCCAGATCTTGCATGAAGAAGTGAAGGGATCTGTATTAATTTTAAACCTCCCTTTGATTGGGTGAACCTGTCTCTGTTTTGTATGACATTGTTGCCACAGGTCATTGCCTGGTGCGGTGTACCATGAAACAAACAAATAGAAAAAGGCACCTTCTGGCACTTTAAGTCTCACTGCCATCTGACTACTACCCTAGTGCTTCAGAATGATGAAAAGCAGAGGCTGGGAGAAATCTTCCTATGGTTAGATTGGGAAAAATGAGCATGATGATCACATGTGCTGGGAAGGGCAGGAGAGACAGCTGAAGTCATCTTGGAACTCAAGAGAAAAGGAGAAGACAAGAGGTCACAATTATATTCTAGTATCACACTCCCTTTCACAGAGATCTGATATATTCAGTTTGTTCTTGTATGGTGCTTAGGGAAGTTCTAATTAAGGGAAGAAAGAATTTTGACACATGTGAAGCAGAGATCAATATTTAGCACTATAATCAGCAATTCCTGATGGTTTGACAATGTCACTATACACATTGTAACTATCCATTATTTTCTCAGAGAAGGGAGCCAGGCAGAGGCTAACAGGCTTACGGCAAGCTATCATGAATCACATAAAGCAGTGTCTCACTTGCTTCTATTTGTCTTGCTTTTCATCTTCATTCATCCTTATAAAGAAGGCTGTACTGCCACTAGCCCTGAAATGCCACCCTACCTCTGAACTGTAACAACAAAAAGCAAAAAGCATTTTCTAAAAATGTCTATCATATAAAGTACACTAACTACTTTCCAGAGAGTTAAAAAAAAAGTGGTGGCTATTTACTCTTTGAAAACAGAAATGGCAGACTCCCTTCACATTTAACCTAAAGGGACTCTATTAGCCATTAGAAAAATATTAATTTAAAACACTTTAGGGGGAAGTTATGTTTATAGTAAGCTACAGGTTTAGAATATATTGATCTCATTTTCACCAGACTAAACAGTGTCTGTCTGCTCAATAACAAAGAACATCCCACTATCACAGAGCTGAACCAAATTCTGTCTCAAATTTTGTTTTTGGTTATAGAGGCAGAATTATAATAAAATATCAGACTAGCTAGTCAGCTTACTTTAGGTGTGCAAGTAGATGATAGAGTTCCGTGTTCAAGTTTTCAGCCCACAAGAGATTTGTCAAGCTGAAAATCATCCTTTATTGTTCATGGATATGAAAAGTTTAAGTTTATAAGGCATCTCCCCGACTCAGAATTAGGCAAAGAGTAAGTTACTAATAAAGTTTAGCGGTATATAATTTGGTTTCTGTTTCTTAAGTTACAAATGTGGTTTTGATATCATAATTAATGGTCATATTAACACATTTAATGCCAGTGCAAAATAAAATACAAATTCTAAGGCTATTGTTCACTTGATTTCAAGCTAATTGCATTCTGTTGCTCCTTTTACCTAATTATAAAGTGCTATACTCTGTTTTCTGTTAAATATGAAAAATTGTGCCAGATCTAGTTAATTTTTAAAAAATTGTCAGAAAAGTAATTTCAAGATTTATTTTATTTTTGTACTTTAGGTTTTAACTGGAGAATATGTAGCTGGGTAACAAAAAAATAAACACTGTAAAATGTAATGGAGTAATTTGACTCTAATGTACATACAGAACATTATTTTCAACATTTTTCCTAACATTCCCAGGCATGCAGCTTGCAATGTATGACTGTAGGTGGAAGTGGAAGACCTGGTGTCTCGCATTTCAAACTGTCATCTGATTCTCACCACTCTATTCCTGTTTAAGTGAGATGCTGACACAGGCTCACACACTGACTATCACAAGTACCACTAATTAAGGGCTGTCCAACTGTGCTTTCTGTTGAGCAGTTTGCTCCAGTGGGTGACAGGAAACAGCCTGAGCTCTGTCTGCAGAATGACATAACAAAGAAGGTTAAAAAAAAAAAAAAAGCGCAGATTGGTGGGCTGGATAAAAAGACTTAAGAGAGATCTAACTTGCCTATTTGTTGCTATGAATATATAATTTTAGATTATGAAAACTTGCTAAGTCACTGTTTTTTGTCAGTTTATTAGGATACTGTTTGCTAGAATTAGTAGTAATTATAGGAGAAGAATGTGAATTAATAGCATTTTTCTTATTCAAAAGGTTATCAATAAATCTCTTTAAAAATGGTGGTCAAATGTCATTATAGTATAATGGTATTATTACTAACTTGGAGAATTTAGCTTAAAAAGCAAAGACATGAAAAGAATGATTCCCTTGGGTATAACTATGAAAGTTAATTTATTTAGCAGCCAGGTGATTAAGAAAGTGTTATACATAAAAAAGGACAAGCAAAACCAAAACAAATTCCCACAAATGAAGAAAAAAATAGAGCAACATTTGTTTTCCTTAAAGCTCCAATGAATCTGAACCTGTACTTTAGTATTTCTCTCCACTCCCTCTAAGAATAACCCCAGGTAGAGTCTTAAGAAAAATATGTATTAAATGAGTGAACTACTTTGAAGGGCATGATGCTGTTACTTGAATCAATGTGGATGTATAGTCAAAACTAAAAGGAAAGAAAAACACCAAATTGTGTTCTCAAGGTGTTACTGTGTATTCTAATGAGGATGGCATCACCATCCTCATCATCTACCAGAAGACATGGCGCTTAGAGACAGGACTGTATGCAGAGTGGATTTCTTGACAGCACTAAGCAATAACGCCTCCTGGCTGCTACTGTATGCTTGAGAAATTGGCTGGCCCACTACTATCCTTTTATGATGGTTTCATTTAATTGTAATCCAAAGATCAAAGGTCTGTAACTCTTTAACCAAATTCCAATGTCTGCCAAATTCAATAGCTGTCATTCTTATAGAAAAAGGCAGTGTAATATGTGTGTCCTGATCTAATTTTATAGAAAAAGACACAATTTACATACTGTTTATTTAGTTAAGTCCCTAAAATCAATACCTTTGTCTGTACCTCTTTTGTTTAAAATACATCACGACATGGCAAACAGCTCTATAAATGAATTTTTCTAAACCACACGCACTGTTAATGTTTTTCTATTGCATGCTTGAAAAAGAATAGTTGAAATCATAGCATTTTATAGATCAACCTAAATGTATTTTAATATTGGAATAAAGAATGTTAAGTTTTACATTCCTAAAATTATAAATTTTGTTTGAAAAGGTCAGTCATTTTCCTGAGCTACATTTACCAATAGAAGAACATATTTCAGTCATTGTAATAAAAGAAAATGTGATCATTCTTACTATTAAGAGAAAATGATTCTTAAACATATGTGTCTTTAATAAGCATGAAAACCCAAACAACAATGAACTCCTGAAAAAGTTTCAGGATGGAATAGCAGTACACTTAAGGAAGAAAAACCCATTTAGGGCTGATTAGAAATAAATCCATTCAGTTAATTATTTTATAGATTACTTGAAATTCCTTGAACCTAAGGAAGAAAATAATGGTTTTACTTTTAGTGTTGCGGTTTTATTTTTAGTGTTGCAGTCACGTACTTCTCTTTACTGACATTCCGATGGTCATGGTGATATTTCTTTGAAATGTGAAGCAAATGACTATCTTTAGAGCATTTTTTCCCAACTCTAAGAATAGCTACTTATGTGTTAAATTTGCATTTTTAATGACACGTGGCTTTTATATTTTGATTAGCGCTTTAGAGTAATTTTCTTCCTTCATTGTCTCTGGTATGTAACCATAATTAGTTAGCAAGATTAAGCAGGATGGATCTAAGTGACACATTCACTGAGGTGGTGAGCACGTGGCAGTGAATATTTCACTGTGAATGTGAAGACCCACACAGTAACTCCTTTGGTAAAATTTGATAATTTTGTGCTTTAAAAAGCCTAAAGTTTAATGTTGTTCTCATTTTAATTCATCAGATTTAAAAGGCCAATATATTTATATATGTTCTCCTTCCACATGAGATACTGCACATTTAGTTTCCTGTTAAGTTTATTTTTCTAGAAAGATTTTTTCCAAGCTGACCTGAGACTAAATCTTTTTGTTGTTGCTGTTCATGTTTTTTAAAGTATATTTAATTGATTATGCTATTACAGTTGTCCCATTTTTTCCCGTTTACCCCCCTCTACATGGTAACCCCATTCCCTCCAGCAATCCCTGCCTCCCTTAGTTCATGTCCATGGGTTGTGCCTATAAGTTCTTTGGCTTCATCCTTTCCTATACTAGTCTTAACATTTCCCTGCCTATTTTGTTTTTACCAATAATGCTTCTTGATCCCTGCACAATTGCCCCCTTTTTCACCCTCCCCCCTCCCAGCTGAGAACCCTCCATATGATCCCCATACCTATGATTCTGTTCCTGTTTGCTTAGTTTGTTTTTGTTTTTATTTTTCAGATTCAGTTGTTGATAGTTGTGAGCTGGTTGTCTTTTTACTGTTCATAGTTTTGATCTTCTTTTTCTTAAGTAAGTCCCTTTAACATTTCATATAATAAGGGTTTGGTGATGATGAACTCCTTTAGCTTTACCTTGTCATGGAAGCACTTTATCTGCCCTTCCATTCTAAATGATAGCTTTTCTGGATAAAGTAGTCTTGGTTGTAGATCCTTGCTTTTCATCACTTTGAATACTTATTGCCAGTCCCTTCTTTCCTGTAAAGTTTCTTTGGAGAAATCAGCTGACAGTCTTATGGGAACTCCTTTGTAGGTAATCCTATTCTTTTCTCTTGCTGCTTTTAAGATTCTCTCTTTCTTGAACGGTTGGTATTTTAATTATGATGTGTGTTGGTATGGTCCTCTTTGGGTCCAACTTGCTTGGGATTCTTTGTGCTTCCTGGACTTCTATTTGTATTTCCTTCACCAAATCAGGTACATTTCCTTTCATTATTTTTTCAAATAAGTTTTCAATTTCTTGCTCTTCTGACACCCCTGTGATTTGGATATTGGTACATTTAAAGTTAATCTGGAGGTTCCTAAGCCTCTCTCATTTTTTTTTTTTTTTTGCATTCTTATTTCCTCTTCCTATTTTTGTTGGATGTTGATTTCTTCCTCTTCTTTCAAATCATTGATTTGACTCCTGGCTTCTTTCCCATCACTGTTGGTTCCCTGTATATTTTTCTTCATTTCATTTTGTATAACCTTCACTTCCTCCTTTATTTTGTGGCTATGCTCAATCATTTCTCTGAGCATTGTGATCACTCTGCATCTCATAGGTTGGTTATTTCCATTTTGTTTAGTTCTTTTTCTGGGGTTTTATTCTGTTCTTTCATTTGGGCCATGTTTTTTGTCTCCTCAATTTGACAGCTTCCCTGTGTTTGTTTCTGTGTATTGTTGTGTAGAGCTGCTTTGAATCTGGATCTTGGTAGTATGGCCTAATGTAGTAGGTGTCCTGTAGGGACAAGTGGCACAGCCTTCCCTATCACCCATGCTGGGTACTTGAGGTGTGCTCTTCATGTGGGGTGAGTACACCTTCCTATTATAGTTGAGCCTGGTTGCTGTTGGTAATTAATGGGAAGGATTTACCCAGGCCAGTCAGATGTAAGAACTGGCTGTGACCACTGACTACCAACCTTCCTCTTCTATGGAGGACCAGCTGTGCAGGGGCAGGGTAGTGGTGCTCTGACTGGGTGTGCTTTCCCTGGGTTTCCCCCAGGTGGCACAGGGCAAGGTCAGCCCCCACCTGTGTTTTACCCAGGACACCCTGCTTGAGCTATAAAGCAATCTGAGATTTCTGCTACTTGCTCTGGGCTTGGATATTCCCAGGAGAAGCCAAGAGGTGACTCTAAGCTGGCTGGTGCTAGTGCCTGGCCTGGGGCTCACTGAGGCCAGCTGATGCTTGTGTGATAGGATTTAGGAAGCTGTGAAGCATGAGCCAAGACCAAACATTCATATGGAAAAGCAGCTTAGATGGGCCCATAAGTTGGGTGGGGCTGAGTCTCTGGGCATCTTCACAGCAGGTCCAACAGTATTAGCCAGGTGATGGAGTCTCCAGTGTGGCACCAGCTTGCTGGCTCTGTGAGGGGAGAGTTCAGAAAAGACACAATGGCTTCTGCTTGCCTTGATGCCAGGCACTTCACTTTCTTCTTGTATGCCACTGGTGCCTTTCAAGCTGATACCCTAGTGCTGGAGCTCAGAGGGAATGAGTCTGAGGAGGTGAGTCCATGTGTGGGCTCTTTAACATGAACTGCTTTGGGCTCTAGCAGTTTCTTCAACTGACTCATTCTCCTTTGGTTTTTGCAGCCAGAAGTTGTGGGGACTTAATCTTCCTGGCACTGGAACCCTGGGCTGAGGGGCCTGGTATGCAGCTGGGACTCCTCACTTCTGAGATACTTCTGAATTTTTATCCACCACACGTGGGTGAGGGACCAGCCCATTCCATGTCTGTGCCCCTCCTATATATCTCATTGGATGTGGTTTTTTTTAAATTCTGTAGTTGTCAGACTTCCATTCAACTCATTTTCTGACAGTTCTGGCTGATGGTTGCTCTGTATTTTAGTTGTAATTTTGATGTGGTTGTGTGAAGAGGTGAGCCAAGTCTGTCTATGCTGCCATTTTGACTGGATCCTCCAAGACTAAGTCTTTTAAAATATTAAACCTAAACCATGTATCTTTTACACAAGGGTAATTACTAAACCTAAATACTCTGTTTTTCTCATGGGAGGGAGAAGGACTTGGTAATTCTCAATGAAGGCAGGGGCATTGGGAACCAAAATCAGAGGTCTGAATGCTTTTATTTATACTGTATTTAAATGTATTACTTTGCACTTAACCTTGATAAAACTGTTCTACTTTTTAGCTCATTTTTATAGATTGTACCCTCTCACCATATACTAATACCTTAATGTTGGTGCATTGGGTCCTGGTATTTAGGTTCATATTTTGGCTCTAGCTATTCTATGGGTTAGTCTGGACTTTCCATCCTTCAAAAAAATGTGTTAGACATTTACATGATTCAAGAAGGTCTGCCTGGAATCTTAAGAATATAAGTCATTTATTGTAATTACAGAATATTTCTATGTATCTCTCATTGCCACTGCTCATTCATGAGTATGAGTATCTCCTTATCTACTCATCCCTCCACCTATGCATCCACTGAACATATATTAAATATCTATATATGTTGAATATCTTCTGTATGCCAGGTACCAAGATAAGAATTGAAAAGACAAAGACATTTATATTGAATTTCTTGCTCTCAATGAATTCTCACTATAATGAAGTCACATTAAAAAGCAAAACAAAACCCAAACCCAAAAACAAACAAAAACAACCAAAACTAAAGCTATGTTTCCATGTAGTCAAATAAATACTTTATATTGTTTGGTAGACTGAAGTATCAGAGTTGCTTGAAAACCTGGTGCATATACTTCCTTTCCTACATTTGAAAGATTGAATGGTACTAATGTGGAAAAAATGGTACTGATTATTCATCAGACATTTTAACTGATTTGGGGAGATGACTATCTCATGGTAACTTGAGTTGAAACAGTTGCTTTTGAAGAAAACAACAGGTTGCTATTTCCCCCAGCCTCACATTGGAGAAAAATTATCCTAATGCAGCATTGCTATGCTGTTCATTATTTGCTTTCATCATTTTCTATTTTTAGTTTCCATATCAGTCTTCGTATAAACAGTACAGCCCCATCCTCAATATTTTCTCCCTTCCAGCTGCCTCATCATAGCAGTGTGACCTCTTCCTGCTGCCTTAATGCTGCATCCAAGGGCAGGGAGGGGCAGGGTTCTAAAGACCGTCTTTCTGTGGCTGTCTTAGATGTTACCTAGCCCTCTCCACTCTCGACCCTTCTACCCAACAACTTTCTATCTCTGTCTTACTGCACAGTACAGAATTGGGACCTACTTTGTCTCTTTGTCATTTATGACTTTGTTTAAAGAAAATAAATATTTACAAACCTTAAAAAAATTTTCCTGAACAAATATATTGTCCAAATTTCATGGAAAATTGACAAAACTTTATGTAACTCAGTGATGTGCTGGAGGTCATGCAATAGTCTCTGGCTTTTGATTCCATTACATATGCTTTGTTTAAAACACTTTGCTAGGAAATCTTTCAGGGAACAAGACTGAAAAAGGGGTAGTTCTTCCCTGCTGGTTTTTCATAATCTAGTGAGGATAAAGAAAAGTAGTTTCAAAACAAGGTAGATTATGATAATGCAAATTATGTCATTTTATATAATCTCAACAAAATCTTAGAGTACTCTATATCTTGACAATTCATTTCTATTCAGTTCTACTTTTCAGACCCTGGGACATAAAGAGCACTTGCCTTCTCCAATGTCACGTGATAATGGAGCCACTTCTTTATTCACCAGACCTCATGACCTTTTTTTGGTACCTAGTGTCCTCTCCTCTTCCTCTTTCTTCTACCTCATTTCAGGGATCCATGTTCCTTCTATTTTCCCAAAGCTTAATTGGTGAATTAGCTCTTCCAGCTTTCTCTGGGACCAACCTACCAGTAGGCAATATGAATGAAAAAAACTAATATCACTTAAAATGTATTTTCTTTGGAAATTAATTCACATTTTAATATTGCATTATATAGACTTTACTATAATACCATCATTATTTAGAACTCGAATTAACATTTGAACTAGGAAGTAGAAAATTTGGTTTACTGATATAACCAGGAAGAATTTTTTTTCTGTCACCATTAATAATTCAAAGAAGAGGAATGTGTTAAATGAGAGGTTTCTCTGAGCATGGAAGTAGGGGCTTACTTGATCCAATTGACAGGTTGTTTCAAATCTAAAGTCTTGAGATTTTGCTAATTTTAGATTATATTCAAGCTGGAAAAATATTTTAATCTGTATCTGAGATTATAGCACATAATTATTAAAATTTGATTACATACTTAATTATCTTAAAAGAGAAAATGAAGGAAAATAGGAAGGAAGAAGGGAAGGAAGAAGTAGGTCAGCTAATAAGCTGGGTGTTTCACAAGCATCATTTCTATGTAAGTTAGATATTATTATATTCACTTTTCATATAAAAAAAAGATTAGACAAATTAAGTACTTTGCCCTTGATTGCTTGCAGACAGTACTGAACTGAGCTTTAAACCCATGTTTGTTTGACTCACTCATTCTTTTATACTAGGACTCACGAGTAAATGCTTTGAGAAGACTGGCAAATGAAATAGGTGTGTGAAGTGCTCAATATAAACAATGGGGCTGTGGTAAATTGCAGAATTCTGAATAAAGACATTTGGTTCCAGAAACATTCTCTGTTGGACAATAATACAATTCAAATAACAGCAACAACAGCAGCAACAAGAGCAAAAACAGTTATGGCACCCATTTTTCACATTTGGGGTGTCCCCTGCTTTATGCTAAACTCTCCCTTTAAATGATTTCCCTGTTTTCTAGATCTTTATTTCAGAAACTTCTAACTGGAGGAACTACATTTAATAACATTTTCTTTTGTTTGCTGTATACTTTTCTATGTGTAAGTGGACGTGGAAAAAAGAGGGAAATGACTTGAGTCACATGGGAATTTATATATGTAGGAGAAGGGATAAATGGTAGATGTAGCAAGTTGGGGAAAAGATTATTTCATCTTCCATTTATATATTGCCTGTTATGCTTTTGATCTTGCCTTAGATGTAACTCCCTTCAAGTAACATTCCTTGATCCTGCTGTGTTTGTATACTTCTGTGGCATCTTGTGTTTATCCTTTTGTAGAATATTAAACTCTATTCAATTGCCTTTCTTCTCCTCTTACAACCAACTCTTCATGGAAATCATTTCTAGCTTGCTCATCATTGCAACTCTGACATTGTGTATGGAACCTCTGAGAGAGTTGGTGATCAATAAATATTTGTTTAATGAATGAGAAAATAAGTAAATATTAGATGTTATATGTTTTTAGTGGACATTTATTTATGTTGTTTTGGAAATTATTTAATGCTTTCCATGCATTAATTATAGAAATGAAAACCTGTGTTGTTTTTGGAAACAAAGTATTTTTTGTTCATTCTAAGTAAGCTGTCAGACATTTAGAACTTGGACATTATTAGGAAAGGTTTGGTCAAGAAAATAGCACTCTAGGTGTTTCAAGCATGAAGGGTTTATTTATTTATTTATTTAAATAATTTTTTAGCCAGTTCAGTTGGAGATATACGCAAACATGGCTTGGCTCCTTGTGCAACCACAGCAAAAATTACAAACTAGACCTCAAAACAAATATCACCTAGAATTATCAGAAAATCAAGCTTATGGAAGTCCAACAACCAAAGAATTAAAGAAGCCACATTCATTCAAATGGGTAGGAGGCACAGAGACATGGAATGGGTGGTCCCACACCCATGTGTGGTGGATAAAAATTGGGAGGGATGCCTCAGGAGTAAATTATCCCAACCCCACATCAGAGCACAAAGCCCGGGGTTCCAGCACCAGGAGGGTAAATGCATAAGTTCCCATAACTTCTGGCCATAAAAACCAGTGGGGTTGGGGGCAGCAGAAGAAGCTGTGGGATTCTCAGTTGTCACTTCTTAAAGGGCCCACAATGAATTTAGGACTTACACGGACTCAATCCCTCAGGGCTTCAGCACCAGGGCAACAGCTGGAAGGGAACAGTGGTATAAGGGGAGAAACTGAAGTGACTGGAATCAGGACAAATGTCAGAAGACATCTCCCTCTGCATAAACCCCAGAGTCCAAGCAGCAGCATTGTCTCCTCTCCTAGCCTCCCCTACAGAAAACCAGAGCAGCAACTCAGGTTGTCCTGCTCTGGTGATTCCCTAAGGCTCTGCCCCATACAACAGGGCATACTACTATGACAGAGAGTCAAAGCAACTCTACCAAATATACAGAAACAAATGCAGGGAGGCTGCCAAAATGAGGAGGCAAAGAAATATGACCCAAATGAAAGAACAGATAAAGAGAGAATCTTAAAAGCAACAAGAGAAAAGAAGAGGATTACCTACAAAGGAGTTCTCATAAGACTCTCAGCTGATTTCTCAAAATAAACTTGGCAGGCTAGAAGGGATTGACAAGGAGTATTCAAAGTGATGAAAAGCAAAGACCTACAACCAACACTACTCTATACAGCAAAATAATCATTTAGAATGGAAGGGCAGATAAAGTGATTCCCAGACATGATAAAGCTGAAAGAGCTTATCACTACCAAGCCATTGTTATGTTAAATGTTAAAGGGACTTATTTAAGGAAAATAAGATCAAAACTATGAACATTAAAATGGCAATAAATTGGACTTCTGGCCAAGATGGAGGCTTAGACTGACACGCTCTGTCTCCCTCCACAACTAAGAAGGACTACAACTACCTCAAAACTAAAAACAACCAGAGGTTCCAGAAAATAAAAGTACATGGAAGTCCAATGTATAAAATTATAAACCAGTGGTGCTCCTCTGGACGGGTAGGAGGGGCGAAACCAGAGTGGAGAGGTCGGGCTGTGCTGTCAGCGGCAGCAGCGGGGATAGTGGTGGGACTGTGAGAAATGCCAGGGGAGCACTCCCGGCGGTAGTTGAGACCCATCAGCTCACGATTCCAACCCTGGGGAAGGCAGATCCCCATTGCCTCGGACTGTGAGGCCCAGAGGGCGTGGGGATGGAGGAAGAGGCTCCCAGTCTCTCAGTGAAGAGTAAAGGCAGGAATCCATCTTGGACCTCCGCCCCAACATATAGTGCCACAGTGTGGTGAAAAGGGTTTCCCGGTAGTGACAAGTGCATGGGGCTCCGTTCCCTATAGCATAGGACATGTGACAGCCCCACCCAGGAAGCAAAGGTAAACACAAAACTGTCAGGATGACACGGATCATGATTGAGATCCCGGCGACGAAGCTCACCAGACAGCAAACACTGGACCTAAGTAATGAACAAATAGAAAACCTTTCTGAGGCTCAGTTCAGAGCTATAGTCATAAGGCAGCTTACAGACCTAACAGCAGGACTTAATCAAGATAGGGAAGCAACAAAGGCTATTCCTGATGAAATGAACAAAAATACATATGAGACAAATGGTGAGGAAAGGAGAACCAGGGATCAAATCAACAGATTGGAACATAGGGAAGGAACAAACAGTCAACCAGTGCAGAAAGAGGGAAAAAAAAGTGAGGAATATGAGGAGAGGCTCAGAAACCTCTGGGACAGCTATAAAAAAATGAACATTCAAATTATAGGATTGCCAGAAGTTTAAGAAGAACTAGAAATTGAAAAATTATGTGAAAAGATAATGAAGCAGAACTTCCCTAACTTGGGGAAGGAAATAGACTTACAGGTTCTGGAAGCACAGAGAGTTCTAAAAAAACTGGACCCATGGAGAAACACTCTAGGACACATTATAATCAAATTGTCAAAAATTAAAGATAAAGAGAGAATCTTAAAAGCAGCAAGAGAGAAGAAAAGAATCATGTACAAATGGGTCCCAATTAGACTATCAGCTAATTTCTCAAATGAGACTCTGAAGGCAAGAAGGGACTGGCAATAAATATTCAAAGTAATGGAAAGCAAAAACCTACAGCCACAAATACTCTATCCAGCGAAGCTGTCATTCAGAATAGAAGGGCAGAGAAAGTGCTTCCAGGACAAAGTAAAACTGAAGGAGTTCATTAGATCCAAACCACTGTTATATGAGATGTTAAAGGGAGTAGTTTAGAAGAAGGAGGATCAAAACTATGAACATTAAAATGAAAACTGCATCACAACAACCAAAAACAGATGCTAGGGAATTGAAACAAAGGCAAATTAAGTAGGCAGTGAGAGTGGACAAAGAATTATAGGTATGGGGAACATATTGGGGCAAGGTCAGCAGGGAGGGGGAAGAGGGAAAGGGAGGGAGATGATGAAGGAATTAAGAAACATAGTAGGAGGGAATGGAGCAGACAGAAAGAGGTCGAGAAGAACTATATGCAAAATCAATGGACATGATCTAAAGGCGGGGGGGGCATCTGCAGGGAGGAAGGGTCACTGGATGGAGGGGAGCATAGGGAAAAGAAATTGGGACCACTGTAACAGCATAATCAATAAAGCATATTAAAAAATAAAATGGCAATAAATTCACAACTGTCAACAATTGAATCTAAAAACAAACTAAGCAAACAAGCAGAATAGAAACAGAACCATAGATATGGAGATCATTTGGAGGGTTAACAATTGGGAAGGGGGAGGGGGAGAACGGGGATAAATATGCAGTGATTAAGAAGTACAAATGGGTAGGTACAGAATAGATAGGTGGATGTTAAGAATGGTATAGGAAATGGAGTTGCCAAAGAACTTATATTCATGACCCATGGACATGAACTAAGGGGATATTGCTTGAGGGAATGGGCAATACTGGGTGGGGAGGGGCAAAGAGGGAAAATTGGAAAAGCTTTAATAGTGTAATTAATAAAATATATTAAAAATAATTTTTTAGAAAGTTTCAGGAGCTTAAAATTAGTTCGAAAAGCTAAGGATGTAGTAGAATTCATGGAAAGCTGTTGATGGATTTCAGAGTGTGAGAAATTTGTAGGAGCTGCAGACACTGTTTATGAACTCACTTGCCTCCAGCATGAAAGAGAGTGAGATATAGGAGAAATCTTGGAAGATACCACCAAGTCCTTGTGCCTGCTGGGAGTCGTCGGCAGCCGTCCGTCTCGAGAGATGATGGCGTAGCTTCTTGAGAGTCTATCTGCACCGCCGAGAATGGCTGTGCAGTCCGATTCGGGAGTGACAATCCCTGCCGCACTTGGTACAGGTGAAGGCAGATGGCTGTTGTTGCTGCTGCTGACGCTGCTTCCGCCTCGATCTTTTCTTGACCGCCTCCTCGTTGCGCGCAGCCTCCGCGCGTGACGTACCTTGCCTGACCGCGAGCCTCCAGGCTAGGCGGTCGTCTGCTTGAACTTCCCATGTGTTGAGATTGATGGAGCATTGTGTCATGTCCTTTTTGCAGATGTCTTTGAACCGCAGTTTTGGGCGCCCTGTCATCCTCTTGCCTTCTGCTAGCTCGCCGTAGAGGAGGTCTTTGGGGATACGGCCTGCATCCATTCTTTTGACATGGCCGAGCCACCTGAGGCGTCTCTCGCTAAGAACTGCATGCAAACTGCTCATATTGGCTCGCTTCAGCACCTCGGTGTTGGGGACCTTATCCTGCCAGGCGACATGCAGGACGCGTCGCAGGCACCTCATGTGGAAGCTGTTGAGTTTCCTTTCGTGCCTTGCGTAGGTGGTCCACGTCTCGCTGCCATAGAGGAGAGTGCTGAGTACGCAGGCTTGGTAGATGCGCAGTCTGGTTTTCTCAGTGAGGCTGGAATTGTTCCACGCTCGCCGGTTCAGTTTGGCCATAACTGTGGCTGCCCTGGCGATTCTCCGGTTGACCTCCAAGTCGACTGACAGAGAGCTCGAGATGGTGGACCCGAGGTAAGTGAAGTCGTTGACAACCTCCAGGGTGTATCCGTCGATGGTGATGCATGGGGGAGTCCCCGTGCCTTGAGCCATAACATTCGTCTTCGTCAGGCTGATGGCTAGTCCGAACTCCTTGCATGCGTGGGAAAGGCAAGTGACTAGCTGCTGGAGTCCCTCTTCGGAGTGTGATGTCAAAGCTGCGTCGTCGGCGAAGAGCATCTCACGGATGAGCACCTCTTTGACTTTGGTCTTGGCTCGTAGACGGGCCAGGTTGTAGAGCTTGCCATCGGATCTGGTGTGAATGAAGACACCCTCGCTGCAGTCCTTAAAGGCGTATTGGAGGAGCATGGAGAAGAAGATTCCGAACAGCGTAGGCGCGAGGACGCAGCCCTGCTTTACTCCGCTGCTGACTGGGAAGGCCTCAGAGGTTGCGCCGTTGTAGGACACTGTGCTGTGCATGTTGTCGTGAAAGGACATGACCACAGCAAGCAGATGTGGTGGACAGCCAATCTTCCGTAGCAAGCTGAAGAGTCCGCTTCGACTCACCAGATCAAACGCCTTCGTGAGGTCGATAAAGGCGAGGTAGAGTGGTTTATGCTGCTCGTGACACTTCTCCTGCAGCTGGAGTAGGGAGAAGATCATGTCCACTGTTGATCAGCCAGCTCTGAAGCCACACTGGGACTCTGGGTAGACGCGGGAAGCAAGGGTCTGCAGGCGGGCAAGAGCGACCCGGGCGAATACTTTGCCGACGACGCTGAGGAGAGAGATGCCCCGGTAGTTGTTGCAGTCGCTGCGGTCTCCTTTGTTCTTGTACATGGTGATAATGTTGGCATCTCTCATATCCTGGGGGATGTAACCCTCCTTCCAGCAGAGACAGAGTAGATGGTGGAGCGGCTGTAGCAGGACTGGTTTCCCGCTCTTTAGGATTTCTGGAGGGATTCCGTCGCTTCCTGGTGCTTTCCCGCAAGCAAGGCGGTCGATGGCTTTGCCGAGCTCTGCCGCAGTAGGTGGGGTGTCTAGCTCCTCCATGACTGGTAGGTCTGGGATGGCTTTAAGAGCAGTGTCTGTTACGGTGTTCTTCGTTGCGTACAGCTCGAGGTAGTGCTAGGTCCACCGCCGCATTTGCTGTTCCTGGTCAGTGATGACCTCACCTGTCTTGGACTTAAGGGGGGCGATCTTGGAGGGGATTGGGCCTGTTGCCTTCTTGATACCCTCATACATTCCTCGTGCGTTGCCTATATCGGCGGCTTCCTGAATGCTTCTGCACAGGTTTAGCCAATAGGTGTTGGCACAGTGGCGGGCGGTCTTCTGGACTTTGTTCCTGGCAGCCCGTAGAGCTTGAAGTGTACTGGGAGTGGGCGTGACCTTGTAAGCCAGTAGGGCCTTCCTCTTAGCCTCGATCACGGGTTCCATTTCTTCCCAGTGAGCCTCGTACCAGTCAGCGTTCTTCCGCTCTTTCTTCCCGTAAGCAATAATGGTGGAGTTGTATATGGCGTCGCGGAGACGTGGCCAATTGGATTCGATAATGTCATCTGCCGCCACTCCCTCGCCGAGTGCATCTTCCATCTTGTTGATGAATTGCTGGGTCTTAACTGGGTTGCTGGCACAACTGGTGTTGATGCGTGGGCGACCCTTCATCTTGGAGTGGTGCAACCTCTTCGGCATTATGCGCACCTTGCTTACCACGAGGGCATGGTCCGTGTCGCAGTCTGCACTGTGGTAGCTGCGGGTGAGGAGGGTGCTGCCAATATCTGTTCTTCTGGTGATGACGAGGTCAAGCTGGTGCCAATGACGGGAGCAGGGGTGCCTCCATGACACCTGGTGGATCTCTTTGCACTTGAAGAATGTGTTTGTCATGCACAGGCCGTGGTGACACAAAAGCTCAAGCAGTCGCTGACCATTCTCATTGATCTTTCCTCTCCCAAAGTTTCCAAGGCAGGTGGGCCAGGCCATGTGGTCGGCTCCTACTCTTGCGTTGAAGTCTCCAAGGAGATAGAGAGCGTTACTTCTGGGAATCTTGGATAACGCTTCGTCCAGTGCATGGTAGAACTGTTCTTTCTCTTCGGTGGTGGCGCAGAGGGTTGGGGCATACGCGATAAGAATGCTGACTGGGCCGAAAGTTGTTGACAATCGGAGGGTAAGTAATCTCTCTGTGCCTCCTGTGGGTGGCTCTATGGAGTTAACAAGCGTGTTCTTCACAGCGAACCCAACACCGTGCCTGCTGGGAGTACTCCTCATAAAAGCAGGGTGTTTCAGTTTCCTGTGGCTGCTGTAACAAATTACCAAACACGTTTTGGTTTAAAACAACATACATTATTCTCTCATAGTTCTTGAGGCAAGAAATCTGAAATAATTGTCAATGGGCTGAAATCTATATGTTGGCAAGGCCACACTTCTTGCAGATATTCTAGGGGCTAATCCATTTATGTGAGTTTTCCAGTTACTGGAGGATATCCTAATTTCTTGGTTCAAGATCTTGGATCACATTATCTTTTTCCTCTTCTTGTTTTCTTTTGTCAAACTACCTTCTTTTCCTTGTATTTCACATTTCACTCTGGCTCCCTTTTATAAGGATGTATATGATTATATTGTATTTAGAGTCAACCTGAATAATTCAGGATATATCAATATTCTTAATTTAATAACTTCTGCAAAGTTTATTTTCCCATATAAGGTAATAGTCATAAGTGCCATATATTAGGAGCTAAATATTTGAGGGATAGGGTTGTATAAGGGTTAAGGGTAGAGGGCATTATTTAAAAGTATAGGAAATAACATACAAAGAACTAAAAATAAATGCTGGTTCTCAAACAATCCATATCCAGCACAGAGTTCAATAGCAGTTAGTTTCCAATAAAGTTAATGGATTCTGATCTTTGGATATTAATAGAAGATATGTCTCCTAAACAAAGAAGACCATTTTCTGTTCTAGTTTGTATTGCTTGGATCACATAAAGAATGGGGGTTTCATTGTGAGTGTAACTTTTTAAAGAGGGTTTTATTTTTCCTGAGTGATTTCCAGGTAGGATGAAAGTAACCAGTAGTTTTAGTTCAAATGAAAGAAGGCCTTAAAACCACAAGAGTTTTTTTTATAATAGAATATGCTGCCTTGCTAAATAATGACAAATACATGGATGAACATAAAATTATAGGACATATTTTACTCTCTATGAAACCCTTAATGTTTTAACAATGCCAGTTTCACTAATGATCTATAATTCATAATTAAAAATTATTTTGGATTCATTTAGACTTTCAGATTTACCACTCTTTACCTTCTAATGATTTCATTATATTTATTATTTACTGAGGTAAATGGAATTTCTTTTTAGTTTGCTCTAAATTTAATGGGCTCCAGTTTTGTTGGATATCTCATGCTCTATTAGTTCTGAATTATGCAAAGGTCATTACTATCAACTAATCCCTTGAATTAGAGTTGTTCATATTTTCTCTCTTATGCACATTATTTTTCAACAGAGCCTATGGTTTGTACTTGTTAAATCTATATTTACTCTATTTATATATTTTATTAGTTAATAGATTTTATTAGTCAATATTTTTAGTCATTACTTATCCAAAGAAAACTGTATAATTCTTTTAGCTTTATCTTACTATAGACTGAGTATTTGTAGCTTCCTAGAATTCAAAGGTTGAAACCTTATCTTCTATGTGAAGATGTTTAGAGATGGGGTCTTTGTAAGGTAAATTAGTTGAGAGGGTGCAGCCTTCATGAATACAATTAGTGATTAGCTTCCTTGTCCCTTCTGCCATATGAGGATACAACAAGAATATGGCCATCTATTAATTGGAAGGTAGGCCTCTCAATACACCTACTCTGCTGTCACTTACATCTTGGAATTCTCTGGTTCTAAATCTGAGAAATAAATTTCTGTTTATATAAGCTACTCAATCTATGGCATTCTCTCACAGCAACCTGAACAGATTAAGACGTATTTCTTTCCTCTACTCCAATCTGTCTTTTAATTAATTTTTGAAACTATTCTGGCTTCACTACGTAATTCTTGAAGTGAAAATACAATGTTCTAGAAGAGTACTCAATATGACTTATTTTAAGTGTTTATGTTTCGTTTCAGTGCCTCTTGATGCACACTGAGCTGTTGAGCAAGGTGTACCATAATGAATATGTTTTAGGCTATAGCTACGAAGAAAGGCTTTGTTGTTAGGACATCTTTTTGCTAAGATGTTTACAAAATTCATATAACCGAAAAATTGAGGTCTTGATTTGAATGTAAATTTGTGAAATTTCATGGGTTGTATATTGCATTACTATTCCAGGACTTTTCATATAAAGGACATTCTCTGACCTGCCCTCCCCACCCCTCTTTCCAATACTTTATATTTCACTATACCTTCTAAGAATAGATCTGGTACAGTGATTGTTTTAGTTAAGTGTGTGACCCTAAACAGAGCCAGGGAGATAATCAATCATGTTTTGAAAACCCTGGAAAATAATTTGTTACTTTTTATTTTTTTAAATTAAACATCTGTAATACCAAAGACACAGACAACAAAAGACAATTTAGACAATTGGATTTCATAAAATTTTTTAAATGTGCAATACAAAAGTGGGGAGGGAGAGGGGTAGAAGGGGGGAAAGAATGAGAAGGCGCTAGTCAAGGAACTAGTATAAACGACCCACGGACATGAACAACAAGGCAGGGAATGACTGTGGGTGGTGGATAGACAGGACTAGGGAGAGCAATGGGGGGAAAATGGGACAGCTGTAATAGAACAACAATGTAAAAAAAGTAAATTTAAAGCAACCTTTAAAAACAAGGTACATACTATCAACAGAGTAAAAAGGCAACTTACAGAATGAGGGAAAATATTTGGAAATTACATATTTGATCATGGATTAATACCAAGAATATACAGAGAACTTCTAAAACTCAACAACAACAACAACAACAAACATCTGATTAAAAAAATGAGCAAAGGACTTCAAAAAAATTTATCCCGAGGAGATATACAAATGGCCAACAACCACATGAAAAAATGATCAACACCACTAGTGATTAGGGGAGTGCAACTAAAAACTACAATGAGATACCACCTTTTCCCATTAAGATAGCTACTGTAAAAAATTTTACCAAAAAATAACAAGTTTTGATGAGAATGTGAAGACAATGGAAACTTGTATACTCTTGTTGGAAATGTAAAAATTTAAAGTGGTATAACTGCTGTGGAAATAATATGGCAGTTCCTCAGAAAATTAAATATATAATTATCATATAATCCAGCAATTCTACTTCTGGGTATCTACCAAAAAGAACTGAAAGCAGGGTCTTGAGAATATATTTCTATACCCATGTTTATAACAGCATTATTCACAATAAGTGAAATGTGGAAGCAACCTAAGTGTCCACTGATGGATAAATGAATAAGCAAACTGTGGTATATACATACAGACTTAAAAAGAAGGTAATTCTGACACATGCTATAACATGGGTAAATATTGAGGACCACTAATTCAGTCACAAAAAGACAAATACTGTCTTATTGCACTTATAAGAGATACTAAAAGTAGTCAAAATCATAGAGACAAAAATAATTGTGGTTGCCAGGGGCTAGAAGAAGAGAAGGAATACAGATTTACTTGTTAATGGGTATAAAGTTTCAGTTTTACAAGACAAAAAGAGTCTCAGAGATGCAAGATGGTGATGATAGCACAACATTGAGAATATATTTAATACCACTGAACTATACACTTAAAATGGTTAAGACGGTAAATTTTATGTTATGTGTATTTTATCACAATAAAAAATTGGAAAAGAATGAAACTAGACCACTTTCTCACACCATACACAAGAAAAAATTAAAAATTGAATAAATAATTAAATGTTAGACTTGAAACCATAAAAACCCTGGAAGAAAACATAGCCAGTAAAATCTCAAACATTTCTTGTAGCAATAATTTTTTATATATATATATCTCTTCAGATAATAGAAACAAAAGAAAAAAACAAACAAACTAATGGGATTGCATCAAACTAAAAAGTTTTGGCACAGCAATAGAAATAAAAAAGTCCGCTGAATGGGACAACATATTTTCTGATACATCAGGTAAAGGGTTAATATTCAAAATTTATAAAGAACTTATAAAATTCAATAACAAAACCCCCCCAAACAATCAAGTTAAAAAATGGGCAAAGGACCTGAATAGACACTTCTCCAAAGAGGCCAGACAGATGGCCAATAGACATATGAAAAGATGCTCAATGTTACTAATGCAAATTAAAACCATAATGAGATAGCACCTCACATCTTTCAGAATGGCTGTCATAAAAAAAATCAACAAACAAGTGTTGGCAAGAATTTGAAGAAAAGAGAACCCACATGCACTATTTGTGAGGATGCAGATTGGTGCAGCCACTGTGAAAAGCAAAATATTAAAAGCAGAACTATCTTATGACCCAGCAATTCCACTTCTGGGAATTTATCCAAAGAAACCCAAAACACTAATTTGGATAAATATACTTACTCCTGTGTTCATTGCAGTGTTATTTATAATAGCCACGATTTGGATGCAGCCCAAGTGTCCATCAGTAGATGACTGGATAAAAATAGTTGTGATACAATTATACAATGGAATACTACCTGGCTTTAAAAAAGAAGAAAATTTCCACCCTTTGTGACAGCATGAATGAACCTGAAGAGTATTATGCTAAGTGAAATAAGCCAGTCAGAGAAATACAATTACCATATAATTTCACTCACACGTAGAATCCAATGATCGAAGTGAACTAACAAGGAAAATAGAGAAAGACTCATAAACAGCAGGCTGACAGCTGTTGATGGGTAGGCTTAATTGGGTGGGTAGAAGGATTGAGCAAAACAGGAAAAAAAGAGAAAAAAAACTCAAATAAATAAATAAATATACAAATAAATAAATAAAGTGTCCCCGCCCCCTCAAAAAATGTTGGAAAAAGGAAAAAAGAGGTCAAATAAGAGCAGAAGATAAAATACTAAAATAAAGGCATAACACAAAATGAAACTTAAACATCTTACTCTCCCAAGGGAAAGCGTGAAGCTGTCAAAAGTCAACAAGTTGTGCCTAGTGAATGATACCAAACCAAAAGGAGAGAGAAGAGAAAACCTGGTTTCAATGACATCATTTGAACTTCTAAATTCCTGCTATGTCCGAAGCTCAATATATTCCTTGGATCTTTCAGTTATGTGAACCAATAAATAATTTTGCATAAACCAGTTTAAATTAGGTTTTAAAAATAAAAAAAGGCTCTTACTGGATACTTCCTGGTAGATATCTATATCGCTATGTCTATGTGAACTGTATGCCTTAGATTTTAGACTTACTCTTCAGATTTCCACTCACTGCCATTCTGGCCTGTCTCCCCCAGGATCTAGATTACTCTTCTTTTATTTCCTGTCTCACCACGACATATGTGCAGTTGGCACCCCAGTCTTTCATGGCATCATTCTATCTAACCACACTTCCGTAGCATCTTTATTTTTCTGATATCATCTGCTTTAGTAGAAATAAGCAAAGAGTGAGTACTTTCATTTATCTCTGGCACTTTTTTCCTCTGAAATCAAGTGCTACCTGTAACTTCTAAGAAGATTTCATAGAATATTTGAAGAGAGAAACAGCTTAGCAATATATAACCAGTTAAAATAGATATGGGAGTTCCCACTTGGGAGACTGTAGTTCTCTAGAGTTTCAATACAAGAAGGATGATGGTTTATTAGGGGTAAGTATCTTGAGATGGTGGTAATTACTCAACGGCTCTTTCTTGCGGATATAGATTCTGTCCATTTCCAATGAAGATGCTATGTTTTTTTAATGCAAGGTGTTACTGAAAAGGTGGGCATTCCTTACTGTACAGCATTCATGAGAAACTGGTGCTCAGCTTCAGGATTCTGCAGAATCTGCAAACTCTCAACTTTAAAATGTGTTGTTGCTTGGAGCATTGGTTTGGACAAAGCTTCTCTATTTCTCATGGGTACTTATCTTGAGGATCTTAGTGCTGCTATTTATTCAAATGCCATACTGTTTGAATCTATTACTTATGGGTGTGGCTCCTGCTCTACTTTCCTCTTTCTTGTACTTGGCCTATTTCTGTTTGCCATTCAACAATTTGTTGAAAACATTGTACTCTTAGCATTGACTAGATCTTTGAACATGCTGATTCTTCTTGTATACCTAGGCAATTCATACTTATCCTTATGCTATAAGGCACTTCTACAAGGCATATTCTCTGGCCCATTCCCCCATCTTTTACTTCCAAGTGTGAAGTATGTGCTCCTTCTATTTAGTTCCACAGCACACTATATCACCTCCCTTTTTAAAGCACTCAACACACTGTTGACTTACCTTCACCTTCCATTGACTCTAAGCCTTAGGAGAACAAGAATTTTATATTGTATCTTATTTGTGCCAGTGCAAAACACAATGTGTGACCCATTATATTTGTTGAATAAATGAATGATTGATTATCCTAAAATTATTTAATCTTTATTCCAAGGGACTGAATGTAGTGGGGATTTTAAAAAAATTTTAATATTCACCAATAATATGCTTTTATTTATTTAAAAGAGAGGGGAAGGGGGTGGGGGGGAGAGAGAGATAGAGAAACAGATATGAGAAACATCCATTAGCTGCCTCCCATATGCACCCTAACCAAAGATCTAATTCAAAATCTTAGTATGTGTCCTGACCGGGAATTGAGTCTGCAACCTTTCAGTGTGTAGGATGATGATCCAACAACTGAGCAACCAACTAGGGCTACGGTGGGCATTTTTGAGAATGGTTACTTCCCAAAATTTTTCATAGAATTAATTTGTAGAGAAGTCATAATTTTGGGTTTGGGACAAACTACTAAATGTTAAAGACTTCTTTGAGACTAATTTAATATTAGAAAAGGTACTTTGTGGATTATTGGTGCCTAATCAAATTTCTGCTCTTATATTTATGAAATCAACATTCAGTCAGCTCTCCACACAAGCCAGATAAAGCTTATAATGGTCAAGAGTTAGTTAAAGACAAGGCCTAGAAGTTAATATAAAAGTGTTTTTTTTTTAATTGAGCTAATATAAAACATTAGAAGGTTTCACACCAAAATCTGGATTTCCATCTTATCTTGGAAAACTAGAAATTTATCAAGACTGAACCCTCATTTCTTTAAAACAAAAATTAGGTGAATATGAGAAATGAATTTCTCTTTTGAATGGAGCACCTGTTTCTGGTTAGCCATGACCCCCAACATTCAAACGAAACATATCTCCCATATGAAAATATTATTAATGTCAGTTAGGGTCCCATGCCAACCCATATAAACCCATAACATACTTGAAATATGAACAGTGGTTTTGTTTATTGTTGACAGAAACTCAGAATAAGGTTTCCAAAGCAGCAATTCAGAATAAGAATTCCAAAGAAAATAAATTTTCATTTCTACTCATTGTACAGAAACCAATTCAAGACAGGTGTCTTGAAAGGTTGTCAATAGAAAAAAACCCAAGACTTTAATTGCAATTTGTACATTGTTGGTATTTTTTCCTGTTGGTCTCCCTTCTACTCTTGCCATCCTCTAAACTATCTCAGATGTGATGGTTTTATATCATAAATTTGAAAAGGTCATTCATCTGATTAAAACAATTGGCCTCAAGGAATTGCATGCAGGAGTGCCTGCTACTTCCCTGTCCATTTTCTTTTGTAATTGTTATCTCCATTTCTCACCAAGCTTCTACTACTGACCTTTTAGTTCCATAAATAAGTCAAATAACCTCTCAGCGAGTCCTTCACACGTGCTTTTGCTCCCCAATTTGCTAACAATATTCTCATCTTTCTGGTCTCATTTTCATTCTTCCTCCTATAGACATTTTTTAACCACACAGTCTTCCGTGGGCCTCTTCTTTCATGGCCCATTATAATTTTATTGCATCTATCAGAATTTGTAATAAGATATTTATTTGTGTATTTACTTTCTACCCTATAGTAACTTCAAGCTACATGAAGGTAAGGCTCACATGTATTTTATACAGTGCTATATAAATCGTGTCTAGCATGTGATATGTTTGATAATACTTTGAATAAATCAGAAAATATTATATGGATATATATATATTTGGAATTCAAAAACAGCAACATTTGCATGATTTTAGGGTTGAGTTATTAATATTTCTCAAAATAAGTACAAATAATTCCTAAATTATTGAGTACAGAGTACAAAAACACTTGTTTTGAAATATGTGGAATAAGCAAATGCATGTTGAAGTTACTCTCATTTGAGGCAGTAGGTTGCACTGAATCAGAGCATACTATTTTCCAGATGAATACAGTTCTGTGTTTCTCCCTTTTTCAAACAGGAAATGTAATCCCATCTAGGAAACTATTGCAAGTATATAAGCATGTGAATAATCATGGTCTGGTTGTGCTCATAAAGAATTTTCAATTCAGCAAGTAGGTAGACCCCCCTTTCCCATTGCTTGGAATTTTCTCTTTTATAAAACTGAAACTTTTCTTTCCGAGGAAGGCAAATTTGATTAAGGGTAACAATGCACTGATATTTTGTATTCTTCATTTTTCTATGGTGATGGAATTATGAAACAACTTGGCTTGGCTATAGTTGTATTGGTGAGTTTGCAGATCATCATTGTTCCTTGAATTCTGTGAAATTACATCGCTGGCATGTAGAATCAGTTTTTCAAGGATAGTTTCCATGGACAAAGAGTACAATATGTATATTTCCTGGGGTAAAACCCTATATAGGTATATATTTGTGGTTAGGCTTAAGTTTTAATGTCAATTATAAAATACTTACCTTGATTAAAATTTTCTATTGCTACCTGGATGCATTTAAGTGTCTTTGTTTCTCAAGAAGTAGAAAGTTGGAATTAGAAGATTTAACTTTAAACTCTAAATAAAAGAAAAATTAAATAAAAGGCAAGCTTTTGTGCTTTGTTGCTAGCAGGTGTAATTTCATTTATCACATACTGCTGACCCTACATTTCCTCACACATACAGACACAAATATATACAGTCACAACTGTAGTATTATTTTCTTGGTTTTGTTACATGAAGCACTTTCAATAGAAATTAAGTAGTTTAAGACATTTTTGGGAGAAAAACTGTCAGAAAACTGTTAAGCGCTTCTTCCTGTTGCTTCCCATTATGATAGCATTCCAAATTATAAAATGTATGAGATAAACCGACCTGCTTGGTGACCTCATTTTTCGACTGCTATATCGTGGTATTTGACTATAAACTTGGTTGGTGAAATTTATATAAACACCATGTGAGGCTTGGTTTTCTTCACTACTGCAGTCTCAATGAATATGAGAATGTTTGAATATAGAAAGCTCTCAACATGTATTTATCAAATGAATGCATGTTCTTTTTCTTACCCAGGTTGCTGATATTTGCTGGTGATGCTATTATGGTGACAGCAGATTTGCCAAGAAAATGGATTCCTTTAGTGGACTGACCAGACTTTCCATAGGGAACAAGATCAGGTTGAACTGGATGGACTAAATGACCCTGAGAACTTTGGGTACATCTGGAGGGAGAGTGCTAATCTTAGCTAATGTTTGTATAGCAATTTACTCTTTTAAGGGCTTTACTTATATTAACCCATATTATCCTCACAACAACTGAAACAAGAGGTAAAAAATGTTACTCACCTTACAGGAGAAACAAAAACACAGAACAACTCGCTCAAGTAAGGAGCTGAAGTTGGCCCTAGAATCTGTATTTTAAACTCACTACGCTATTGTGCCTCTCCTATATGCAGAATGGGGGGGTTGGAAAAATATTAAGTATTTAAAGAGAAGTGGACATATTTTGAATGCCAGGATAAAAAGAGGCATGTGAGCTACAGGCAATTTTTAATGGAAAAACTGATAACTGATGATGTTATATGAACATTTCCATTTGTGGTGATTCAGTCACGTTGGGTATACACACATGCACACCCATACATACAAAATCACATGTATTTTTCAATTAAGTATTTGCCTATATATATATGATCTTCTGGTTTTCATTTACACTTGTGTATGTATAATATTTATTAGTTTTATTAAAAAGCATTTAGATACAGATTTGTCAGGAGGAAAGGGAACAAAATCTATAATAACAATGTCTAAATAATCGTTTTATTAAAAATTATAAAAATAATTATGTTTAGAAAAAATGATTCAGAAAGGAAAATAAAAATCAGAAACTGACATTTTTCTCACTACAAATAAAAAAATAGTACTTCTTAAAAGACTTATTTACTCAATTTAACCAAGCATTATCATTTTTTTTGTAAACCAGAGAGCCTTTCTTAAATAAAATTTGAATTTTATCAGGAATCACTATAAAAGATGCAAATTTACAGAAGGTATTGTATGTCTTTCAATTTTACTCTTAAGAAAACAGTTGGCTTTGGCATGGTGGCTCAACCAGTTGGAACATTGTCCTGTACGCCAATGGAAAATCTGGTCAATCACTAAAGGAATCCATTTTTTCTATCTCTCTCACTATCCCTCCTTCTCTCTAAAATCAATAAACATATCTTCAGCCGAGGATTAGAAAAAAATACAATTAAAAAAGAGTATCTCATTGCATGGATATGTCACATTAGGCATCCAGTCTTTTACTGATTGACATTTTTTGTTGTTTTTGGTTTTTTGATTTTACAAAATTAGCTGCACTATTATAATTCTTGTGGGTGCACCTGTATATGTATATTTTTGTATAAATAGTTGCAAATTATTACAGAGAATTCCTGTCTAGTAGTATATGCATTTTTATTTTACTTATTTTAGTTTTTATTGATATATTGGGGTGACATTGGTTAATAAGATTACATGGGTTTCAGGTGTTCAATTGAATTATATATCATCTGTATATTGTATTGTGTGTTCATCAACCCAAGTCAAGTCTCCTTTTATCACAATTTATCTCCCCTTTATTCTATTCTACCTCTCCCCTACACATTTAATTTTAAGAAATATTGCCAAATTACTCTTAAAAGGGGACATTGATTTATATGCTCATCAACAGAATATGGGAATCTCCATTTCCCCATACCATAGTTATCAATAAACTACCTATCTGATAGCACAAGTTAATATTTGAATTTAATTATTTAATTGTGAATGAATTTAGGCATCTTACATGTTTATTATTTTTCTCACTGTAAAATATTTCTCTATTTTCATTGATCTGTAAGTTATGTTACTGGTTTATTTGAGCTTTTTATTATTTTTTCCTTAATGTTCTCCTTTTATAAAACATTCTTGGTTATAATTTTGGCCTTACACTAAAAATCATTGTAAGCAGGTTTGTAAAATGGGATAAAGATTTTCTAATTCTTTGTTGAAAACTTTGCTCAAAAGTTCAGCAGAGAGGACTTTATAAGGAAAAAGAATAGATGGCATACTCTTAAGAAAATACGGTAAGTTGGAGGGAGATAAGCTAAATTGAAAATGAAAGTCTTATTACATGTCAATTCTTTTTGTTAGTTTTCTAGTTTATAGGTTTTACTATCACTTTATGTTTTACAGGTTTGGGCCAAAGTAGGTTTACAATTCTTTCTATGGAAAATAATAAAACAATTAATAAATAACAATGCAAGAATAAACTCTGTATTTTGTATACTCACAACTGTAAAACTATTTTCTCCCACCCTGTGTTTGAGTATGTAGATTTACGAGTATATTGTAATACATACTTTGTTATGTTATCTCTAGGACTGTTATTTTTTAAGCTCAGCTCTTACTGAATAAGTCCTCTATGTTCTTCAATTTTCTTTTTAATTTTTAACTGTTTGGAAATCAGAATCAATGCGAAGATTTCTTAAAAGATTTTATGAATAAGACATAACTAAAATATTCCATACTGTTCTCTGATTATAATTAAAATAAATTTTCTTCATTTTACTTATAAATTTAGTTCTGAAGAAATAAATGAAGCAACTTAATCATTTCCTTTCTTTTCATTTATATGCACTATAAAATTCACATATTATTCTTCATAAAGCGGAAACAAAAACATATCCCTTGAACCCTAAATTTATATAGCTGTCTTCCTCTTAATTTTTAACATTGTAATTATAAAATACTTTTAAAAACCTCATGGAAATATGAATTTAATTTTTGATGTGTGATTGATATTAATTACTTAACAATAAAGATAATTTGGGATTTATGTAGCCCACAAAATCTTTAGTAAAATATTTATGTAGCATATATATATTTCAACTTATATATATTTAATAAACTCCTTTTTTGTTGTTGACATTATTATAAATGTGCCCATTTTCCCTCCCTTCGCCAACCTCCACCCAGTCCCCATGGCCCTCCCCTGGCTTTTGCCACACTGTTTTCTGTGTGAAGAAATTCCAGATTTAATATTAACTTGGAGATTTCTCTTTCTGCTGTAGCATACCAACCTTTTGAATTTCACTGGGATCCAGGAGTTAACACATTTTATTTCATTTTAAATGGTATATTTTGAAATACTTTAGTTATTTCCACATGTTATGAAGACTACAATAATATTTATTTCATTCTTAATTTTATGCTAGAAATCATTTATTCTTTCAGAGTCCTTGCTGCCATTGGTAGTCTCTTAATTTTAAGGCATCAAATTTATTTTAAAAAATTGGATCTTTTGGCCTGTTATCAATTACTCCCAAATGAATATTTTGTACACAGGCAACTAATTTGTTTCAAAATAATCAAAGTTATTGTTGTCCTAAAATTATGTAATTTATGTTTACTTCCTAGACATGTCTAAATTTCACCATAATTTGAGATTTTCCATAATATTAAATAATTTCTGTATCAATTTTTTTCTCAACTATTTTAGTTAGAACTGAAACTTTTTACTAAAATGTTATAAAATTTTAAATACAGTATGCCTTCACTTATCATGGATATTACATTCTAGACACCCTCACGATAGGTGAAAATCCGCGAAGTAGAAACCTTACATTTATTTTAGTATTTATATATATTTTAAGGCTTTATAAACCCTTCCCACACGCTTATAAACCATCCCCAGTCCTTTATTAACCTTTCCCACTCCCTTATTCACCTTTTCCACACTTTTATAAACACTACTTATGTTCTTAAATGTATTCTACACTCTTAAACCTACATAACTTTAACAACATACATATACAGTACCGCAAAATCCCGCGATATAGCAAAAAATCCGTGATAAATAATTAAATATAATATTTTTAAAAATCCTGCAATACAGTGAGGCCGCGATAAGTTAACCATGATATAGAGAGGGACTACTGTAATGTAAAATTAATTTGAAAAATTAAGCCAAAATTTTTCTAAAATATGTAATGTTCAGTAAATATCTATGTTTAGAAAGTTAATATGAAGAAAAACAATTTTTCATTTTCTATCTAGAAAAAATTATTTTACTATTATAAAATCTTAACAATATATTCCAAATATAATAATCAAAATCTTTATTTCTTCCTATATTAGAACACTAATAGAAAGCATAGTTTTTAAATACCAAAAACTACGGGGCAACTTTTTTGTTACCTATAAATTAAAAAATGTTATTTATGTATGCACTAAAAGCTAAAAACTTCTTTGTGCTACACTGTCCAGATTATTTACTGAGTCCCTACCATTGCTAATTATCTTTTGATTTTAAAATATATGGTATTAAGGAGCTCAAATTTACAGTATTATTAAAATAAGGAAGTGAATCATTTTGTATAAATCTATATCATTGAACTAATGACCCTTCTCATTACAAAACATATTTTAAATGCACCGCCGATTGTCTCATTTATTCATTCATTTATTCCATGAAGATTTGCTTATTTTCCTAATGGTTACTAAGCACATATATGTACAAGACATTGAGATATTGACAGGGGAAAATATTTCTCAACTTATGGAAAAGAAAGAACTATAGATGCTTTAAAAAGTAATATAGTTGAGTGCAATGACAAGAGTATCCATGGAGGCCACAGGAACCAAGCACATATACAATTCAGCCTTACCAGGAATAGTAAATATTATATGGCGGCAACCGAGGGAGGAGGAATTACAGCAGATATAGTGATGCTTTGGGTTAGGGAGAAATCTCCATGGATTCTGGAATAGAGAAGGCAACTGACAAGTGTTAGGAAGGAAAAGCGACACAAAGAAATAGCAAAATAATCAAGCGCAAATTAAAACATTATTCTAAAGATGGGGGGAAAGCCCTCCATAATTTTGGGAGCATGACCTCACATAATCTATCAGCGTTCCCAAAACTTTCTGCTTACTTAATTGAAAGAATATTTTCCCCTGAGGGATTAATCGTAGTTCTTTGTTCAACTTGTTTAAGGAGGAGATATTATACTAGTAAGGAATATACATGGTCATTTCAGCTTTGAGACTTCAGGGCTAAAATGTTTCACCTTAAAGAAATAAAATGCCCAAATGTACAAAGAGGGTTAACCAAGTCAAAGTCAGAGTGTTAGATCTAGTCAACTTGGACATGAAGTCAAAGTTCTCAGCTTTTGAGTATACAAAATCCTGCTGCCCAGCTCTTTGTAATATTAATTTTTTCTCAAAATAAATTTTATAATGCCTCAAGCTCACTACTAGTTCATTTGACATCTGAGAAAAAATTTTTTTTCTGTAAAGATACATTTCACCTGCTGACTTTTTCCAGTAATACCCAACTACTCAGTCCAGTAATACCCAACTACTCAGTCTAGATATTTCTTTCTTTTTCTTTTTTTTAATTGTGCTCCTTCATTCAAAAGTTGACACAACTGTCGAAACATAGTCACTGTTACACTAGTCAGTCACACTCCGATAATGTGTCTGTCATCATGTTAAAGCAGTCGTTTGCTGACATATTTTATGGCCATGAACATGTTTCAGAAACCAGTAAAAAGGATTGGCCTTTAAAAAATAAGCTAGAGTAGTATTTCCTTGTAGTGAAATGACATGTAATTTGAAATAATAGTTGTCAATAGTGACTATAGGAAGTTGCTGGAAAGTGGACATTTCCAAGTCCACTTTCATCTGGGAACTAGTTCTTAAACCTGCAAAGAGTTTGTTAAATTAAAATCATTTTTTTTTCATATTTTGAAAATGTTTATCTATTGCAGAAGGTTTGGAGTTCTGAACTTCTCTAAATATGTAGAATGCAATTTTGAAAAAATAAATGTTAATGATGTACAAGAGAGCATTCTATTTTCAATACCTCTTCATTTATATTAGAGCATGACCAAATTGACTTTTGCATTTAATAACCTCTATTGGAACATGTAAGAATAGTCAGAGAAAATTTATAAATAGAAACATAAACATCCACATAGATCACCCTGTGTCCAAAGGTTTATTCCAAAAACTATTGAAATATGTCATGGATAAACTCTCATTATTTAATAGGGAGGAAAAGTTTGAAAATAATAAAGCATAGACAGATTCAACGAGGTTATATACAAATGCACACTAATTTTGTACATGCCACTGAAATTGGCAAAATGAATATTTTAGTGGATCCCTAAGTAGCTAGCTATAAGAATAGCATCTCTTTGGTGTGAAGTATTTACTCATTACAAATACCTGCTAGTTCTCACCCTGCATTCAACTTTATAAAAAGAAGAGCTCACATTATTTTCATAATACTATCATATTTTGATTCATCAGAGTATTTATGGATAATTCTAAGAGCTTACTGTTGAAATATAAAAACCATTAAATATGAAACTATGAAAAATGATTTACTTTCTAAATTGTTTGTTAAATTAGGAAACAAATCATGGTTTTGAAAACTATTTAATCAGCATTGGTGCACTATTAGAGTCATGAGTAAAAATATGACATACTTTTATGTTAAACATTCTTGAAATTATAGAAAATTTTGTATACAACAAGATTTGTTAGTTCTTTTTAAACATTTTTTAAAACAGCATTTCAGTGTTTCCTATTAACACAGACATTTAAATTTAGTATCATCAGCTCTCTAGAAGCATGGAAAGCCACACTCTTTTATAGATGCTTATGTCCACAGAAGCAGTTTTTACAGAAGAAGCATTATTTCACTTACTTGGCTCCTTTGTTCATTAAGCTAATTACTTTAGTCTACATTCATGCCTTTCATCTACCTTGTTTCTTGAGCTTGATCCTTTCCCAACCCTGAATCGACTGTTACTGAACAGTTGAAGCTGAACAGGAAGGAATTGCAGGTGTCAACTCACAGTTTACAAATATGACATCTCCTCTGGCATAGCTGGAAATATGAAATATTGATTTATGTGCAGTAAAAGGTCTTATAAAAATGATCACATACACATGAGAGATTAATGCGCAGGAGATCAATAGAAATTTCATTCTTGACGCTAGACTGTCACCTATGGTGAAATGCTAAAATACAGAAATCAATATTATCTATGAAATGTCAAATTTATTATAATTATGAGGATGAAAGCTGGCCAAGTGGCTCCCAGGAGAGAAGGAAGGATAGGTTACGGTGCTGAAGCATCCTTCATGTCCCTTGTTCACTTGCTGCCAATTTGAGAGCAATATTGGTTCAGGGGGTTTTCAGGCATTATGTACCGCTGTGTAGTAACAAATTCCTGCTGGAATATTTAACTCTGGAAACTGACAATAACACAAGTGTACACATAGTCAAAATGTGCAAAACTTTTAGCTCCAAAATATGGAGAACATTTTAACAGATTTTAATGTGGTATGTGTACCACAGCCCATTGCTTAGGAAAATTGAGCTTTTATAGAAAGAAGATTTATAAGATCTTGGTGCAATTTTATTTAAGCTCATGTTCTGTTCTCTCCAATTGGTAAGGGAAAAGAGGGAAATCCTAAATTATCTATTAGCAGGCTTTGCATTTTCTATAGTTTAAGCCATTAGCTTGATTCTTAGAAATTGCTATTCAATTTCCACTCCTAGGCAGCAATTCTTTGAAAAGATTTTTATGAGTTTGTGGCAGTCTACCACTCTCATGTATCAAGTTTAATAGAGTCTTTGAAAAAGTAACACAAAGCTAAAAGTTTATGAGCCTATAAGAAAACAATAAAATGAGAGTATTTTGTCTTTCTTTTTAAGTGGGGAGGGGGATTTTTAGAAGTTGAAGGTAAAAGCATAAAATGTTGAATATTTCTTTTCACATATTTTCCATGTCTACAGAAAAACAAAGTATTAAATTCTTGTTAATAGATTATTGTTTCTTCTAATAAGTGTAGGTTTTACTAATGAATGTTAATGATGTTACACAGTGATTCTTGGAGTGATTGGGACTTGGTGTAGATACAAGGGAGGATGAATGCACCTGACCAGCTAGTGAATTAGGATTCTTGAAGGAAAATCAGATTCTATTGTAAGTGGTATAGGTGATGAATAGACTGTGTTATTTTCTGTCAGTGAACACTATTCATAAAGCTTTTTATACAAATTTTAATGATTCACAGTTTTGAATATAAGCAGTGTGCTCTGCCAGCCAAGATGGGAGGATATCATGAAAAGCTTGTTAATCTTGCTACTTGGGTGCTTTTATATAGAAAGTCCTCAGAAACTCATAAAGTGAATGAATGAGTGAATGACACAGTAATTCACTCCGTGGTGCTCTGGTACCACACGAGTTGAGTTGTAGGGGATAAAATTTCTTCTCATTTGGACTCAATGTTCTGTTGTCTTCTCTTATGATTCTCTTTTTTCTCCCTCCTTTTCTCCAATATAGGTAGCTTTTTGATAACCAACTCTTCTGAATGGAACACGGATTTGAATATTAATTGCTACATATGAAAATTTCAGGACATAAAATCTGCCTAGTGTCAATGCTTTTCATCATGTATTCTTCACTCAATTAAAAAAAGATTTTATTTATTTATCTTCAGAGAGAGGGGAAGGGAGGGAGACAGAGAGCAAGAGAAACATTAATGTGTGATTGTCTCTTGCACACTCCTACATAGGGACATGGCCTGCAGCCCAGGCATGTGCTCTGACTGGGAATCGAACCAGTGACCCTTTGGTTTGCAGGCTGGTACTCAAGCCACTGAGTCACATCAGCCAGGGCTACTCACTAAATTTTTAACTGGAATTACACACAATGTGGGAATTTACTTTCATTATTAGTAACAAATTATTTTATAACTTATGAATTTGTTAACTATCTTATTTATTATTTTACATTTTTGAGTATTCTTAGCTCTAAGTTTATTTTAGAACTTTATTTTTAATTATTAGGGAGATGTTTTTTTATCTAGACTTAGATTTAGTTAAAGACATTTTGACTAAAGATATCTAAACACTAATATTTAGGACTTATTCTCAATTTTTAGGTATTGGTATGAAAATTAAGCAGCATAATTTAATTAATGACAATCAGGTCCCCTTCCCACTAGAAAATTACCATTTTACTAGAGTTTCAGTTTTTCAGTGCTATTGTGTAAAACTGTTGTTTTTTTTTTTTATGACATATATTTTCCAAGTATTACTTGTTTATTATTCATCAAGGAGCATGTATCATAGGTGCCACAGTGCTGGCAGAATTAGACATCTCTAACAGAGGAACATAAAGAGGAGTCACAGGGAGGGCTTATAAATGCTGAACAAGACCCCATGCACATGTCCTTTAGTCAATGAATGTTAGTTGAACATCTACTATATGTAGGAAATTGAAAAAAAAATTAAAAGGGCACAGAAAGAGCTTTCAAAAAGTGTGCAAAATAGTACAGATTGGGTGATATTTAGAAATGGGAAATATTTAGAAAAGGAAATTTTAAGACATGGAACCTATACAAGCTATCTTGAATCCTTGTGTTGGTGCATTCTTAGCTCAAATAAAACCCTATTCCTATACTCTTTAGAAAAGATTAAGTCCATAGACATGCCAGAGATATAAAATATAAAGTTCTTTCTCTTCTATTATTACTGAATTATTTACTCTTCCCAAATATTATCTCTTCTGACCAGAATTGTAGGATTATTATTACTGCCAAAGATGATGGAGGACTCATAAACTTTCCTCCAGTTGGTAATATAAACACTTAAAAAAAGAGATAAAGATTTATTTACTTTTTAAAAAATGCTGTAGCAGTTCCACAATTTATAAATAGAGATTTGGGAAGATTTTCCACTCTACACAGCTTCTTAAGGCTTCTCCCCCTGTATTCTGTACCTCAAGTACCCAAAGCAGTTAAAGTTAATACTTAATGCAACCCAGTTGAAGAGATAGGCATTTCTTGCAGTCAGGTCTCAATTAAGAGATAAAAGACAAAAAGTGCAAAGCGCTTGATAAAGCTAAGAATACAAGGCCAGCCATGGATGTGCTTGAAGCTGTCCATAGCGATAACTGGATAGTCAGCTGGAATCTTCTTGAATTGAAGTGGGTGCTCTAACTTATCAAATTCCACATATGGAGAAATTATTGGTGCCTACAGTGGTGATTAACACTAACCCACTGGGTCAGAAACAAGCTGGGATAAAGGTGAAAACTCTATCTGACTATCAACACCAAATACATCCATTTAGGGAAAGATAGCAGAGGGCTTTTCTGTTTTTATATCTTCAGCTGTGCAGGTTGTCAGGCTGCTCACACGGTTAGCGCTGCGTGTAGAGCGCTCTCTGTAATGTGCAAATTGCAATGCACATTAAAATGTAATCTACTTTAATAAGTCACATGAAGATTACATTTTAAGATAATTCTTTGAGTGTTTAGACTACACACCAAAAATATTTTCCTGCTTTGTTTACAGTATTTTCTCTTTGCTTTTAAAACATAATGATTGCAACTATTAGCACTAAATAACTCCCTTCTTCAAATGGTTGGGGGTGAAGTTAATAGAGATTCAAATTTTGGATGGTTCAAAATACAATGTTCAGACTGCTTAATATCATTATATTTCCCAAAGTTAAACTTCTTGTGATGTTATGATTATCAAAAACCTCACTCTGCATCAGTCATTAGGACACTTGACTTGAATTATGCAGATAGTTTAAAAAAGTTTTCATATTCCAATTCCTACATAGATAAAATATCTGAAAGGTGACACTTTTTGAAATACTTATAATAAACATCATAACCTGGGCTTTCTGACAAGTCTATTTACTTGGAATATGGCCAATTATCAATAATTTATTAAAATGGGTGAGAAAGAAATTAGAGAAGAATTAAAGTGACAAATAATCTCAAAATTTCACATTGTTCATTCATTTAAAAGTTCTTTTCCACTCAGCTACCACTAAAATCATTTACAAGTCATTTAATTGAAAGATTTTCACTTCTTTTTTTGCCCTCTTACCCATCTTATAAAGGAAGTACCAATGAATACTGAAATAATCCACTGGAGTCAAGAATGAAGATTAGTCTATGTAGATATTATGCACTCAGCAAGAAGAAAAATGACTAGCTCATGGTTGGTAATCAATAAATATTTCTTGAGTGAAAGAATAAACAGAGAATTAAAAACATAACTGAACTATGAATTGAAATAACTATGCATTTTTAAAATCTGGAAATTATAGCACTCAAAACTTGATGCATCATTTTGGTTTGGTTTGTGGAGAGACTATCCTCGAAGAACAGGCATATGGCTTAATCATATATGACCATTTATTTAATTATAATAATGTCATAGTACCCAGAAAGATTCTACTAGCCTCCTCTGGAGCTACTGTTTCATCAGTAATCTCTGGATTAAGAGGTAAAATTTCCAAACTACTCTCTATTGAAATAAGTCAGTGATCATTTTTATCTGCTTGAATATTATAACATGAGATTCTGACACTCTGAAAAAAAATGAAGCTATATATTGAGAGAAATATTTCAGTTCTAAAGGATATAAAACTCAATTGTAATAGGCTGCAGAAGAAAAACATATTAGTTATATATTTAACTGAAAATTTATCAGAAGGACTTCAGGCATAACTAGGCACAGGAGCTCAAATAACATCAGAATTCAGACTTTAACTTTTGGCTATTTCCTCTCTGCTGGCTTCCTATTCAGGTAGCTCCTCCCATAGAAAGGTTAGATGCCCTCAGCAACTCAGGGCAGAGTTGTTACTAACCTCAACCAATGGAAAGATAATCTTCATTCTAATACACCCACTACAAACTTGAAAGTTGAGCTTTATTGACTTTCTTGGGTCCTGTGCTGATACTTGATCCAAACACTTTGGCCAGATACATGGAATATGCCATGTATAATGTTTGGATCACAAGTGCTAGCTAATTCAATTTGTGTTGTTGAGAGTGAGCTGTGAAGCTCTATCTTGGGCCCTATATCTAATTTTTGGATTCGGGAGTAGGATTAGTATGAACTGAATTGCAAGAACTAGGTGTGAGGGAAGATGACTCCCTATGAAACATAAAAATGTACATTTCCAGAAGAAACAATGAATCTTGAAGTGATGGGTACTATAGATACACATTTCAAGAAGTGTAGATGAAAGAAAAAGAAAATCTTAGAAAAAAGATTGAGAAAACTTTAGTCATTTAGTAGATAGGATTTCAGAGCTTCTTTAAGTTTTTATTCTTTGTAAAGTCTGTATCCAGTTATTGTGTCCAAACCTGTAGGACATTACTCAACTATCCAGGCCTCTCAAAATATTTTGGACTCTATTCATTTATGTAGTTGAGAAATATGATCAATATATTATTTTTGATGGTGGTCAAACTACAAGAGGACCCAGCATTTACAGACTTTCTTGTTTTTAATTTAATCTGTATTTTGGTTTTGTTGGCAACTGAGTCAAACTGGTGATGAGCACAAGTGGTGCATTTCTCATAGAAAAGACTCATTATTTGGGGGCATATGCTGGCTGTTCACACCACATTGAATTTTGATGATCCTAGAGGACATTCTTTTTGATGTCAGGAATAAAAATTGCATTATTGAAATCAGAATGGAAGAAGGAGAAAAATGATGGCCTTGATGGGGTTCAGGTTAGCTAAAATAATATTCAACTATAAAATCAAGGAACTAGTATAAATGACCCATGGACACAGACAACAGGGTGAGGATTGATTGTGGGAAAAGAGGTGGGTGGGGTGGTAGGGAACAATGGGGAGAAAATGAGACAACTGTAGTAGAAAAACAATAAATAAATAAAAGAAAATGTGACAGAAAAGATCTCATCAGTAACAATAAACAGCATTTTATTCTAGACTTTCAATATGACTTAATAGGTTAAGTAAAAGATTCTAGTCTCTTAATATGACTTAATAAGTTGAGCAATCAGAAAGATTTGAAATTTGGAATAAATTAATTTAAACTTTATATAATTTGTGAATAAAATATTTTATACTTTCAACTTGGTACAAAACTTTATCTTGTTAAACTTTGTTTTGTCCTTTTGAAACTCCTACTTAAAGATAGCATTACTCTTTATATTTGAATTCTATTTTTCTATCAAAAGATCTTTCAATCACAATTTTAAGCACAATTTTATGACTGTACTAGAATTTCTAGATTCTAGACTTTAGAACAACAATGAAGCCCCTGTTGTCTTGGTATGGTTGAATAGACCAGGATTATAAATCTATTTTATAAATTATCCTCCATAATTTCTTCCTAATTTATCATTACAAATATACAGTATTTTTCTTCAGAAAATTATCAGATTGTACCAAATTGTGTCAATCCTGGTAGCCTATTGTAGTTCTCTTCTAAATGATCTCAGATTAAAATCTCTATGCCTTTGGATCATTTTGTGCTTGAAATCAAGATGATATTACAAAATTTGTATTGAATTTTAGAGAAGGCATTACATTTCAGTTTATTATAAATTATTTTAACTTTTCCAAGCCATCTAGTCTGGGTTGGCTTTATGGGCAAGCATCTTTGTGCTATAGTTGAGGGACAGCCAAAAGGCCCACTAGACCTACTAAAACTTCCTTCATCTCAGAGTGTCATGAAATAAGTACTGTAATTCCTACCAAGTGAGCCACCTTATCATTAACTCATTATTTCTAGAAAGGCATGTGAGGATAACATATGAGGTCATTAACTGAGCCATTAACATTTGAAGCCAGTGAAGGTATAGTGGCTGAAAAGGGAGTAGGTGAAGGATAGGGTCTCAAGCCATGTGGTTTGGAGGAAGCTCCTGTTTAATTGCAGAAACAGAAGTAATTTCACAATTTTGCCTTCTTCTTCATTTTGTATAGACCAGATTCTAGCTGAGATTATATAAAAAAAGAAATTGGTTTGAGATATAAAGATTGTATACAATACTGAATACATGTATTTATGAAAGATATGGTTCTTTGTTATAATGGATTTCTGTTTATTCATCTGTTCCTTATTTCATGTAACAATAGGTGTTTTTCACATTTACTGTGTACCAGATATTGTCCTAATTGAATTACCTGTGTTATCTTATATAAGCCTTCTATACAAACCTCTGAGATAGGTACTATGATCCACATTTTACAGAATGAAACTATTAGCATAGACATTAAATTAGCAAGGACATAGTTGGTAAATGATGTGCATAGGAGTTAAGGAGGGTTGAAACTTGGCAAACAAATAACATGTACATGAATATCTACTGTAGATACAAACAAGTAAAAATGGGTGATATTACAGAGTTATGGAGTTTGGATATAGGAAGGCAGGAATTATATTGCATAAGGTGGTTAGGGAAGGATATGGAATGAGGTGAAATTTGAGAGATGAGTAGCAATGAGCTATGCAAACGCAGTGTAAACTTTCCAACAAAAATAAGCTTGGTGAGTTTGATGAAAAGAAAATGAATTCCCTGTTAGCCACACCTCAAGTATAATTCTTCTGCTGCAAAATACTGGTCTACTTAGAGATCTAGCAAGATCAGGGGAAGAACTGTTCAATTTTGTTCATTTTCTTTGGAATCAGCAAGTCCTAGATACTGAAGTGTCTTTCTCACCTTTTGGATTTCACACAGAATTTTTCCCTCCAGTCTTTTTCATTCCAATGCTTCTCTGATTGTTATATATACTAATCCTTCACAGCATTTAACTGAGAAACAATTTCTTTCTGTATTCAGTCCTTATTAACGTTAGAGTCTGGATGTGATTTAAAAAGATAAGTTTCTTTAACTCACAGGCTTACTAAAACACTAATCAAGGGCCTACTATATATACTCTGGTTAATACCTATATACTTTGGTTAATAATAAAATAAATTTGTCACAGACACTATCCTTCAGAAGTTTAGTCTAATATAATACGTGTTTTTAAATATATGAAGTCTGTCCAGAAGGTATCTAGCCATGTAATATGAAAAATAGAGACATTTACTGAAGAAGATGAAAGATACAAGAAACATTGTACATAAGACAATAATGCCTCAGTCCCCTTCAATGTAGGCACTTTGGGACCTCACACAGTTTTCCCAATCATCATCAGCTTCCCTGTTGTATTTTCCTGAAGCTCATCAATGGTCTGAAATCTCTTCACTTTCAAAGGTGATTTTAGTTTTGGGAAAAGCCAGAAGTCTCAGGGTGCCAAATCTGGGCTATAGGGGGTCTGAGTCACCTGGCTGATTTGATGATTCACCAAAAAACTGCATGAGACATGATGTATGAACAGGTGCATTGTCATGTTGAAGCTGCCAATCACCAGTTGCCCATAGCTGTAGATTTCTGAATCATCTCATTTCCATGGAGGAATGTTCAAGCTTAATTCAAAATCTGATGCAGATTCATCACTTTACTCAGTCATTTTAAATGCAATGGCCACACAGTACACATGCTCACTCAATGACATCTACTGGCCCCACTGACTAGTACAGTGAAGTCATCATTGTTTACAGATGCACATTCCAGTTCACTCGCCTTGGCTTCCAGGTTACATTGATGTCACATAAACAGTTCTTGTTATATTAACAATGACAGGACTTTTCCCAAACAGATCTCATATACATTATTTAAAAAATATTTGCCCTATTTTTTATATTCCATCAGTCTTTTTGTCTTGTGATTTCACTCTCTTCAGAGCCCACAGGCCAACTCAGAGAAAACAAGAGGTCATTATTCAGGCTTAAGTTTCAAAAGCAATTTTAAGTTAAGGAGATAAGAGCATTAAAAACCAACCTTAGAAGGAAGATGGAGGAGGAGTGAGGGGAGGCTGCGCTTTCAGGCTCCCGAGACCCATCTGCAGTTTGGGCTAATTGCAGACAGAACTTCTCAGTGAGCAGCTGGACACTGGCAGGAGTCGAGCCAAGGCACTGCTGGATTAGAGAAAATCCATCTGAGAACAACCTGTTTAGTGAGGATAGCGGAGGAAAAGGGGATGAAATGGGATTCCTGACTGGGGCGGCTGCCCGAGCTGCTGCTGGAAGTACACAAAGGCTTTTTGGTGACCACAGGCTGCCCCAGAGAGGAGTCAGGAGGAGAGCGGATCTCTGCCCCCTGGCAGAGACGGGACTCGACCAAGTGGCATTGGTGCTGAAGGACAGGAGACAGCGTGCTGCCGGGCAAGTGAGAACATAATTCTCCTTTATATTTTTCCCTAGTGGACGGTGGAGAGGGGAGGAAAGTTTGGGGGTGGTAGGCCGTTCTTGAGGAGCACAGGCGCAGAGGCACGCTCATCCACTCCCCAACCCTACCCTTGGGTCCTGGGGGTGCGCATAGGGAAGTGCTCTCACTCACTGGCTCAGGTGCATGGGGCAGTGAGTCCAGGCGTCCCTCAGACACTCCCCAATGGACATAAGATCAGTGCCCCAACAGGCACAGGGAGGGCCCACTGAACATGCAGAGGACCGTGCGCAGACACCCCTAGACAGCTCCCATGGGCGCCGGGCCCCAGGCTGGAAAGCACACCACTAGCTCATGCTCTGTTCGTGCCTGCCCAGATGGGTGAGGGGAGTCGGGTGGCATGGGAACAGTGGGCGGCAGCGACTCACAGACGCTCACTTCCACTGTGCACAAGTGTCCGGGGCCATGCCCTAAGAGGCGAGAGACCAACTCCTGGAGCTTGGCTCAGCAGGACTAAGGGCACGGGCATGCGGGCGCAAAATCACCTCAGCCCAGCAACAATAGGCGTTAATCGCGTGGCAAACTCTCCCGCCGCCTGCTCAAGCAGGGATGCCCGCATGGGGACACCTCGGCGCAAATGCAGAAACACCTCGGCCCAGCAACAATAGGCACCAATCGCAGGGCAAGCTCTTGGCTGCCTCGCCCGACAGGGGCGAACGCGCAAGGACACCTCAGCTGGCTCCCAGCGGGCAGCAAGGGAGTGCGCCGTGCCAGAAACCGCGGGCGCGCACCATTGCTGCAAGTAACAAGAACCTCTGAACTGCCACACTAAACCAGCTGCAGACGCAGAAAAAGAAGATGACACATCAAGGCTAAACTGAGTAAAAACATCCCCTTTTTTTTCTTTTTTTCAATTTTTTTCTCTCTTTCTTATTTGTTTTCTTTGTTTCTTTTTTTCTTTCTTCTTTTTTCTTGGGATTTTTTGGGGGGGGTTCTTTTTTTTTCTTCTTTTTTCTTTCTTTCTTTCTTTCTTTCTTTCTTTCTTTCTTTCTTTCTTCTTTTCTTTCTTCTTTTTTTCTTGTTTTTTTTCCCCTTCCAAAAAGAAAAACAAACTTTATCTCTAACATGTTGCATATAACCTCTCCTTCTCATCCTTTCTCTTTAATCATTGTTTATTTGTTTGTGTGTCTAGTTTAGCCCCCTTATCACTCTAAATAATAGAATATAATTACTATATAAACCCAATACAGTACAATCCCACTTTCTTACTATATTATGCATCTTTCCATCCTTTTCTTCTATTTTTATTAACATACAATGTAAATATTACCTACTGGCTTGCATAGTCTCAACTATTATTAATCTATCACACCCTCTATCAAAAATTATATTTTTCCTCCCCCAAAACAACTCTTATCTATTCTTCTTATAGTATAAAAGCTCCAATCTCTTTACATTTATATTAATACGGGCTCGTTGGCTGACGATAGCGGGATAGAGGGTGGGGGATATTTTTTGAGGGTGTGGGTCTCCTGCCTGGGCTGTGTGTTTATGTTTTTAACAGCATATCCACAAAAGAACTCAAGACAAAGTGGATAGAGTGACTCTGAACCAACTAGCCAGAAGGAAGATCCTACCAAAGAACATCTGAAATATAACCAGACAGCATAAACAAACGACATAAAGGGTAAACCAAGAACGTCAGGCTCAGGATATGAAAGAGATTGCACCACTGAAACCCCCAGATCTCCCATAAAGAATCACACAACACAAAGGAGGGAAGTCAAAGCAGATCACCCCCCCACCAAAACAAATAAATAAATAAATAAAAACAAACAAAAAGAATCCAACATGGTAAGATGCAAAAATAATCCCTCAATGAAGAGAAAAGAGGAATCCTCAGAAAGAGAGATAGATGAAATAGACATAGCCCAAATGTCAGACATGGAATTCAAAACAATGGTGATAAAGAAGCTCAATATACTCGACATCCTTAAAAACAACTATGACAACCTCCAAGGAAGTTACCAGCAGCTCCAAGAAAATTACAGGGAACTTGCAGAGAACTACACCAGCATAAAAAAAGACATAGAAACTATCAACAAGAACCAGCAAGAAATGAAGAATGCAATCTCTGAAGAGAAAAACACAGTAGAATCAGTCAAAAGCAGACTAAACGAAGCAGAGGATCGGATTAGTGAGTTAGAGGATAATGTCGGTAATAATTCTCAAATGATACAGCAAAATGAAAAAAGATTAAAAAAATATGAACAAGATGTAAGGGAATTACAGGATAGCATGATAAGGAATAATATCAGGATCATCGGAATTAGAGAGGGAGAAGAAAAGGAGCATGGAATTGAAAAATTGATAGGAGAAATAGTGACAGAAAATTTTCCGAACCTGATGAGAGAAAAAGTTATACAAGTTCAGGAAGCACAGAGAGTTCCAATGAAGAGGAACCCCCAAAAACCCACTCCAAGGCACATCATAATTAAAATGGCAACATTTCAAGACAAAGAGAGAATCATAAAAGCAGCAAGAGAAAAACAGCAAATAACATACAAGAGAGCTCCGATAAGGCTATCAACTGATTTCTCAACAGAAACATTACAAGCCAGAAGGGAATGGTCAAAAATATTTCAAGCAATGAAAAACAAAGGCCTACAACCAAGAATACTCTACCCAGCAAGACTCTCATTCAAAATAGAAGGTGAAATAAGGAGTTTCTCAGACAAAGGAAGGTTAAAAGAATACATCTCCACCAAACCAGCATTGCAAGAGATGCTAAAGGGAGTGTTCTAAAAAAAAAGAAGAAAAGAACAAGAGAGGAGAGGAACAGAGGTACAAAGGGAAACGAACAAATACACGTCAATAATAACCTTAAATGTAAATGGATTAAGTGCTCCAATTAAAAGACATAGGGTAACGGAATGGATAAGAAAATAGGACCCACATATTTGCTGTCTACAAGAAACACACCTCAAAATAAAAGATTTACACAGACTAAAAGTAAAGGGATATAAAAAAATATTCCAAGCAAACGGACCGGAAAAAAAAAGCTGGGGTAGCAGTCCTCATATCAAACAAAACGGATTTCAAAGCAAGGGCAATAAAAAGATACAAAGAAGGACATTTCATAATACTTAAAGGAACAATCCATCAGGAAGATATGACATTGATAAACATATATGCACCCAACATAGGAGCACCCAAATACATAAAGCAAATACTAGAAGACCACAAAAAAGATATCAACAACAACACACTCATAGTAGGGGACTTCAACACTCCATTATCAACAATAGACAGATCATCAACGCAAAGAAACACCAAGGATATACAGGCATTGAACAACACACTAAGCCACATGGACCTAACTGATATATATAGAACTTTCCACCTCAAAGAAGCAAAATATACATTCTTTTCAAATGCACATGGGACATTTTCAAAGATAGACCACATGATAGGACACAAAACAATCCTCAACAAATTCAAGAAAATTGAAATCATATCAAGCATCTTTTCAGACCACAATGCCTTGAAACTAGAAATCAACCTCAGAGAAAAAATCAAAGACACCCAAACTCATGGAGATTGAATAACATGCTATTAAATAATGAATCGGTTAACAATGACATCAAAGAAGAAATCAAGAAATTTCTAGAAACTAATGATAATGAGCACACAACAGCCCAAAACCTATGGGACACAGCAAGAGCAGTCCTGAGAGGGAAGTTCATAGCAATACAGGCATATCTGAAAAGGCTAGAAGAATCTCAAATAAAAAACCTAACCATAAAGCTACAAGAACTAGAACAACAACAACAAACAAAGCCTAGGGCAAAAAGAAGGAATGAAATAATCAAGATCAGAGCAGAACTAAATGACACAAAGACTAAACAAACAATCCAAAAGATAAACAAAACTAGGAACTGGTTCTTCGAAAAAATCAACAAAATCGACAAGCCTCTAGCCAGTATAATCAAGAAAAAAAGAGAGAAGACACAAATAAACAAAATCAGAAATGAAAGAGGAGAAACCACGACTGATACCACAGAAATAAAAACGATAGTTAGAAATTACTACAGACAACTGTATGGCAAGAAATTTGACAATCTAGAACAAATGGACATATTTCTAGATACATACAACCTTCCAAAACTGAATCAAGAAGAAATGGAAAGTCTCAACAGACCAATAACAAAGAAGGAAATTGAAACAGTAATCCAAAATATCCTGGCACACAAAAGCCCTGGACCGGATGGCTTCACAGGCGAATTCTACAAAACATTCAGGGAAGAACTAACTCCTCTCCTCCTCAAACTGTTCCAAAAATCCAAGAAGAGGAAAAAATCCCAAACTCTTTCTATGAAGCCAGTATTACCATAATCCCAAACCAGGTCAAGACACAACAAAGAAAGAAAATTACAGACCAATATCACTGATGAACATAGATGCTAAAATCCTCAACAAAATATTGGCAAACAGGATCCAGCAATAAATCAAAAAGATCATACGTCATGATCAAGTGGGCTTCATTCCAGGGATGCAAGGATGGTTTAATATTCTCAAATCAATAAATATAATACATCACCTAAACAAAATGAAAGATGAAAATCACATGATCATATCAATAGATGCAGAAAAAGCATTTGATAAAGTACAACACCCATTTATGATGAAAACACTCAGCAAAATGGGAATAGAGGGAGCATACCTTAACATAATTAAGGCTATATATGAGAAGCCTGAAGCCAACATCATACTCAATGGACAAAAACTAAAAGCATTCCCCCTGAATTCAGAAACTAGACAAGGTTATCCATTCTCTCCACTCCTATTCAACATAGTATTGGAAGTCCTAGCCACAGCAATCAGACAAGAAAAAGAAATAAAAGGCATCCAAATTGGGAAAGAGGAAATAAAACTTTCATTATATGCAGATGACATGATAGTATACTTAGAAAACCCTATAAACTCCACTAAAAGACTACTCGATATAATAAGTGAATTTGGCAAAATAGCAGGGTACAAAATAAATATATAGAAATCTAAGGCATTTCTGTACACCAACAATAAAATATCAGAGACAGAGACAAAAAAGAAAATACCATTTACTATAGCAACAAGAAAAATAAAGTACCTAGGAGTCGTCATCGTCGGCAGCCGTCCGTCTCGAGAGACGATGGTGTAGCTTCTTAAGAGTCTTATCTGCACCGCTGAAAATGGCTGTGCAGTCCAACTCGGGAGTGACAGGGTATCTGTCTCCTCCCGTGTTGAATTGACATCTTGCGATGACGCTGGAGTGTCCTCTCCAGTGGAGCTGAAGCTACAGAGCCTGGGCAGGGTGATATGGAGGGTCTGCTGTTGCCCATGCAGCAGACCCCCCCTCTCTTCGCAGCTGAAGGATCCAAGGGAAAGACGGAGTCAATACAGCTTGGCTTCAGGTGCGCCGCAGGAGTTGCCGGTGTTGACTACAACGTCAAACCGCCTTAGGGACTCCGGCTCCGGATTTTCTGTCGGGGTTTACTCCCTTAGCCTTTCCTCTGAAGAGGTATGCCGCAAGGCAGCGGAGGTTTTTTGGAGTCAGAGTTTTCCTTCTCTGATGTGCCCTGACTGGAAGATCGAACCAGCGACACTTAGCTCGCAGGCCGACGCTCAATCCACTGAGCCAAACCAGCCAGGGGAAAGTACCTAGGAGTAAACTTAACCAAAGAGATAAGAGACCATTACTCTGAAAATTATGCAACATTGAAGAAAGAAATTAAGGAAGATACAAATAAATGGAAGCAAATACCATGTTCTTGGATGGGAAGAATCAACATCATCAAAATGGCCATACTACCCAAAGCAATTTACAGATTCAATGCAATCCCTATTAAAATACCAATGACATATTTCACAGACCTAGAACAAATACTTTATAAATTCATATGGAACCAAAAAAGACCCCGAATAGCAAAAGCAATATTGAGACAGAAGAACACAGCAGGAGGAATCACAACACCAGATATCAAACAATACTACAAAGCCACTGTGATCAAAAGAGTCTGGTACTGGCATAAGAACAGACATATAGATCAGTGGAACAGAATAGAGAGTCCAGAAATAAACCCAGGCCTCTATGGTCAACTAATATTTGATAAAGGAGGAAGAAACATAAAATGGAGTGAGAAGAGCCTCTTTAACAAATGGTGCTGGGAGAACTGGATAGAGACCTGCAAAAAAATGAAACTAGATCACCAACTTACACCACACATGAGAATAAACTCAAGATGGATCAAAGACTTAAATGTAAGCCGTAACACCATAAAAGTCCTAGAGGAAAACATAGGCAAGAAAATATCAGATATCTCATGTAACAGTTTCTTCATGGATACATCTCCTAAAGCAAGAGAAATAAAGGAGAAAATAAATAAATGGGATTACATCAAACTAAAGAGTTTCTGCTCAGCAAAAGAAAACATCAGCAAGATGAAAAGGAAACCAACCATATGGGAAAACATATTTGCCAATGACATCACAGACAGGGGACCGATTTCCAAAATATATAAAGAGCTGATACGACTCAACATCAAGAAAACAAACAACCCAATTAAAAAATGGGCAAGGGACCTGAACAAACACTTCTCCAAAGAGGACATACAGAAGGTCCATAGACACATGAAAAAATGCTTAACATCATTAGCCATCAGGGAGATGCACATAAAACCACAATGAGATACCATTTTACACCAGTCAGAATGGTCATCATCAACAAATCAACAAACAACAAGTGCTGGCGAGGATGTGGAGAAACGGGAACCCTACTGCACTGTTGGTGGGAATGCAGACTGGTGCAGCCACTGTGGAAAACAGTATGGAATTACCTCAAAAGATTAAAAATGGAACTGCCTTTTGAACCAGTGACTCCACTACTAGGATTATACCTGAAGAATCTTAAAACAGCAATTCAAAAGAACTTATGCACCCCTATGTTCATTGCAGCACTGTTTACAATAGCTAAGTGCTGGAAACAACCTAAGTGCCCATCTGTAGATGAGTGGACCAAAAAACTGTGATACATTTACACAATGGAATACTATGTAGCAGAAAGAAAGAAGGAATTCCTGCCATTTGCGACAACATGGATGGAACTAGAGAGAATTATGCTTAGTGAAATAAGCCAGGCAAAGAAAGCAAAATACCATATGATATCACCTTATACAGGAAACTAAAGAACAATAAAAACAAAGGAACTAAATAGAAAAAAGAGCAGAATAGCAGTCAATAGGAGGTAGGGGAGGGGGAGGGAAGGGGGATAAGTAAGTGAAGGGTTTAGTCAAAGAACCTGTATAAATGACTCATGGACATGGACAACGGGGAGGGATATGATTGCGGGAGTGGGGGTGGGTTGGGTGGGGGAGAGAATTAGGGGAAAAGGGGACAACTGTATTTGAAAAACCAAAAATAAAAAAAAAAATAAAGAAAAAAAGAAAAATAAATAAAGAAAAAAACCAATAAAAACCAACCTTTGTTGAGAAAGAATATGACATTCAAAATTCAAAAATTTGTCTTTACAGGACTTCTGGCCAAGATGGAGGCATAGACAGACATGCTGCATCTCCCTCCACAACTAAGAAGGAATACAACTACCTCAAAATTAGAAACAACCATAAGTTCCAGAAAATCAAAGTGCATGGAAGTTCAGCAAACAAAAATATAAAGAAATACTCATCCAGACAGGTAGGAGGGGTGGAGTGGACACAGTGTGGTGTCAGCACCAGCAGCAGCGGTGGCAGGGTGGCAGAAAGTGCAGTCACACATTTTGAAGTCAGGAGGGACACCTGGGGAGCATTGCCAGCTCTTCAATGGACCTAGAAGCTCACGGTCCCAGCACCAGGGAAAAATCAAGCCTCATTGCTTCTGACTGTGCAGACCAGTGGGGGTTGGAGTGGAGGTAGAAACTGCTGGTCTCAGCAGAGTCTGCTTATTTAAAGGACCCCAGATCCTAGAACATCTGAAGACCCACTCACTCTGGGAAGGACGGGCAGGGTAGCAGCTAGAAGGGCGCCAGTCCGGTGTGGAAGTGGGAGCAGTGCCTGGAAAAGGGGCGAGTGCTGGGCAGGTGGCATGCTCCCTCTTGGACCCCTCCCCCACATACAGTGCCACAACGTGGTGAAACAGGTCGCCCTGTACTGACACATTCCTAAGGCTCCACCCCTTACAATGTAACAGCAGTGACAGCTCTACCTGGGATGCTGAGGCAAACAAACACAGGAGCCTGTCAGAATGAGAAAACAGAGACATATGACCCAAAAGGGGGAATGGACCAAGGTTCCAGTTGGAGAACTAAGTGATGAGGAGATAGCCAACCTCACAGATGAGAGTAAGGACAACCTAACAGATGCAGAATTCAAAACACTGGTGATAAAGATGCTCACAGGCTTGACAGGTATGCTTGAGTATGGCAGACGTATAAGAGAAGAAGTGAAGGTTATGCTAAGTGAAACGAAGGAAAATCCACACAAAACCAACGATAAAAGGAAGGAAATAAGGGTTCAAATGAATGATTTGGAACATAAAAAAGAAAAAAACAGTCAACCAGTTCAGAATGAGGAAGAATTGAAAAAAAATGAGTAAAACATCCCAAATTTTGCAAAGGAGATGGACATACAGGTCTGGGAAGCATGGAGGGTCCTGGGAAAGCTGGACCCAGAGGGGACCACACCAGGATGCATCATGATTGATATGCCAAAGGTTAAAGATAAAGGCAGAGTCCTAGGGGCAGCAAGACAGGCAGAGAGTTGCCTATAAGGGGGTGCCCATAGGACTATCATCTGATTTCTGAGAGGACACTTTGCAGGCAGGAAGGGACTGGCAAGCAGTATTCAATGTGATGAAAGGCAACCTGCAACCAGGACTACTCTGTCCAGCAAGGCTATCATTTGGAATGGAAGGGAAGATGAAGTGCTTTCCAGACAAGATAAAGGTAAAAGAGTTCATCATCACCAAGCCATTATTATAAGAAATGTCAAAGGGACTTACTTAAGAAAAAGGCGATCAAAACTATGAACACTAAAATGACAAAAAACTTATAACTATCAACAACTGAATCTAAAAAATAAAAACAAAATCTAACTAAGCAAACCAGAATAGGAACAGAATCATTGGTATGGGGATCATTTGGAAGACTATCAGCTGGAAAGGGGAAGGGAGAGAAATGGGGATATGGTGCAGGGATTAAGAAACATAATCGATTGGTAAAAAAATAAACAGCGGGGAGTTAAGAATAATACAGGAAAGGGTGAAGCCAAAGAACTTATATACACACCCATAGACATGAACTAAGGGTGGTGGGATTACTGGAGGGCAGGGGGGTACTGGGCAGAGGGCATCAAAGGGGAAAAAAATGGAACTTCTCTAACAACATAATCAATAAAGTATACTTAAAAAATTTGCCTTTACAAAGCAGGAGTAAAACTTGGCAAACTTAGTGACTTATTATAAAGTATAATATATGGATATTATAAGATAGAATGTAAGAAAGGTTTTTAACCAAGTACTAGAGGAAGGACCTTTTTGTTTTGTGGATGTAAAAGCCAAGAAATACTAAAAAACTGGCCAGAAGTTCTTACCTGGGTGGGTCAAAGACTCTTTTTAGTCTAAAAAGATGTACCAAATGAAAATATATAATTGAGATTGAAGCGAAAATTATGGGGTTTTATACTTTCTTTCTTCTTAGAACGTTTGTGAGAAGAACTGCCACAGTGGGTCACCATGTACCTTTGAGTACCACACAACTTTAGGAAGTGTTAATCAAATTATAATCTGTTTCAGTTGTGCCCCTGAAGTTGTGTGCATTGCTCAACTCAATTATGATTATGGCATCCTTGATTATCTTCTTATTATAGAACAGAAATGGTTTTATGGAATGTTTAGGTAAAGAGGAGCCTGAAATAATTGTCATGAGTCTCCTTTTCATGTATGATGGACAGGACTTGAAAAATTTCCACATATCTCCAGTTAAAGAATATAGAAGGAAGATGTTAATGTTGGGGATTACATGGGAATCATGGCAAAATCACAGGAAATTTGTAATCTGAATAAGAAAAGAAGAGGGGTCCTGGAGAGAAGGTGTGTGGACAAGTTTCCTGAGAGAATTTAAAATTATTTTCTTTAAGGAGAGAATAAAATAAACAAATTAAGTTACGACCACTTCAGTGCTTCAGCCAGTAAGACAGAGGCTGCTTGATCCCTGCTGGCTAATGATACAGGAACACCAAAAAGGTAATAGAGCACAAGGTCCCTTCCTTGATGCCATGAGGCATGGCCAACTCCTCCTCACAACCAGATGTCGTCTTGGGAAAGAAAAGAGGTGCCTTGTAAGGGAGTAGAACTTTGAATTGTCTTCATAGTTACCAGAAATAGATGATTCTGAATCAGAGGAGACATAATTAACTTGATTTGATGAGATAGAGGGTTTTATTAAATTTTTTCCCTGGATCCCTGTCACATTTTTTTTTAAACTCCCCCCCGCCCCATTCTAAGTTTGTAGTTGGAAAGTTTTTTTTCTCCCATCTCTATATACATATATAGGACTAAACATAAAGCAAGACTTCTGACAAAGTTTCGGTAAAGTGGTTTTGAATTCAGAAGAAAACCAGATTTTTTATATATAACCTAACTTGGTTTTAGTAAAATCTGCATGCTGCTTTTGGTTTCTTAACTCTGAAAGAGGATTGCCCATATTGATATTCAGTTAATTTGTGTAGTTAGAGCTTTTTATGCTTTATTGATTGCTTTCAATATTTATTTACATTTTATTTTATTTTTAAAAAATATGTTTAATTGATTATACTGTTACAGTTGTCCCAATTTCTTTTCCCTCTGCTCCCCTCCACCCAGTGATCCCCCTCCCTCCTGTTGTCCCCCCCTCTTTTAGTCCATGACCATTGGTTGTGCATATAGTTCTTCTCAACCTCTTCCTGTCTACTCCATTCCCTCCTACTATGCTTCTTAATTCTTGTACCATCTCCCTCCCTTTTCTCCTTCCCCATCCCTGCTGTCCGCACCCCAATATATTCCCCATACCTATAATTATTTTTTCACTGTTGTTGCCTACTTAGTTTGCCTTTGTTTCAATTCCCTAACTTCTGTTGTTGGTTTTTGTGATGCAGTTTTCATTTTAATGTTCATAACTTTGATCCTCCTTCTTCCAAACCAGTCCCTTTAACATCTCATATAATAGTGGCTTGGATCTAATGAACTCCTTCAGTTTTATTTTGTCCTGGAAGCACTTTCTCTGCCCTTCTATTCTGAATGACAGTTTCACTGGATAGAGTATTTGTGGCTGTAAGTTTTTGATTTTCATTACTTTGAATGTTTCTTTCCAGTTCCTTCTTGCCTGCAGGGTCTCCTTTGAGAAATCAGCTGATAGTCTAATTGGGACCCATTTGTACATGATTCTTTTCTTCTCTCTTGCTGCTTTTAAGATTCTCTCTTTATCTTTAATTTTTGACAAATTGATTATAATGTGTCTTGGAGTGGTTCTCCCTGGGTCCAGTTTTTCTGGAACTCTCTGTGCTTCTAGGACCTATAAGTCTATTTCCTTTCCCTAGTTTGAGAAATTCTACTTCATTATTTTTTTCACATAATTTTTCTATTTCTAGTTCTTTTTCTTCACCCTCTAGCAATCTTATAATTTGAATGTTTGTTCATTCATCCCAGAGGTTTCTGAGCCTCTCCTCATAATCCTCACTTTTTGTTTCCTCTTTCCGCATTGGTTGACTGTTTGTTTCTTCCCTATGTTCCGATTTGTTGATTTGATCTCTGGTTTTCATTTCCTCACCACTTGTTTAGTATGTATTTTTGTTTGTTTCGGTATGACTAGCTTTCATTCCTTTCCCATCTTGTTCCAATGTTTTTTGTTAATTCTGTAAGCCACCTTATGACTATAGCTATGAACTGAGCCTCAGAAAGATTTCCTATTTGTTCATCAATTAGGTCCCTCATCTGCTGCCTGGTGAGCTGTGTCACCAGGATTTCAATCATGGTCTGCTTCATCCTGACAGTTTTCTCTTTACCTTTGCTTCCTGGCAGGGCTTTGGGGGGCAGATCCCCGTGCACTCATCACTACCAGGCAACCAGTGACCTTTTTCACCACTCTGTGGCACTTTGTGTGGGGGCGGGGGTCCAAGATGGATTCCTGCCATTACTCTCTGCTGAGAGACCAGGAGCCTCCTTCCCCACACCCTCTGGGCCTCACCGTCCAAGGCAATGAGGGGTCTGCCTTCCTCAGTGTTGGAATCACAAGCTGCTGGGTCTCGTCTGCAGCTGGGATTGCTCCCCTTGTGTTTCTCGCAGTCCTGCCACTATCCCTGCTGCGACTGTGGACAGCACAGCCTGACCTTTCTGTCCCAATTTTGATTTTTCCCCTCCTACCCATCCAGAGGAGCACCGCTGGTTTATAACTTCATACGTTGGTCTTCCATGTAGTTTACTTTCTGGAATTTCTGGTTATCTTTGGTTTTGAGGTAGTTGTATTCCTACTTAGTTGTAGAGGGAGACAAAGCGTGTCAGTCTAAGTCTCCATCTTGGCTGGAAGTCGATTTATTTACATTTTAAACAACAGTGCTCTCAAAAACTAAAGAATTAGATTTTTACTATGAGTTGGAGTTCATTTTGTTTCCAAATGTATTAGATTCCTCTGCTGTGTACTTAAAGTAGAAGACTAGATGTTTTTCACTGACTTATTTAATTAATTATCTAGTGCCACAAAATTGTTTTGAGGTTTTCTGTAGAAAATGGGTAAATGAATATCTATACTAAACTCAATTTAAATTTCTAGCAATAATTTAAAAATTGTATCACTTTGGTAAGGTATTGGTCTCATTTTTTGTTTCTTGTTAATTTTTTTGAAAACTCTTTTCCAATTATTATGTCCTTAAGCTTAGTCACATGGAATATTGAAAATGATTTATCAATTGCTTTGTCTTACCATTAACCAATCAGGGCCACAATAGACTGAAATCAACCATTTGGACCTCCTGATGATGGCCAGCAGACTATTAACCTTGTTTTAGGCTAAATAACTTCAGCTTGATTTATCTTTCCTTAGGGTTGACACTAGTAGTATTAAAAGTTGCTATTAGGATAAAAATGAGGTTTTCTGGTGCTCCCTACTTAGTTTTTTTTTTTTGAAAAGGGCACATATCCACCTTATTTCTGAGGTTCTGGTCCATACACAACTAAGATAATGGAGTTATTTTATTTATTTGTCCTCTGTTTAGTTTGAAAATGTAGACAAAGAAAAAATATATTTTTGTAACATACTAATAGAAGGGTTATGCAATTGGAATGGGGAAGGATATTTTTTCTTCATCTCCTTCACCAGAATTTAGGTCTGCTCCTTTTCCTTCAACTCACCTTAGGATGAACTACATGGGTCAAAGCATAGAGGAGAAAGACTCAGAACCCTGGCCAAGCTCAGATGAAATAAAGTATGAATAAGTTTAGGAGAACCGGGAGAGGAGAGATTAGAGAGGTAGGTGATCCTTAATGTCCATAAGGAGACAGACTCAATGTGACTGATAGGCAACTGCTGGCATGAGTAACTATTTTCCCCCAGTTTTTTTGACACTTTGTGTGCTTGATTTTCTAATAGTAGTGCTTTATGTAATGGGCTGTCCATTTTTATTCTTTCTAACATTAAGGACATAGCTTAATATATTTTTCTCTGTGTGTACTTTTTCCCTGATGTCAACCATTAGAGTATGAGAATTGTGTTACATTTTTTCCCCTATCAGTACTTACCCCAATATTTTACACATTCTCAATAAATAAATAAATTATAGTGTGGGAAATTCCAAAATTTACATATTTGTTCTTGATGACTCTGAACAACAGATTTTGATTTAGTTATTGGCTAGTTAATCCCTCCAAGGACTTTAAAATCCAAGGCATCAAGATGTAATTTGATGCGTTTCTTTAAATATGTTGTTCTTAAAATTATAAAGTAAAAGAAATCTGAAAAAAATTAAATGATTTAGCTTCAAATGAACTATTGTGTTTATAGCATGCTTTTATAAAACTTTGATTATATTCGTTAAACTTTTTCATCAGATTAACTTTTACATAGTACTATATCGACACAATATAATCTTAGCTGTCTCCCTTTGGAACAGTGTTTGGCCAATTAATTTTTTTGTTTGAAAAATAATGTGTCTTTTCTATGTGCAAGACACTATTGGCCACAGTAACAATATAGTAACGAACAAAATAATTTCCTATCCTGATAGAGATTACCTTCAAGTGTTAGACACAGAGAATAATCAAAGTAAATAAGTTACAAAATGTGATATGTTTACTCCTACCTTGCACTATATAAAAATTAACCCTAAATGGAACAAAAACTAGAAAGTGGGCATTAAAATTATAAATCTGTCTCTGACAGTGTGGCTTAGTTGGTTGGAGGGTCATTCCATACACCAAAAGGTTGTGGGCTCGATCCCAGTCAGAGTACATGTGGGAGGAAACTGATTGATGTTTCTCTCTCATGTCAACGTTTCTCTCTCTACCTCTATCCCTTATTTTTTCTTTATCTAAAAATCAATGAACATATCCTCAGTGAGGATTAAAAAAAACAAATGGGAGTGACTTTTTATAACCTTGGATTTAGCAAGGGGTTCTTAGATATGACACTGAAAGCACAACTATCAAAATAATAATAGATTGGATTTCATAACAAGAATTCTCATACATCAAAGGACATTATCAAGAAAGTGAAAATACAGTCTAAAAAATGAGAAAATATTTGAAAATCATATATTCGATAAAGATCTAGCATGCAGAATACATAAAATTTTTTTTACAAATTAACAATATAAAAGACAAACACCCCAATTAAAAAATGGGAAAAGACATTTTCCTGGAGAAGATACACAAAAGGCCCCCATGCATATAAAAAGATTTGCAACATCTTTAATTATTAGGGAAATGCAAATAAAAAACACAGTGAGGTACTACCTCACATCTATAAAAATAAAACCAAAAGAACTAAAAATTAAAAAAAAACGTGGATGATAACAAGTGTTGGTGAGGGTGTGGAGAAATTGATATCCTTGTATATTGATGGTGGGAATATAAAATGGTGTAACCACTGTGGAAAACAATTTGGCAATTCCACAAAAAGTTAATCATAGAATTGCCATATGATTCATCAGTTCCATTCTTAGGTGCATACCAAAAACAATTGAAAATAAGTATTCAGACAAAACTTGTACATGGATGTTCATAGTATTATTTACAATAGCCAAAAGATGAAAATATCTTAATGCCCATTAATGGATAAATTGGTAAAGAAAATGTAGTATATTAGTACAATGGAATATTATTTAGCCAAAAAAAGGAATGAAGCAGTGATATATGCTACAATGTGGATAGACTTTGAAAACATTAAGTGAAAGAAGAGGACACAAAAGACCACATATTGTATGATTCAATTTTTATGAAATATCCAAAAATAGGCTATAGAATATATAATAGAATTTGATGATAGATTATATGTGCTATATTTGGGAAAGAAGAATGAGGAATAACTTCAATTTTCTTGGTCTGAACAATGGGAAAAATGGAGTCCATTTGCTGAGACGAAGAGGACTGAAAAAGGAGTAGGTTTGGGGAGAGACCAAGAACTTGGTTTTAAAGATAACTACAAAAGACTTACTTGACACCCATGTGGAAGTGTTAAGTAAGCAGCTGAATATACTAGTCTGGTATTCAGGGGAGTGGTTTGAAGGCATCAATAAAATGATAGTACTTAAAATTCTGAGATTTGAATGAGATCACCAGAGTGTGGTTAGACATGAGAAGAGTTATAATGTCTGAGTCTTGAAACATTTCAACATTTAGTGGTTGGGAAAACTAGAGGCTGCAAAGGAGCTTGAGAAGAAGCAACCAGGGTTTTCATCCCATTCTGATAGCTTTGATTACCATTTTTATTCTGGTAATTACTATATCTAAATCACCAGCCCCAACCTTCTCCTAAGCCCCAAATTGCAGTTTTCACTGTCATTTTAACATCATATTTTAGTTGTAGCAGAACATCTAAGTCAATATACTGTGTTGCCAATTTCCCTCCAACCCCTTTGTCCAGTTCAGTCCTAACTCCTGCTTTCTGTATTCAGACAATTGCATCGCCCACTCCCCCAGTGACCCAGGCTTGAAACATCAACAACATATATGATTCCTTCTCTCTTAAACCTGAAAACATCATAGTTCAGACTCTCATAATCCTCACCTGAACCACTGCAAAAGGTTTCCAAACTACCTTTCTGCTTTGTCTAGCTCTCCCTTCAAACCAATCCTGTGAACTGTTGTAAGTTTAACCTTCCTAAAGCGGATCTCAGCAATGTTAATTCTCCCCTCAAGCTCTTCAATGTCTCCTTTTGGCCTTCTAAGAGAACATTGCAAGGCCTTTCCAAATGCAGCCACATCTGAATTCACAACCTCATGCTCATTACATCTGTACACAAACTCCTGCAAACACCGAACTCTTCTGCTTATTACGTATTCCTTTACCGTCACTCTGCCTTCCTTGCTAATCTTTGTGTAAATCCTAGTTATTTCAAGGTCCATTTCACAAGTGGCACTCAGACTTGGACCACATTACTTTCCTTAATCTCCATTCCACATGAACTGTCTCATAACACTTAGAAGGTTTTACATCAACTTTTCTTATGACCCAGAAGGCTTTGGTTGTTTTGTAAAGTGAAAAGCCATATTCCCTTCTAGTAAAAACATCTTGAGTTTCTCTTGGGGGAGCTATTTATATTATATTCTTCTCCTGGATGATTTGGGTGCTATTGAGGGCATTCCTCCTGATACAGAGATGGTCACGTGTTCCAGGCCTGCCCAAACAGTCTCACTAAATGATTAAGGGATGAATAGGAGATACAAGCTGGGTAGATGAGTTACTTTTAATCCTTTACCCTGATTTAATTTTTTGTAACTCTTATTAAAAATAGGTTTACATATGTATTTCTCTATTTGTCTAATGTACCTTTTCCTCATTAGCATATGAGTTCCATGAAGGCAGGAGCTTTGTCTATTTTGTTCACTACCATATCCTTAAAGAACCACCTAATACTTAGTATGTGCTTAGCAGTTTCTTAACAAATCGATGGCACCAGCTCAAGTCTGTTGCAAGGCCTGGAAAAATAGAATATAGAATATAAGTGTGGAACTAGTAGTTGTTATTTTGCCACCATAGAGGAGAGCCTGCCTAAAAATTAAGCCAATCCTGGGCCAAGGGGAGCTAAGAATTAACCAAAGACAGATTTCTATCAACATGATTTGAATGCCTGGACCCAGCTGCTCTGGAATTACTAATACTTGTGGAATTTGCAGTTTGTGAAGCAATATATTTCCCTTCCCAACAACTTTTTTCCCTTAAGCCAGTTTTAGTCATTTGCAATGTTGAGTCCTAATACATAGCTTTTATTGTACTCTTACTGTACAATGTTTCATAGATTTAGGATTTTTTTTAACTACCTGAGAGTAAAGAATATGTTTATACTCATCCTTACATTTCATGTAGTATTGACCCACTGATTTCTTGTGGCCATTGGTAAATACTTGGTAAAAACTATTGAATTAAAGTGAAATCATTTGTTTTCATTTGAAAGTCAGAAATAGAAATTCTTCCATAATATTTTAAAGAAAGATATTGACATTCCAAAAAACAAAAACAAAAACAAAACGTTTACAGTATGTCCACTTGTTTCAGTGTTCTTTAAAGGATAAACCTGAACTACTTAAAAACATATTCTCAGTAACATATTATACTATATTCTATAAAAATATATTAATCATATGAGAATTTTGGATAAATGTCTCTAAAGAAGCTTGATAAAATTTGGCTCCACATAAAAAGCCTGGAAAAAATATTGCAACATCTCTTTTTGAATTTATAACTTGTTCTGAGTGCTTCTTTGGTATGCATTGATTAATAAAATAAGTGGTGGGTCTACTAATTCAACAGATCGCATGACATGTTTTTGGAGTTACAGATTTATCTAATCCTAATGATTTGCTATCAACGGTCTCATCTTTAAGTTTGTATTTCTGCCTAGGAAATTTGGGTCAAATAAAAGGTTGTAGATGTACCCAAGTCCATTCATTCTCTCTCACTCAGTCTTCATAGTGACCAGCAATATCTACAGGTCTGCTGGCCAGAGTTAGAAACCAAATGATCTCCCTTGTCAAGGAAACAGCAGTTTTGATCTCCAGAGCTCAGGACTTTAAAATAATGAAAATGAGCAGCCAAGGATATAAGTTAGTCTACTCCAGTTCAGTAGGATTTCAGGGAGAAGAAAACAAAGACCATCTATTTTTCTTTGAATTTCTTTGATAGAGACATAAACTCCAACATGCTCACAGGCCACACACAACCTTGCAGGCAATTCTCTACATAATTTTTATTTGAACATTAACACTCATGCTCCTGAAACTATATTCTAGTCAAGAAGTCAGAGAAATGTTTGACCCAGAAGATTAGAAATCATTAGATACAAAGCACGTAAATAGGGTGCAGGAGACATTCTAGCTCTGGGAAGCAACCTGAGACATGGGACCATGTCTTCTTCAAGTGCTGACTGTGGAGAGAAGGACCAATAAAATAGCATTGTTACAGTCCAGATAGCGTAAATTATATAAAACAAAATGGAGTCACTCATGTGAACCAAGATGGCTGCCAGCCAGCCATGACACTTTGGTTCAAGAGGGAAACTACCCAAGTCACACTAAACACATCTGGCAAGGGAACACACCTAAGATATCTGCACACATTATCAGAACAGCCATGTCTTTGGAGCAGGACTATCCCTAGATAGACTACTGTGGAAATTCCTCACTTGCCATCAGGGATGCCAAGACACTTAGCAAGAGACCCAGAAGGGTGGAGTACACTGCTCTCAAGGTATAACTGAGGCAGGCTCTAGACCACTGCTGAGACAGCTGAGCTCCACACACCAGAGTGCTGCTTCATGCCATTCTGATCTCCTTCGACATAGGCCACCAGAGGCTCTGCCCTGCTGGACTGAGGATTTTGTCTGCCCTACTACCCCCCTTCTGGCTCCAGAGATCCTTCCTTATAAGATGCTCACAACTCCCTTGACCACTGTGCTCTTTCCAGGACCTGCAGAATGAGACCCTAGGACTCAGGTTTGTTATAGAGGCTCAGCAATCTAATATTTTGATGAATAAAGAAAGAGTCCAGTAACCTTCCATGAGGCAGAATTGTAAGCTATAAAACTCAAAGTTGATTTTTTGTTTTATTATTTGAGACTTTTAAAGGGGATTTATTACTCTTCACTGATTAACAATTCTTAGAATGTAGATTTTTGGGGTTATGTTTCACTGATATATCCATTTATTGTTGCCTGTCAATATTTTTTTTTTTTTAGTTTGGTACTCTATAGAATTAGAGAACAGCTGTTCAACACCTTCTTTATAATTTCAGTTCATTAATGTAGAAAACTCTCAGACTTATTTTCCCCTCTAGGTTAAGTAGCCTTAAACTTCTCGGAAAACAACCAGCATTAATTTTTTCCCCCTAATTACCTTTCTCTGGATAATCTCCAGTTCTTCCAAGTGCCTCTTTTAAGAGTGTAAAAACTCATTACTACAGGACTTCTTGGACAATAACAACTCTGTTCCTTGTTCTTTGGTTGACAGGGTAACATGCCTAATGATATGGTAATATAAGGGCTGAGGGACCCGAGAGTTGTTTTCTAGTTTTACTCAGTGGCCTATTTAAATGTTATCAATATTTCTAAATTTACTACACAGTAATCACACACTGAGAAAACTCTTCCATGGAAGCAAAAATCTTTTTAACATTGTCCACCAGTCCTTGTAACAGGAGAGGCAATTTTCCAATTTTTGCAAACACATCTGTAGGCTAGTGCCCCAGCATCAGGTGCCACAGGTCAAACTCGTTAAACTGATGAAACTGGTCAAGTACCAAGCACCTGTTCTAAGCATTCCATACGGTTTTCCTCCCAGAAGAAATGACCAATCTAAAGCAGCTGTGGGTAATTTTATTAGCCAAAACAAGCTGGAAGCAAAAGGAAAAAATAACATAATTAAAATCTTAAATGGAATCCAGGACAATCTCACTAATAAGCTACAAAGCACTTAAATAACTTCAGTGCATATGTGCTTGCCAGCATTGCCACATCATCAAGAAAGTGAAAAGTGGAATATATGTTATGCATTAAATTCTTGAAGGCAGAAAACTTGTGGACTGATTAATTCAAGCAGGTAAGTGAAGCCAAGAAATATGGATCACTTGATGGAAAATAACCAAGTCCATTACCAGCTCACCTGTCTGCTTGTTGTGTGATAAAGAAGAGGAATAGAATAAATGATGCTACCAGAAAATAATAAATGTGCATCCTCATAGAAAACTCAGAGAAAAAATTTGTGGGGGTTACCAAGGCAGGAAATAATTCTTGAATTTCTGCTCACTGTAGTGTTTCAGTCATATTGCTGATTTCTGAAGGTATTCACTAAAATTTGGAGCACTAAAATAAAAAACTGCAAAAATAGAGAATTGCAATAATAATTAAGCCAGGAAAAATAGATAGTAGATCATTAAAACCTCCTCCCATTCCTATCTGTACATCTGTTTGCAATGTGACTTTGCTGGCCCTCTCAAGCAGTGAATGCAATTTCTCTACTCATTAAATCTTGCCCATGTAACTTTTTTTGGCCAATGGGACGTTAGCTAAAATAACTCAAGCAGAGGCTTGACAAGTCTTCATATATTGGGACTTGTGATTGATAGTTTTATGTGTAACTTGCTGGGGCTAAAGGATGCTCAGACAGGTAAAACATTATTACTGGGTGTATTTGTGAGGGTGTTTCCAGAAGAGATGAACAGGTGACCCTCCTCAGTGTGGGCCAGCAACATTTACTCTCTTGGAGATCTGAATAGAACAAAAAGGCAGAGGAAAGGCCAATTTTCTCTCCCTCTTCTTGAGCGGAGGCACCCATTTCTTGCTACTTCTGGTTCTCAGGATTATTGGGAATTATACCATTACCTTCTCACCTCCAACTTTCTCCCACTTTTTCTCTTAGGCTGTCCAACTCAGACTAAATTACTCCACAAGTTTTCATGATTCTCCAGCTAGCAGGTGGCAGATCATGGTACTTCTTAGTCTCCATAACTGCAAGAGTCAATTCCTATAGTAAATCTCTCTTATGTACATGTACATATATTTTATTGGTTCTGTTTCTCTAGAGAACCCTGACTAATACAGGTGCTGCTGGGAATCCTGAGTGCTAGCTTCCAGGAAAGAGACCAGAGAGAAAGTCTCTAACATTCCATTCTCTCTACTCAAACAATACGTAAGTAGAGACTCAAATGTTCCAGTCATACCGCCCATTTGACGCCCCAGACATTTGAGAGAAGCCAGACCAGACCAGCCAGTCTTCTGCTTAACCACCGCAAACCAGGACTGCCAAGCTCTCCACAGAAATGTAATAGATAATAAATTGTTTTTGTTTTAACACCACTAAGTCTGCAGCAAAGGCTAATTGATAAACAATGAACTAAATATGTATATAATTAGGACTTAACTGTAAAATGTGATATGTGCTGGAATGATTAGAGAAATCATACAAGGGTGAGGCCAGGATGGAAAAGCCTTAAAAGCAAGTGAGGTTTGGTGGTTTTGTGCAGAGTATTTTGCAAGGATCTTTTTATGCTTCATTTTTAACACCAAACATCTGCAAATTCTGGTCGCTTTATATCTAAATTCTTGCAAACACCTTCTACATCTTTCATCTTTCATCTTGTTTTGTCCATAACCCAAATAAGTAAGCTCAGAGACATTTGCGTTACATACAGATTCTATGAGGACTGGAACTATACTTAGTATCAAGATTTTTGGATTTTTCAAATAAAGTATGTCAACTTGGAAGCTAAATATATCATATGGTAGTTTTAAAATATGTCCACAAATTCTTTGACCCTCCCCTTTCCTTTAAAAGGTGGAGCCCATGTTCTAATTAGTTTTCTAATGAAGTTGGTCTGTTTAATAGGCCTCCACATGAAGTGTCATTTGCCTGTTGTTCAAATGAAACAAGCCAGACTTGATGATTTGCTTCTGATGAATAGATTGTATTGAAAGGGATTCCGAGTGACCTCTGAGGCTAGGCTGTTAAAAGGATAGTTTCTACTTGGTTCTCTCTCTCTCTTAGATCATTCTATCTGGAGGAAGTCAGCAAACATGAGAGAATAATCAAGACTTTGGAGAGGCCAACCTGGCCAATAACTGTGTTTTCCACCATCAACTAGCAAGTGAGTCTCACGCTTCTAATAGGCCTCTGCTTAGAATGCTGATTACTTGTTCAACATTTCTTGAATTTTTTTCACAGCAAATACACTCTTTAATCAACAAATGTAGAATTATTCTTCAAAGAAACTCATGATCTGTTTTTTTTTCTTTTTAATTATATTTTATTGATTATGCTATTACAGTTGTCACAATTTTTCTCCATTGCTCCCCTCCACCCAGAACCCCCACTCCCTCAGGCAATCCCCACACCATTGTTCATGTCTATGGGTAATGTGTATAAGTTCTTTGGCTGCTCCATTTCCTATACTGTACTTTACATCCCCATGGCTATTGTGTAACTACCTATCTTACTTCCTAATCCCCTTACCTCTTCACCCTTTCTCCCCCACCCCTTCTCCCATTTGGCAACCACCTCTCCATATTCATGATTCTGTCTCTGTTCGCCATGTTTGCTTAGTTCTCCCCCCCCATATCTATTGCCATTTTATTGTTCATAGTTTTGATCTTCTTCTTTTTCTTAGATAAGTCCCTTTAACACTTTATATAATAATGGTTTGGTGATGAAACTTCTGTAGTTTTTTCTTGTCTGGGAAGCTCTTTATCTGCCATTCACTTTTAAATGGTATCTTTTCTAGGTAGAGCAATCTTGGCTGTATGTCCCTGCTTTTCATGACTTTGAATATTTCTTGCCAATTTCTTCTAGCCTGCAAAATTTCTTTTGAGAAGTCAGTTGACAGTCTTATGGGAACTGCCCTGTAGGTAACTAACTTCTTTTCTCTTGCTGCTTTTAAGATTCTCTCCTTATATTTAAACTTTGGCATTTTAATTATGATGTGTCTTGGTGTGGATCTGTTTATACCCATATTCTTTGGGATTTTCTGTGTGTCTTGGACTTGCATGTTTATTTTCTTCACCAAATTAAGGGAGTTTTCTTTCATTACTTTTTCAATTTTTTCATTAGATTTTCAATTTTTTGCTCTTTCTCTTCTTCTTCTGGCACCCCTGTGATGTGAATGTTGGATTGCTGGAAGTTGTCCTGGAGGCTGCTTAATTACCCAAGTTTTTTTGGATTCTTTTTTCTTCTTACAGTTCTGACTGGTTGTTTTTTGCTTCCTTATGTTTGAAATCATTGATTTGATTCTTGACTTCATCCACTCTACTGTTGTATCCCTTTAAATATTTTTTTTTATTTTAATAAGTGAATCCTTTGTTTCTGACTGGATCTTTTTTTATGCTGTTGAGGTCCTAAGTTCCTTAAAGCATCCTTATAACAAGTGTTTTGAACTCTGCATCTGATAGATTGCTTATCTTCATTTTGTTTAGTTCTTTTTCTGGAGTTTTGATCTGTTCTTTCATTTGGGCCATGTTTCTTTGTCTCCTCATTTTGGCAGCCTCCCTGTGTTTGTTTCTATGTACAGTACTAAGTCAAACTGTTATGACTCCCTGTCTTGGTAGTATGGTCTAATGTAGTAGGTGTCCTGTAGGATCCAGTGGCACAGTCTCTCCTGTCATCCAAGCTGGTTACTTGAGGTGCACCTTTTTTATGGGCTGAGTACACCCTCCTCTCATAGCTGAGACTTGATTGCTGATGGCAGGTCAATGGGATGGATTTACCTAGGTCATTCAGCTGCAAGGACTAGCTGTGACAATTGACTACCAACCTCCACCCTCTGTGGAAGATCAGCTGTGCAGGGACAGGGTGGTGGTGCTCCAACAGGGTTTGTAGCTATCCACTGGGTGTGCTGGCCCTGGGATTTCCTCAGGTGGTACAGGCCAAGGTCAGCCTCCCCCTGTGTTTTGCCTGGGGCCATCCTAAATAAGCTATAAAATAGTCTGGGATGGCTGTTACTTGTGTTGGGTTGTAAACCTAGGCTGGCTGCTGCTAGTGCTAGACCTGGAGCCACTTAGCAAGAGGTACAGGAACTGGGGGCTTACTGGGGTTGGTTGTGAAGCATGAGCCAAGACCAGTCATTCATATGGAAAAATCACAGTTAACAGTTTGGGTGGGTTCATAATTTGGGTGAGATGGAGTCCCAGGGTATCTCTTGGGTGGGGCAAACAGTGTTAGGTAGGTTGAAGGAGTCTAAGATATGATACCTGCCTGCCAACAGGCAGGCTTTGTGGGAAAGGGCTCATAAAAGGACAATGGTCTCTGCCTGCCTCTCTGTCTGGGCGAAAGCTATCACCCAGCTCCTGTCTTCATGCCAGATACTTCAGTTCCTCTCTTTATTCCACTTGTGCCTTTCAAGCTACTACCCAGGTGCTGGAGCTCAGAGGGAGTCAGTCAGAGTAAGTCTCTATGTGGGTTCTTTAAGGGAAACTGCTTGGGACTCCAGAAGTTTCTTCCACTGACTTGATCTATGCTGGTTTTTAAAGCCAGAAGTTATGGGGACTTATCTTCCTGGCACTGGAATCCTGGGATCAGTGGCCTGGTAGGGGCCTGGGACCCCTCACTCCCAAGATATCCTTCCCAAATTTTCATCCCCCATATGTGAATATGGGAACAGCTGTTCCACATCTCCATTTTTCCTACCAGTCTGGATGGATGTGGTTTCTTTAATTTCATAGTTGTCATACTTCCATTCTACTTGATTTCTGATATTTCTGAATGATGAGTGTTCTATATTTTAGTTGTAATTTTGATGTGGTTGTGTGAGAAGGTAAGCTGTGTTTACCTATGCCACTATCTTGACCAGAAGTCCTGGAAACTTATAATCTGGAAGGAATAGTTGACTAAATGATCTAAAACAGAAAATCACCAGATATAACCCCAGTTTTAAAAATCCAGTAAAAAAGCATTTATGTAATTAAATCTTTAGCATGATTGCTGTCAAATGGCAGTGGAAATAAGAATCATTCTGTGAGTTTGTTAATTTGCAGGTATTTAGATCCTTTTACTAGAGATTCTGAGTTTATTGGTCTGGTGACCAAAAGCTTTTTTTTTTTACAAGTTCTATAAGGGCATTAAAGCATTAAAGACCTAGTGAAAGATTGGACTTGGACTTTATTGCTTTGGGCAAGCAACGAATAATGGCTAATTTTTAATCCAAAATGGATGTATTCATGATCCAAAGAGAATTCTTTCTCAGCAGCAAAAACTAATGGAACTCTAAGAAAATTGGAGTGGCTATCCTAATATCATGCAAAATAGGCTTTAAAATAAAAAAAAATTGTTACTAGAGATAAAGAAGAACACTTATAATGATTAAATGATTAATTTATTTGAAATATAAAACAATTATAAACATATATATATATATGTACCAAACAACAGAAAACTAAAATACAAGCAGAAGAAAAAGTAGAGATAAATTGTATTTAATCAAAATTTTAATTATTTGCGTACCAAAGAACACTATCATGAAAGTGAAAACACATTAACAAAGTGGGAAAGATGTTTGCAAGTCAAATATATAGCAAGAGATTTTTATCTAGTATATATCAAGAACTCTTACAACTCAAAAATAAAAAGACAACCCAATTAAAGAAGAAATTTCTTCAAAAAATATGCAAATGACCAATATACACCTGAAAAGATACTTAATACTATTAGTCACTAGGGAAATGCAACTTAAAACCCCAGTGAAATACCACTTCACACATGCTAGAATGGCTATACTCAAAATGTCGGCTAATAACAAGTGTTGACAAGCATGTAGAGAAATAAGAATCTTAGTACACTACTAGATGGAGTATAAAACAGTGCAGTCACTTTGAAAAACAATTGGGGAGTTTCTCAAAAAGTTAAACATGAAGATATTCTTTGATCCAACAATTTCACTCCTAGTTATATATTAAATTAAAATATATGTCCACACGAACGTTTGTATATAAATGTTTATAGGAGCATTATTCATAATAGCTTAAAGGCAGAGGCAACCTAAATGTCCATCATCTGATGAATGGAAAAGCTGTGTGTTATATCTACATAATGGAATATTACTTGCCCTAAAGAGTAAGTGAGTACTGACACAAGCTACAGTATGGATGATCCTTGAAAAGATTATGCTAAGTGAAAGAAACCAGACACAAAACATCCCATATTGTATCATTCATTTTACATGACATGTACAGAACAGGCAAATATATAGTGACAGAAACTAGATTAGTAGTTGCTTGGGGAAGGATTGGGTGATAATAGCTACAAGGTACAGGGTTTTTTTTTTTTGAGGTGATGAAAGGTTCTATAAATGATAATGATAATGGTTGCATATCTGTGTGAATATACTGAAAAATCATGCCCTTTAAATGGGTGAATTGTATGGTCTGTGAATTGTATCACTAACAGAACACTGACAACACATTTTCAGATTCTTAATTAATGTATATTGTGTAGATATAAAAGATTTTATCTGTGATTGTTAATTTTCAAATTTATGCTGCATGCTAATGTCTGTTAGAGTATGTATACCCTCAAATTCCCAAAGGAAGTTTCATTAGAATCATGAGAACAGAGTAAGGTTAAGCACAGCAGGCTCTGGATTGAAGTTTTTGCTTAAAGGAAACCTGGATTGACTCTGTATGTAAGACATCATAACATCACAAGTTCAGAGCCAGCTAAATCACCAGCTAAACAAATCAAATGTTATATAAACATGTCTAAGCATGCACATTGGTGTGTCAGCCCCACCCACCACAAAATCATCCCAACCTGGGGACACTTTCCTGAAGTTTCCTCATATATTTTTGTCTACATTTTCTTTACCTTCTACAAATTATATCTAAGAATTATTAATTATTCTTTAATAATGTATTAGAGATTATTACTATATTTTGTCAATCTACAAATAGTGGAATTCTTTTATGTTGAAAGACAGCTTATCTTGGGGCATTACTGCCCAAGCATGATAGATTTACTTACAATTTAAGGCCATGTAGGACTGGGGGCTTGTTAAATTAGTACAAGTTCAGGAGAAGAGGTGAACATGGCTCAAAGAACAAGCAGAGTAGCCTTGAGAAACCCTTGAGAGAAGAGGAAGGAAGGGAAATGGAGCAGAAAGGGACTAGGGTGTAGCAGAGTGAAGTATAGCAGTTAATTACTGTGGTGGTAGTTTCTTTTTCTTTTCCTTGCTACAGACCTTTAGTGCTGGTGAAATCCTCCTGTCACTTCCTTCTGACACTTCCCTCTCTTAGGCTACACTTGAGTTTTGGGGCAGGGTGAATCAGTAGAGGTGGTAATACTCAGGAATATTTTTTAGGGCCACAGTGCTGAAATGCATGAAGAGGAGGGTAAAATACATAGCCAAGATCAGGTGCTTAAAGTTTGCAATCATATGTCCTGAGGGGACTGGACAAACTGTAGCCTCCAAATCCCACACAGTGGTACTGGGGCTTAAGAGATAGATAGTCTGGAAGCAGATCTTTGTTCAAGCAATAGCTCTACATCTTACTAGCTGTATATCTTGGGCAAATCACTTTACCTCTCTGAAACCAATTTGCTTTAACTATAAAATGGAGCTAATAGTAACATATACCTCATATTGTTATTGCAGGAATGACAATAATTCTCAAAATTTAATAATATAATGAGAGCAGTGTCTGATAGTTAACAGTAAATAAGACATTATTATTATTATTATTATTATTATTATTATTATTATTATTATTATTATTATGTTAAGACATCACTCATCCGAGGCACTGGAAATAAGGCCCCAAATCTTATTTTTTCATTCAGCCAACCAACAGATGTTGAAAACTCTTTGATCATCTTAACATCCTGACTATAGAGCCATTTGGAATATTCACTGGAAATCTTTGAAGGACTTGGTAAAAGCTCATTGTAACATTTTTTTCCCAGTGAAATGACAGATATAAATGAGTAACAAAACCTTTCCCATCAGTTTTTTGAACAGTTCCAAAGTATTTAACATTACAGAAGAGGAACAAATTCTGGAGATCGCTTTAGATAGCTTCTTAATTTACTGAGCAATACTGCACCATTTGATTATTAATTCTTGACATTTTACTTTTAAGGGAAGTAAGGTGAGTATCTTTTGAAATTTTATCCCACATACCCACAGGATTTGGGAACCTAAAAGAATAAATAATCTTATTGACATAGAATCTCACATTATATAAAAGTAATGGTGAATAGTTATTAACAGTTCTATTCTTTGCACTGAATAAAATTTTCTGGTATACATTATTTAAATTTGTATTTTGTATATTGGCAAGGTTACTGGTTTTAATTCATGCCAATGATATAAAGTTAAAAAAACTATTTAAAAATGAGTTAACAAAAAACAGAAGAAGAAAATATAGGATGGGTAGTATGTGGATACAGAATGACCGAACCCAAGTGTGCATTCATATCCCTGGTTTTCAGCATCTGTTATGTGCTTAATACATGTTTGTGAGTGAATGAGTGTGTGGATTCTGCCTTGCTTTCCAGTGCATGCCTGCTATTTGCCCGGTTCAATAAATGTGCTTTCACTGAATCTGCTCTTTCATGTGCACATTTACCTCTTGAGTTTGCACCTCTCTTTGAGGTTTTATTCCTTATTATTTTTCACAATTTTTGAGCACTTTGAATCCTGGGACAGCTCTGTATTTTCTTTGTCTTTGCTCTTTACCCTTTCTTTTCCCCACCCAATGAAATCTCCAATCTTCAATTTCAGGCACCTTTCTTGCCATATACTTTTTTTGTCTTCCAGGACATAGCATAATGCCTGACATTTAAGTATTAAGTACTGGTTTAAGATTGACCATAGAAATAATTTAGTGATTGTGTAAAGTTAAAATCTGATAAAAATTGTATGAGTTGCTTGCATAAGTAGATCAATCGATTCTCAGTTCTTATCTTTCTTCATCTTCTTATTACTTGTCACCCCTTTCTGGTTATTTCTTTCTTAAAACACATTTTTTACTTTTCTTCCAGAAAACCATAATCTCCTGGTCTTCCTCTTGCCATACTTGATACTCCCTCTTAGGGTCCTTTGTTGGTTTTCCTCTTCTTTGCAAGTTGTTGATGTCAGTGTGTACTAGAGCTCAGTATTTGGACCTACTCTATATTTACACTCACTTTGGTCAAAAATATCAATTTAATTTTTTTTCAGTTTTTAAGGCCAAAAATCTTGGAGTCATTCTTGAATCTTTGCTTTCACTTTATATATCTAATTCTTGAGCAGAATGTATTTACTGTCTTCAAAATATATTCAGATTCAATCACTTCTATCACTTCTATAATTTTGATGTGAGCAAAAGTTTTGTATATGCCTAGATTATTGTATTAACCTCCTAAATTAAATATTTACTTCTACCCTGTCTTCCTATAGTTTATTGTTAAAAGAGTGATTTAAAAGATCAGTAATATCATGTCATTATTCTTTCACTTCACATCTTTATTTAATATGTTTCAATCTTTCTCCAGTTCTCTTATCATATTTATTTTTAGCATTCTACTGAAGTATAAAGCCCTGGCTGGTTTGGCTCAGTGGATTGAGCATCGGCCTGCGAGCTAAGTGTCGCTGGTTCGATCTTCCAGTCAGGGCACATCAGAGAAGGAAAACTCTGACTCCAAAAAACCTCCGCTGCCTTGCGGCATACCTCTTCAGGGGAAAGGCTAAGGGAGTAAACCCCGACAGAAAATCCGGAGCCGGAGTCCCTAAGGCGGTTTGATGTTGTAGTCAACACCGGCAACTCCTGCGGCGCACCTGAAGCCAAGCTGTATTGACTCCGTCTTTCCCTTGGACACTTCAGCTGCGAAGAGAGGGGGGGTCTGCTGCATGGGCAACAGCAGACCCTCCATATCACCCTGCCCAGGCTCTGTAGCTTCACTGGAGAGGACACTCCAGCGTCATCGTAAGATGTCGATTCAACACGGAGGAGACAGATACCGTGTCACTCCCGAGTCGGACTGCACAGCCATACTCGGCAGTGCAGATAGACTCTTAAGAAGCTACACCATCGTCTCTCGAGACGGACGGCTGCCGACTGAAGTATAATTGATGTGGAATAATTGGTACATATTTATAAAGTATTTAATTTGATAAATTTTGACATTTGTATCCACCCATGAAACAATCACCATAATCAGGGTAATTAAGACATTTATTACCCTGAAAGTTTTCTCCTGCTCCCTTGTATACCATCCCTCCTGCTTTTCCTTCACCAATCCCCTTTTTCCAGGAGACCACTCATCTGCTTTTCTCTTACTATTGATTGTTTTAATTTTCCATAATTTTATATATGGAATAATATGGTATGTATTCTATTTTTCTAATTCTATCCAGCATAATGATTTTGAGAGTTACTTATTTTATTCTGTGCATCAAACATTCTTTTTTTTTCCTGCTGGACACTATTCCATTAAATGAGTTTGCCACAGTTTGCTTTTCTGTTCATCTGTCAATGGACATTTGAGTTGTTTCCAATATTTGACTCTAATATATAAAGCTATTGTGGACATTCATATGCAAGTGTTTGCATGGATACCGTCTTAGATTTCTTAGGTGTAAATACCCAGGAGTGGAATGGTCAGATCATAGGGTAGATGGATGTTTTACTATCAAAATAACTGACATACTGTTTTCAAGTGTTTCATCACTTTACTTATCCATTAGCGTCATCTAAGAGTTCTAGTTCCTCCACTTTGTCACTAACACTTGGTGTGGCCAGTCATTTAATTTTAGTCATTTTAATTTCTCTGTTGTCGTGTAACAGTGCAATTTTAATTTGCATTTTTTAATGACGAATGCTGAACATTTTTCTATATGGTTGTCACTCCTATACCTTCTTTGGAATCTTTTGCCCATTTTTTTATTGTTTTTATTTCATTGTTGAGTTTTGAAAGTTATTTTAAAAACATATTTTAGATAGAAGTATTTTTACCAGATATATCATTTGTAAATATTTCCTCTAACTTTTTGGCTTGTATTTTTATGATTTTAACAGTATTTGAAAAGCATATGTATCACATTTTAATGAAGTCCAAGTTATCTTTTCCTCTTTTAAGTATCCTTAAATTTTTGTGTTGTGTCAAAAATCTTTGCCTAAGTCAAAATCACAAAATTTTTCTCTTGTATTTTCTTTCAGAAATTTTATAGTTTTAGGATTATATTTAGACATATGATTCTTTTTGACTTAATTTTATATGAATTGAAGTTTTTTTCTTTTACATGGATCTTCAATTATTCCACCTTTGTTTGTTGATGGTACTATTATATTTTTTTTAAACTAAATTTTTTTCTCATCTTTGTCAGAAATCAATTGCTTATATATAGAGAGATCCATTTCTGGAATTTCTATTCTGTTTCACTAATCTATTTGTCTTGATGCCATATCCACACTGTCTTGTTTATGCATTATCTTCTAATAAAACATATTGTATGATTTCCTCATTTATGTTGTTGATTGTTTGTTTTCTCCCATTCCTAGAAAGCAAGCTCCACAAGGGAAGAGATTTTTGTTCCTATTCTTCAGTGTTTCCCAGAATATTGTCCATCATAGTGCAGTGACTTGATACATTTTGTGAAATGAATTAATGAATAGAAATATTGAACTCAAGGGAAGATATGATTAGTTTCCTGTCAATTTGAAGTGACAGTAGGGCCTCCAGGGAAAGCTGGTTTTTGAAAATATGAGACTTGAGAGAGGTCAGACCTCTCTCAAGATTTGGGAGACATTTGTATAGAGTAGAAAATTCTTGGAGTCTTTTCATTATTTTAGAGGACATAAAGACAATGATGAGGGTATCCAGATTCTGCCTGGCTTGTAGAGTAGTCAAGGCTGTGTTTCCCTCTTTAAGGTGTTTGTGTAAGAGTCTATGCGGGTTTCTCGTCTCTGCTACTCATTCAAGTTTAAAACACACTCTACTAACTTGACATCTGGCTGAGGCATGATCCCTTTCTTTTTCATTTCATTCAGCCCTGATCTTCTAATTGGCTTTTGCTGACTTGTGTTACTGTTCCTGGTTCCAGACTGTCTGCTTGGCATGACCCTATGCTTAATTCCTGACCTCTCCATGACTCTTAGGAACCAAAGCCTGAACCCTAGATTGACTGCTGTCCACAGTTCAGTCAGAAGATGGAAGCCTTTAGAATAAATGAATCCTCAAAGGCAGGAGAAAACATATTTATATAAGTACAGGTCTCTGGGTCAAACCTTGTGAAATGCTAAAAGTAGGGAAAAGAAAGAAGAGAATGAAAAGAGAATAAGACAGAAAAGGTGGAAGAGTGTAAAGGAGAGTAAATATTGTAATGGAGGAAAAAATTAGCCAACTGAATGAAATTTTACAGAAATATCCTACAGAATAAAGAGTGAGTCAAGTCCATTGGACTGCACAAACAGGAGGCCACTGGTGACCTTTATTGCATTTGGATTTACTTGCTAGATAATTTTGGTACCGGTTTGAATGTTCTTTTTTAACATTTAGAAATGAATATATGCTTCTTTGTGTGTGTTAGCTTTTCAACCAGATGATTTGGCTTCATCCTACTGAAGGTAAGAAGGAGTGTGTGTATGTGTATGTGTGTGTTTGTGTAGGTGACTGTAGGGAGGAGAAGCACTTGGAATTTAAAACTTTTCTATTTGTCTTTTTTCTCTTATAGCAAATCCAAGTGGCACAGAAGTAGGGGGTCATGGTCTGGTTTGAGCAGTATGCTCTGTGTCAGGCAAGTATTTTTTGTGTTTGCTGTGAAGAAAAAAAAAAGCTTTTGTTCACCCATCTCAAACTCTTAATTTAGTGCTCTTAAAGGCTAGCAGCATTTTTATATCTCTGTTCTACATTTGATGATTTCAGCCTGTTCAAATGGTTCACCTGATAGACTGGTCCCACACAATTTCTTCAAAAATTCAAACCTGGGCTTAAGAAGCTGAAGCTGGCAGTGAGCTGTGATTAAGCATAGCAGAAAGGCAAAGTTGGTCTTGTGTTTCCACAACAGCCACAGTTCAAATTAGCTTAATTCAGAAATATGAATATAGTATTATATATATTTATGTTAATATATAACATATATTATATGTAGTACACATATAATGCATTTAATTTAATTTTGAGTTCTCATTTTAATAAAAACATTACTGCTTGATAACTTAAGAAGATAACTTATTTAAAGCCAAAAATATTTTGACAGGTACATCTTAGTTTCTATCATTGGAATATGCTTTAGACCAAAATTTTAATGACCCAATTTATAGGTTGTTTTGTAGTATACACAAACACTCACACACACAAACACACACATTTAAGGTACGGCTTAGGAGAAAAAGTAGTTTGGAGTACCCTGCATAATTGTATGCTTCAATTCAAGGTAAGCAGGTGACCTAGTGAAATATAACAGGCTCGCTAAACAAAGAATTTTATTTCCTGGTTGGTGCCTGCAGGGGAGGAATTCTAAAAAAAAAGCAGAAACCTGACAGCAAAAGAGAGTCCAGAATTCTGAAATAAAATATTTTTATTGATTTTAAAATGTATGCAAATTAATTATAATTTACAAATAAAACTAAGCTTTTGAATATGACTATTTAGAAAGTAGTAGTTGAAAAGTAGTTTGTTTATACCTTATAAGAGGATGTAACTATTTTATCACAGATGACAGATTTTGTAAGAAGTCAAATATGTATACAGTTTGAGAGTGATATAATGCTTAGTTACCTATACTTTTGCATTAACTATTAATGAATAGATCAAACAGAAAAAGAAAGGTCTTGGTGGAATTACATCATGCCAAATTTTAAGGTGTTTTGTGTCACAAATTCTAGTGTCAAATTATTTCTAAATAGGAAAAAACATCTACCCCAAGCTATATAAAATCTTTATTTTAATAGATATTCTAAATATACACTATGTGCTCCCCACATTTCTAAAATTAATAGTTACTTGGAGCCACAGATGCCCATATTTGTTTTCTTATTTTCATAGGCGATTTCACTAAGCAGAAGCCCTTGTTAATTCTACATTCACGTAGATAGAAGGTCAAAGTTGGTCAGTGAGCCAAGAAATACCATATCAGAGTTTCTTTCCTCTTCAATTGAAAAAGGTATAAATTATGGAATTAGTGTATTGATTGAAGGCTACAACTTCAAGCAATCAGTTTTTCTGGCTTGACAAGATTATTTTATCCTACTTTTCTTTCATTATTATGTGTAGTATTTGAGTCATCCTTCAGGCAGATGAAGTGACAGCTTGATTTAACTCAATAAAATCCACCAGTTAGGTAACCTACTGAGCCGAACAAAATATGAAAACAACTGCAAGGGGCAGGTGCACTGTTAGTTTAAGCGAGCACAGAAATCTGAAGAAGAAAATGTTAATGGAAATTGTGCCCTAATCAATCCATTTCTATAGAAACTTGAGAGAAATTTGTAAAATCTTCTTTCTGGGCAATCGAGCAGATAATGCTTTTGCTTTAAAAACAAAACAAAATAAACAAATCTTTAAAACTAGACTATATGCATGAAACACAATGTCTCTGTAATGGCTGTGCTTTTGTTTAATTGCAGTAAGTCAAATAATCATTAATTTCTTGGTGTATGTGAGATGAATATGCTGCATGATGTATTTACAGTAGTTTGAAAATTAAAATTATAGTATCTTTCATTGAACCTTTTCTTTTTTTCTTTTTCTAGAAATATAAACATTTATTTTATTTTATTTTTTGACTTTTTATCGAATATTTTATTACTGTTCTATTACCGTTGTTCTGATTTTCCCCCCATTGCTCTTCACTGCCCTGCCACCCCCCTGCTCCCACAGTTAATCCCCACCCTGTGGTCCATGTTCATGGGCAATTCATACATGTTCCTTGACTAGACCCTTTCTCTTCTTCCTACCCTTATTCCCCTTCCCTTCCCCTTTGGTCACTGTTAGTCTGTTCCTTGTTTCCATGCCTCTTGTTCTATTTTGCTCATTTGTTTGTTTTTTTCATAGGTTCCTCTTATAGGTGACACCACATGGTATTTGTCTTTCACCACGTGGCTTATTTCACTTAGCATAATACTTTCTAGTTCAATCCATGCTGTCATGAAGTGTAGGAGTTTCTTCTTTCTTTCTGCTGTGTAGTATTCCATTGTGTAAATGTACCACAGTTTTTTGATCCATTCATGTACTAATGGGCAATTACGTTGTTTCCAGCACTTGGCTATTGTAAACAGTGCTGCTATGAGCATAGGGGTGCATAGGTTCTTTGGAATTGGTGTTTCAGGATTCTTCAGGTATAATCCCAGCAGTGGAATTGCTGGATCAAAAGGCAGTTCCATTTTTTAGTTTTATGAGGAAATCCCATACTGTTTTCCACAGTGGCTGCACCAGTCTGTATTCCCACCAACAGTGCATGAGGGTTCACTTTTCTCCACATCCTCACCAGAACTTGTTTTTTGTTGATTTTTTAATGATGGCCATTCTGACAGATGTGATGTGGTATCACATTGTGGTTTTAATTTGCACCTCTCTGATGAATAGTGATGTTGAATATCCTTTCATATACTTACAGGCCCTCTGTATGTCCTTTTTGGAGAAGACTGTTCAGGTCCTTTGCCCATTTTTTAATTGGATTGTGTGTCTTCCTGGTGTTGAGTCACATAAGTTCTTTATATATTTTAGAGATCAGACCCTTGTCCGAGGTATCATTGGCAAATATGTTTACCCATATGGTTGGATCTCTTCTCATTTTGATGATGCTTTCTTTAGCTGGGCAGAACTTTTTTTTAATTTCATGTAGTCCCATTTGTTTATTCTTTTCTTTATATCCCTTGCTCTAGGAGATATATCAGCAAACATATTGCTGCATGAGATATCTAAAATTTTACTACCTATGTTTTCATGTAAAACTTTTATGTCATAGTTTATATTTAAGTCTTATCCATTTTGAGTTTATTCTGGTGTGTGGTGTAAGTTGGTGTTCTAGTTTCATTTATTTGCATATGCCTGTCCAGAGCTCCTAATACCATTTATCAACAGGCTATTTTTACTCCATTGTATGCTCCTGATCCCTTTGTTAAATATTAATTGACCATAGAGACATAAGTTTATTTCTGGACTCTGTATTGTTTCATTGATCTATATGTCTGTTCTTATGCCAGTACCAGACTATTTTGATTGCAGTGGCCTTGTAGTATAGTTTGATATCAGGTATTGTGATCCCTCCTATTTTGTTCTTCTTTGTCAAGATTGCTCAGGCTATTTGGGATTGTTTTCGGTTCCATATACATTTTTGATATATTTGTTCCTGATCTGTGAAATATACTATTAGTATTTTAATAGGAATTATGTGAATATATAGATTTCTTTGGATAGTATGCGCATTTTAATGATGTTAATTCTTCCTATCCATGAACATAAATTCCTTAAATTTAAGAATTCCTTAACTTCTTTCTTTAGTGTTCTGTAGTTTTCCGAGTACAGGTCTTTTATTTTCTAGTTTATTCCTAGGTACTTTATTTGTCTTGTTGCTATATTAAATAAGATTTTTATCCTAGTTTTTGTTTTTGGTATTTTATTGTTAGTATACAAAAATGCCTTCATTTCTGAATATTGACTTTTTATCTTGCTATTTTGCCTCATTTACTTATTAGGTTGAGTAGTTTTTTGGTGGAGCCTATAGAGTTTTCTATGTATACTATCAAGTCCTCTGTGAATAATGAAAGTTTTTCTTTCTCCTTTCAATTTTCATGCCTTTTATTTTCTTTTCTTGTCTGATCGCTGTGTCTAGAATTTCCAGTGCTATGTTGAATAAGAGTGATGAAGGTGGATATCCCTGTCTTGTTCTTGATCTTAAGGGAAAAACTTGTAGTTTTTTGCCTGTTGAGTATGATGTTGGCTCTAAGTTTCTCATATAAGGCCTTTATTGTTCTCGAGGTATGTCCCCTCTATTCTCACCTTGCCTGGAGTTTTGATCATAAATGGGTGCTGGATTTCATCAAATGTTTTTATGCATCTATTGATATGATTGTGTGGTTTTTATCTTTTACTTTGTTTATGTCGTGTTTCATGTTTATTGTTTTGTGAATATTGTACCAAACTTGCATCCCTGGAATAAATCTCACTTGACCATGTTCTATGACCTTTTCAATATATTTTTGGATGCATTTTCTAATATATTGTTGAGAATTTTAGCATCTATTATTATCAGGGATATGGGCCTATAATTTTCTTTTATTGTATAGTGTCAATCTGGTTTCGGATTTAGGAAAATTCTGGCCTTCTGAAACGCTCTTAGGAGTTTTTTCTACTCTTGAATTTTTTGGAATAGATTTAGAAGGATAGGTGTTAGTTCTTCTAGGAATGGTCGGTAACATCCACCCGTGAAGTTATCCAGCTCAGGACTTTTGTTTTTTTGGCAGTTTTTAAATTACTGCTTCAATATAACTAAGTGTAATCTGTCTATTTAAATTATTAGATTCTTTCTGATTCAGTTTTGGAAAACTGTGTTTCTAAGAATTTATTAATTTAATGCCTTTGTCCATTTTTTTGGCATATAGTTGTTTATAATATATTTTTACAATCCTTTTTACTTCTTTGGTGTCAGTTGTTACTTCTCTTTTATTTCTGATTTTTTAAAAATTTGGGTCTTCTCTCTCTCTCTCTCTCTCTCTGTTTTGATGAGTTGGATTAAATGTTTGCCAGTTTTGTTTATCTTTTCAAATAATCAACTGTTTTATATATTTTTTGACAATATTTTGTTTATTCCTATTCTGATAATTTTTGTTTTCTTTCTTCTACTCACTTTGGGCTTTATATATATTTTAAGTTTCTTTAAGTGTAATTTAAGTTGTTTATTTGAGATTTTTCTTGTTTCTTGAGAGAGGCTTGTAATGTTATGAATATCCTTCTTAGTAGTGTTTTTGTCGTGTCCCACAGATCCTGAATTGTTGGGTCCTCACTTTTATTTGTTCAAGGTATCGTTTTATTTCTTCCTTGATCTCATTGTTAACTCATTCATTGTTTATTAACATGTTATTTAGCCCCCATGTATTTGTGTGTTTTTCAGGTTTCTTTCTTTGTGTGTGTGTGTGTGTGTGTGTGATTGATTTCTAGTTTTATACCATTATGGTCAGAGAAGGTGTTGCATATAATTTCAATCTTCCTAAATTTCTTGACACTTGTTTTGTGTCCTAACATGTGGTCTATCTTAGAAAATGTTTCACATACATTTGAAAAGAATGTATAACCTGCTGCTTTGGGGTGCAATTTTTTGATGATATCAATTAAATTCATCTGATCTAATGTGTCATTTAAGGCCGAGGTTTTCATGTTGATTATCTGTCTAGAAGATTTATGCATTGATGTCAATGGGGTGTTAAAATCCCCTACTATGACTGTATTAGTCTCTCCCTTTATGTATATAAAGATTTGCTTTACATATATAAGTGCTCTTATGTTGGGTGTGTAAATGTTTCCAAGAGCTATACTCTCTTGTTGGTTTGCTGCCTTTATCATTATGTAGTATCATTTATTGTCTCTTATAGCTGTTGTTTTTAAGTCTATCTTGTCAGATATAAGTGTTCCTACCCAAGTTTTTTAAAATTTCTATTTGCATAAAATATCTTTTCAATTCCTTTGCTATGAGTCTGTGCATATCTTTCATTTTGAGCTGGGTTTCTTGTACACAGCTTATATATGGATCTTACTTTCTTATCCATTCTGCTGCCCAAAAGATTGGAGCATTTAAGCCATTTACATTTAAAGTGATATTGACAGGTACATATTTATAATTATTTTATTCTCTCACCTATGTTTCTCTCTCTTTTTATTTCTTCTTCTACTTTTTAAAGTAGGCCTTTTAACATTTCTCGTAATACTAGTTTGTTGGTAACAAACTTCTTTAGCTTTTTCTTGTCAGGGAAGCTCTTTATTTTTTGTTCAATTTTGTATGATAGCCTTGCCAGGTAAAGTAGTCTTGGTTTTAAGTCCTTGCTTTTCATCACTTTGAATATTTCATGCCAATCCCATCTGGCCTGAAATTTCTCTTGAGAAACCAGCTAAAAGTTTAATGGGAGCTTCCTTGTAGGTAACTTACTGCCTTTCTCTTGCTGCTTCTAGATTCTCTCTTTTCTTTAATTATGATGTATCTTAGTGTGGGCCTCGTTGGGTTCATCTTGTTTAGGACTCTCTGTGCTTCCTGGACATGTATGTCTATTTCCTTCACCAGATTAGGAAAGTTTTTGTCATTATTTATTAAAATATATTCTTGATCTCTTGCTCTCTCACTTCTTTTTCTGGTATCCCTATGATGTGAATGTTATTATGCTTCTTGTTGTCCCAAATGTCTTTCAAACTATCTCCATTCTTTTGCTTTTTTTTTTCTTTTTGATGCTCTGATTAGTTGTCTTTTTCTACCCTGTGTTCTAAATCACTGATTCTATCCTCTGCTTCATATAACCTACTGTTTATTTTTTCTAGTGTATTTTTCATTTTATATATTGTGTTCTTTATTTCTGAGTGATACTTTTTTATGACTTCTATGTCCTTTGTCATGTTGTCGTAGTTCTCATTAACTTCCTTGAACATCCTTAAAACCATTATTTTGAACTGTATATCTGTTAAATTGCTTGCCTCCATTTCATTTAGCTACTTCTGAGGCCAAGCAGTAAAAAAAAAAAAAAAAAAAAAGAGAGAGGAGAAAAGACCAGAGAAAAGAGAGAGAGAGGAAGTGAGAGAAACGCAACAGGATTCCCCCCCCCATACTCCTAAAAGAACAGTTTCTCTAGTCAGTGAGAGAAATTACCTTTCTTTGAGATTTAGACACCTTCTTTGCTACTGCTGCCAGGACCCCCACTGTAGCTACAGGATTTTCTGGGAGAAGAGAAAACTAAAAAAACAACAACAAAAAATCCTTGAAATTTTTCACACTATTGGTGACCCATAGAATCCTCCTTTCCTACTGTGTTGACCAGAAATAGGGAGTTCTCTTGCAGTGTCTTCTGTCCATAACTGATGCAGGTTTTATGATGCGTTTGAGTTGAGGCAAGTGGAAAAATATGTTAAACTCACTACCAGTTCAGTGGCATTCAGGTTCTGTTTTCCTTCCCTTATTTCTTTAGCTACTATTTAATTTAGATAGCCATTCCTTAGATAGCTGATCTATGTGTTCTGCCTACTGTTGTTAGTTATAGTTAGAGGAAGAGAAACAGTGGAATGTGCTTACTCCACCTTGATTGGACCTGAACTTGTTAAAAATGTTTGCAGAAATATGTGCAATAAAATAATCTGAAATTTGGGGATTAATTTAAAGCACTTCAGTTTGTAAATCACAATGTGTGGGAGAGGCTGAGGATGGGCCATTAAGATCCTGTCGTCTTGATTTCTATCAGACAATTATCTATAGTTGGGCAGGGAACTGGGGAAGTAGATTTTGGGATAGCACCCCTGAAAAATTATGAAATTGGACTGTGTTTGACTTTATTTTTTTAAAAAAACCTGTCAAACACTTCTGCAATGTAGTTGCAACATTTTACACACCTATCAACTTTATAAGTATGGTCTAGTGCTCCACATTTCTATCAACATTTGATATTATCATCTGTTTTGACTTTACTCATGCTAGTGGGAGTGAAATGGTGTTTCTTCTTTTGATCTGAATTTTACTGATGACTAATAATTTTGAACATCTTTTCATGAATACTTCTGTATGTGTTTATTTAAGAGGTAATGATAGAGTATCTGAATTCTATTATATATATGCAATGGATAACATAAATATAAAAGAACCTGATAAGGAGAGAAGACTTTAATGAAATGAAAAAGAGGCCATGAGAGTGACTATATAGCAGAGTGGTTAAGCCATGTGACCTTGGAAAGATTACTTAAACTCTTTATGTTTCAGTTGCATTCTTGTAAAATAAGGAAAATGCAAGTCCTAGCCTCATCGAGTTGTAAAAATTAAAAAACATAACATTTGGAAACCCCCTGGAATAGCATTTGGTCCATATTGAATGCTCTTTAAACTTGCAAAGTAAATAATATATAAACAGAAGTGGAATTATTTTTTAATTGTTTCTCTTTCCAGTGACTATTAACTTGTTTTTGGTTATTATTTATGATTTATGTGGCTACTGAGTAATCACAGAAATATGTATTTTTTGCATGTTTTAGATATATGAAAAAGAGCAACAGATTCTCCTTTGATTCATAGCTTCCTGTTACAAAATATTCTTTGAATAGTCATAATGAAATACTTCTTATTTTTCTTTTGGTGCTGTTTTGACTTTGTTTTCCATACTCCTGATATGCTAAGCATACTTGAAAGTCCAAAATAGTCTCATTATATTTAGACATTTCTTGGTGGGGACAGAGAATGTCCATGATAAATTTTGAAACAAGTTATTTATATATATTTTTTAAAAAGTAAAAACTGTATATCTTATACTATTTTTTCTAAAATAATATATCAGTGTTTTTTATTTCCAGTTAACAAAAATAAACAAAATTATTGTTTAAATACATTCTGAATTTTGAACTAAATTATAGAAATAATATAAAAAAACAAGATATTGAATAAATGTTATTTTTTTTTCAGATTTAATGTGTTTTATTGATTAAAATATTACATTTGTGCCAATTTCCCTTCCCTCTGCTCCCCTCCACCCGGTGGCCCCCCTCCCTCCAGTTGTCCCCCCCTTTTAGATTATGTCCATTAGTTGTGCATACAGTTCCTCCCAATCTCTCTCTGTCTATTCCATTCCCTCCTACCATGATCCCCAATTCCTATATCATCTCCCTCCCTCTCCCCACTCCCCCTCCCTGTTGACCTCCCCCCACTATGCTTCCCTTACCCACAGTTCCTTTTCCACTCTCGTTGCCTGTTTCGTTTGCCTTTGTTTCATCTCCCTAGCTTCTGTTTTTTAAACCAGTCCCTTTAACATCTCATATAACAGTGGTTTGGATCTAATGAACTCTTTCAGTTTTATTTTGTCCTGGAAACACTTTCTCTGTCCTTCTATTCTGAATGACAATTTCGCTGGATAGAGTATTCGTGGTTGTAGGTTTTGGATTTTCATTACTTTGAATATTTCTTGCCAGTCCCTTCTTGCCTGTAGTGTTTCCCTTGAGAAATCAGCTGATAGTCTAATTGGGACCCCTTTGTACATAATTCTTTTCTTCTCTCTTGCTGCTTTTAAGATTCTCTCTTTATCTTTAATTTTTGACATTTTGATTATAATGTGTCTTGGAGTGGTTCTCCCTGGGTCCAGTCTCTTGGGAACTCTCCTTGCTTCCTGGACCTGCATGTCTATTCCCTTCCCCAGGTCTGGGAAGTTCTCCTTTATTATATTTTCACTCAATTTTTCAAGTTCTAGTTCATCTTCCTCATTCTCTGGCAAACCAATGATTCTTATGTTGGGCCTTTTATAGCTGTCCCAGAGGTTTCTGATCCTCTCTTTGTTGCTTCCTATTTCCTCTCGCTGCATTGGTTGACTGCTTGTTCCTTCTCCATATTCCAGTTTGTTGAAATGGACTCTGGATTCCTCACCATCTGTCTCGTATGTGGTTTTGTTCCTTTCGTTATGAAAGTTTTTCGCTTCTTTCATATCTTTTTCCTGCTCTTTTGTGAATTCTGTAAGCCACCTGATAACAATGGCCCAGAACTGAGCCTCTGACAGGTTTCTTATCTGTTCATCTGTCAGGTTCTCTATCTGCTGCCTGGTGAGCTGCACCACCGGGATCTCTATATTTGTCTGCCACATTTTGACAGATGCGTTTTGTTTTCCTGGGCTGGCTGTCGGGGGCGGTGCCTGTGTACTCGTAATGACCCAGCGACCGGCGGGCGCCGTTTGGCGTCACAAATCAGCGACCGGCCGGCGCCTGCCTGTCAGCGACCTATTTCGCAGCCCTGTGGTGCTTTCTGTGGGGGTGGGGGTCCAAGATGGATTCACACAGTTATTCAGCTAGGAGACCGGGATCCGTCCTCCCGCCCCCCTGGGCCTCACTGTTCAAGGCGATGCTGTGGCTGCTCTCCCCAGCGCCCGGAGTCGGGCACGCCAGGGGCTTGATTGCCTCCTGGATTTTTCGCTGCCCCGCCCGCCGCTCCGCAAACAGCTTTGCCTTCTTTAACTCTTACCTGCCCAAATGGCACCGCTGGTTTATAACTTCATATGTTGGGCTTCCGTGTAGTTTTATTTTCTGGAATTTCTAGTTATCCTTTGTTTTGAAGTAGTTGTATTCCTCTATAGTTGTTGAGGGAGACCTAGCGTGTCCGTCTAAGCCTCCATCTTGGCCGGAAGTCTCGAATAAATGTTATTTTTATTATCAAATAAGATTATCAAAATTGACAAAGCACTTTAAAGTTGATAAAGGCATTTTATACAGTGATTTAATTAGTCAATCATTAAATTAGCTTTTATAATCTGAAAATGAGAAATAACAGTATATATTAACAAAAGATATTTAAAATGTATATTAAAAACTTGATCACTATTCTAAAGTGAGTTTTAAGATTTTGTTTTCTGATACTATTATGAAGAAGAAATGTAGATTACATATTAAGTAGTTATTTCTTATCAATACTATATTTCAAATTTTGATTATTTACAGATAATTTGAGAGACTCAAATATTTTATGTTTTTGTTTTTGTTTTAAATTCAATATACCTAAAAGGGACTTTCAAGATTTAATGAGTGCTAGTTTGATTTCAGAAATTTTGTTGACATACATATTTTTAAAAAGTGGTGTGTGGTTTTATTTTATCTCACTAAAAAACCCTTAAAAATAGTACAATATGTACTTATAAAATAGTTATACAATAATGTAATAGTTTTGTCACTATGATGAGGTTATTGTGCTTTGTATTTCAATTATGTTCCAAATGGCACACTTATTTGGTGTTGTGCAAGGTTTAATATTATAGGAGCTTTTCTGCTAAGTTCTTTTGACTCTATCAAATAGTGCTCAGCCATGCCCAGGTTATCAACTTCTTAGACACTTTGAGCAAAGTCATGATCTCTGCCTGCCTAACTCTGATTATAAATAAATATTGCACTAGATTCACCCTTTAGGAAGCTAATACTGAACCTCAAATTACTTTATACATTATTTCATTTAATCTTTACAATAATTTTGGGGAAGTATTACTCATATTCAGCTAAAGATTATCTTTTTGTAAATTAGACAATCTTAGTCTATTTGGGATTCTATAACAAAATACCATAGATCAAGTGGCTTATAAATAACAAAAATTCATTTCACACAGTTCTGGTGGTTAAAAAGTTCAGTATAGATGCCAGCAGACTTTGTGGTAAGGGCTCACTACCTGGATCAAAGATGTTTGTCCTCTCCCTGTGTATTCACATAGGGGAAGGGAGGAGGGATCTTTTTGGAGTGTCTCTCTCTTTTTTTTTTTTTTTTGGAGTTTCTTTTATAAGGGCACCAATCCCATTCATGAGGGCCCTGCACTAATGAACTAATGACTTCCAGAAAACCTCACCTCCAGATACCACCACACTGAGGATTAAGTTTTGAAATGAATTTTGAGTGACACAAACATTCAGTTCATAGTACTTCACTTCACTTAGTAAAGTGTTACCTGTAAGTGATTTTCTTCTACTTGAATATTTTAGCAGTGTTAACTTTCTGAGTAAATATAAAGAAATTTTATTTTCATGGAATAATTTAGTAGTAGATTGTCCCGCAAATAATTATTTGAAAATACCCCAAAATTGTTGATCTCTTCTAGGATAAGTAAACAAGCATAAAAAAAAGAAGTGACAGATACTCAATACATTGTCATAGAAACAGAAAAAAAAAAAAAATGAAAGAAGCAAAGCACCACACAGGAAAACACATTGATGTGGGTGATAAGAGAATATGGCAATAGAAAAAAAAAAAAAAAAAAAAGAAAGAAATGTATCCTCACAGTTTTTAATATATAAAATCAGTATTTTTTAATATAAACTTTACTTAAAGTAAGTGAGGGAGGCTAGTACATGGCTGAGGTTTGATACAAACCACTGAAAAAACAGCAGTGGCAAAAATGACAGAAAGCACATTGTGCATGTATGGCTTTTGGTGATTAGAACACATGAAGGATATAAATTTGAGTGCATGCAGAAAAGGTGATAGGTGCTAAACAAAAAATATTTCATGTCTTCAGTCCTGAATGAGATATGACACATGCAAATCACAGAAATGAAAATTGGGAAATTTAACAAAAGAAGGAATTACTGTTTAATTTTGTCATACTGTCTTCTGTAAATTTAACTCTAGCTGACATTGTTTTCAAAATAATACAAGTGAGGAAAAAAGAGCAATGTTTAATTCAGATAATAGAAATTACATGTGTGTCATACATCAAAGTGTGATATTCACAATAATCAGAATTTGCAAAATTTATGAAGCAGCAGTTAGCAAAAGGTTAAAACCCCAGAAACCTTACTTTAAAAAAAAGTCTGCTTTAAGTAATGCTATGTTATAGAGCATGCCATCTGTTCATCATTTCTCCCCCAATTTATAAAAAGTTATGAAAAGCATAAATTCAATGTAAAAAATGCTTGTAAACATTCACATCTTGTATTTTTGTTAGATACATTCTTTTCATAGAAGTGAAATTTCTGCTAAAAATATAAATAAAAATGAAAAATAAACAGTATTGTATATTTTTCTTTTATCTAAAGTTGTTTATTATTAAGAAATCTGTGTTTATTCCATGACATAATACTAATCATTAAACTTCAATTATTCTTCATTCATTTTTTGATGCATTCTTCAAGGAGTAATTTACTGTTAACCTTGTGACGTACACTGTTTCAGTGTCTGGAAGTCGGGGTCGGCAGCCGTCCGTCTCGAGAGACGATGGTGTAGCTTCTTAAGAGTCTATCTGCACCGCCGAGAATGGCTGTGCAGTCCGACTCGGGAGTGACACGGTATCTGTCTCCTCCCATGTTGAATCGACATCTTACGATGACGCTGGAGTGTCCTCTCCAGTGAAGCTGAAGCTACAGAGCCTGGGCAAGGTGATATGGAGGGTCTGCTGTTGCCCATGCAGCAGACCCCCCCTCTCTTCGCAGCTGAAGGGTCCAAGGGAAAGACGGAGTCAATACAGCTTGGCTTCAGGAAGTATAGTGGTGAATAATAGAGAAAAATCCTAGCCCTCACCGAGCTTACATTCAGGTAGGGAGAGACAGATTCACAAGTAAAATGTAAACTATGTCATATAATGATTAAAGCAGTCTAAGAATAGGAGTACTGGGTTTCTTTTTGATAGGTGGGCCAGGGCAAACATCACTGTTACAGAGACATTTGCACAGCAGCTTGAAGGAGATGAAGCTATGAGCCATTCTGATATTGGAGGGAAAGAATTTTAGGCAGAGAAACTAGCAAGTTATTAGACTTAAGACTGTGATTAGTTTGGTTGAGTAAAAGTGAAGGGCCAGTATTGCCAGAGTGAAGTGAGTGAAAGGGATATGGTAGTAGATGAGATCATTAAGGTAGTAGAGGTCATGACATGTAAAGAATGATTTTACTCTGAGTCATATAGAAACCATTAGAGAGTTTTGAAGAGAGGAGTCATGTGATTTAACCAATGTTTTTAAAATATCCCTCTAGCTGCTATATTAAGAACAGACTATATATGAGTGTGGAGGAGGAGCAGTGAGAATGAAAACACGGAGATACAGTAGAAAGCTGTTGTAATCATTTAGTAGGCAGAATATGGGACCGGGTTACTAATAGTGGGGATGGTGAAAAGTTGTTGGATTCCAGATATATTTTGAATGTTGATCTTATAGCATTTACTGATGAGTATATGTATAAAAGAAAGAAAGGAGTTAAACTTGCTTCCAAGGTTTTGAATTGAGGAGATGGGAATGCCATGATAATAAGCAAGACTACAAGGAGATCGGGTCCTGGGTATAATATCTTTGAGATGCTTCTGAGACAAACAAGTGGAAATGTCCTCTGATATATAAGTTTGGGTTTTAAAAAAAAGAGAATCTAGGTTAAAGGCATGCATTTTGATGATATCAACATATAGAAACTGGATGAGGTTATCTTGGGGGTATGTGTAGATAATAAAGATAACATTTAGTGTTAGAGATCAGGAAGAAGTAGCAAGGAGACTGAAAAGAGAGACCAGAATGATAAAAGAGAAAGCAAGAGTTTGTGTTATTTTTAAAGGCAAATGAAGAAAGCATTCCATAAAGTAGAACATATGTGTTTTAACTGAGGTCTTGGTGCCTCGTTTACATCATTTGGACCTTGTTTTTCTGAGTGTTCCTACCAAGACTTAGCTTTCAATATCTATATCTTGACACCTGAATATTCTTTCCAAAATCAAGAAAAAACATTCTGTCCAAGTGTGAGCCATTAATGCTATGGAATTAATATAAACCTCCCACTTAAGAGCCCTTAACCAATGTCTACAGGGAGTCGGTGTATAACTACTCCAGCTGTACATCCATTGGTAGAATTAATGCTGAGGTGAGTGTTTTTACTGGTTCTATGACGTTTCCTCATGGGACTAAATTCCAGTAATAAGTATTTTAATAATGCACTCTTTATTAACTGGGTTTCCTTTTCTGCACCACTTCCTAGTCACCTATTAGTGTTCTCTGCAATGTCTAATAAATACGACCATTTGAACCTTTGTCTCAGGGTCTGCATTGGAAAAAACCCAAACTAACATTATTGAAAAATTAAGTAAGAGGAGGGCCATGTTGATTTTTGGAGTTAGCATTAATGGACTTGAGAAAATTGGCTTCAGTGGAAGGTTTAGGCAACATTTTTATTAGCTTGCTTTTAAGACAGAAGAAGAGAAAATGAAGTAAGAATATCAATTATACTTTATTCTTTAGGGAATTTTGTGGTAAAGGGAAACAGACAAGCAGAAAGATAGTTGGATGATAATATAGAATCAAGAGTATTTCTGTTTTGTTTTAAAATAAGAGAAATTCCAGTGTGTTTGTGTGTTGATGGGACTGATTCAGTAGAGAGAGGGAAATTATGGTGTAGGAAAAATGAGGGACAATTTCTGGAATAAACTAGAAGGGAAATAATTGAGTGGATAAATTGTCAGGCAGCAGCATGGACTGTAGTCATCTATAGGAAGCAAAGAAAAAAAACAGCATAATGGTACATGGAAGTATGAAAATGACTTTTCTGATTATTTCTATTTTCACTCATTTATGAAAGGGGAGGATGTATGGTATTTGCAGAAAGATGGGAAAAGTATAAAATAGGCATTAAAGAGCATAAATAGTTTTTTAAAACTTGAAGTCTGGTTAAGTGTTTAGATTGTAAAGTGAAAGAGAAACTAGTGGAAATGGTTCTGTTTGTTGTTGTTCTTGTTGAAAGTTAGAGCCACAAAGCAGATGGGTAATTACATTTATCCAGGATTGAATTTTTTTCTATGTGAATATGTTGAAAATAAAGAGATAGTATAGAAAGGAATGATTAAAATGATGGATCATGAAATATAAGGTGGGTAAGGAATGAAAGGAGGAAATTAGTAAAAATGAAAAGGCTGGTAGATTAGTTGATTGAAAGTTCCAAGGATTCATACAATGATTGGAGTCAGGAGTCTAGAGGAAGTAAGCTGGAAAGACAAGAAATAGAGGTCAGGAAAGTGAGATGCCTGCAATTGAGATTATGGGGAAAGAGTACAATTACTGTCAGTATCATAAATATTTTAGAGTTTCAGGCCATAGGGTCTGTGTCTCAACTAATCAACTCTGCCATTGTATAGTTGGGAAGAGTTTCAGACAATAGCTAAAATAGTGGGCATGGTTGTGTTACAGTAAAATGTGTTTATTAAAAAATACAATATACAAAATTTCATGATCCAAGATAACATGCAAATTAATATAAGTCATTGCTTTCCTATATAACTGTACCTGTATTTCAAATGGGAAAAAATGATTCAGTTTTTGAACAAATCACTTTTCAATCAGCCTTCTGGAATGAATTAAGTTTGAGAATTGTGGTTCCATTATACCAGCAAAGAACAGGTGGAATTTGAAATTAATGCCTGTTACATTGGCACCTCAAATGGAATACTTAGATATGAATCTAATGAAATATGTACAAGATCTATATGAGGAACAGTACAACATTCTGATAAAAGATACCAAGAAAAAATAAATAAATTCACAAAAATTAACTCAAAATTAATCACAGACACAAATATAAAACAGACAACTATAAACCTCTTAGAAGTTAATCTAGGAGAAAACATAGATGACCTTGGATTTGGTAATGACTTTTTATATACTACTCCAAAGGCATGAGCCATAAAAGAAGTAACTGATTAGCGGTACTTCAGTAAAAGTAAAAACTTCTATGTGAAAGGCAATGTCAAGAGAATGAGAAGAATGCTACAGGCTGGGAGAAAATGTTTACAAAAGACATATCTAGTGAAGGACTTTATCTAAAATATGCACAGAACTTTAAAACTGAACAATATGAAAATAAGCAACCCAATTAAAATACAAACTGAAGACCTGAGCAGATACCTCATCAAAAGAATGTACACAAATAGCAAATAAACTTATGAAAATGTTCAACTTCATATGTCACTAGGGAATTGCAACTTCAAATGACAATGAGATATCACTACACACCTATTAAAATGGTCAAAATGCAGAACACTGACAAGAATGTGGAACAATAGGAGCTCTCATTTATCACTAGTGGGAATTCAAAATGGTACAGTCACTTGGGAAGAGAGTTTGGCAGTTCTTACAAAAGTAAACTTACTCTTACCATATGATCCAAGAATTGCACTCCTTGACATTTACTTATGTGAGTTGAAAATGTATGTCCACACAAAAACCTGCACACAGATGTTCATAGCATCTTTATTAATAACTGCTAAAAATTAGAAGGAACCAAAATATCCTTTAGAAGGAAAGAGGATAAATAAATTACAATGCATCCAAATAATGCAAATAATGGAATATTTTTCAGCACTAAAAATGAGCAGTCAAGCCATGAAAAAACACAGAAGAAACTTAAGTGCATATTAATAGATAAAATAAACCAATCTAAAAGTACTACTCACGATATGATTTTAGCTACATGACATTCTGGAGAAAGCAAAATTATGAAGACAATACAAGGACTAGTGGTTGCTAAGGATTAAGGGTGAGGGAGAGATGGATAAGCAGAACACAAAGGACTTTTAGAGCAATGAAACTATTCTGTACAATACTACAATGGTGAATGCATGTCACTATACATACGTCAAAACTCATAATTCACTATACTGAGAGTAAACCCTATATAAACTGTGAACTGGATGATAATTGACATGTCATTGCAGGTTCTTTGGAAGAAATATACCATACTGGTGGGAAATGTTGATAGTGGAAGAGGCTGTACATATGTGGTGAGAGGAGCAGTATGTATGGTACATTTCAGTATATTTTGTTCAATTTTTCTGTGGCCTAAAAATGTTCTTAAAAGTAGCTTATTAAATGAAAAACAAGTGACTGACCCATAGGCATCATTTGCCAACTTCTGGCATATGGTGTGTTCATAAGCCTAAGTTGCTGGAGTAGAATGGAGAAAAAGACTGTTGAAGGAGAGAAAATCAAGAAATGAAATACCTGTCCATGCAAGCTAAAGGTGGACGACTTGAGACAGACTTCAGAGAAATCACCACAAAAGCTTATCTGTGGACAATTTTTATGCCTGCTGTGGAAAAATAACCAGAGACAGTCAAACTGCAGCTCAGGAGAAATATACCAGACTGTAACTGTGTACCTTCATTTCATCTGAAGATTATTTGAAACAGATATTTAGAAATATTCTTGGCTGCCTATATTCAGAACTAGGAAACAAAAATTATAGTCTGTTCCAATGGTTAACCTTTGCTTTCCTTTTGTTTCCAAGAGATGCCTCCCATTAAATATTTGATTACTTGCACCACAGGTTTAACTTTGGAAACCCACCAACATCACCACCTCTTGAAATGAGACACAACTGTTTGACTTAATTGAACTTTTCTCAAGACTGACAATAGCAGAATGGTTTATCAGCCCAGTTCTTGGAACATGAAACTTCCAGGGAAGCTTCAGAGAAAAGAACTGTGGGGGTTCAGAACAAACTATTTCAAGATATGCCTCAGTAGTATGCAGGTTATTTTGAGCTGAGCTTTTTGCTTTAGGCTTGAGAGAAACTTTTGCTCCTCCCTTCAGCTACCTGGAAGAACTTGAATTAGGAGCCTTGCCCATAATAAGAGTACATCTTGAAAAACTATTTTGACCCACCTGTATGGCAGGGTAAACTTTTACTTACTAAACATCTGCTCTTCTTATCATACTGCAATGATCCTCAGAAGCCCCCAAGGTGCATTACCTCATCCCTATTCAGAATGTCTTATATATTTTCATTCCATTTTCTATCTCTTAACTTTTCCTGCCTGCAGGGGTCTCTAACTCTCTTGTGCATGTGGGTTTTCCATACCTATGTATTTGTTACATTTTGTTGTTTTTCTCCTGCAAAAAAAGAAAAAAGGAAGAAAAGAAGAAAAACAAAAAAGATTATATCAGTGTTGAAAGAGCCATTAATATGGCTATTGACATTACTCAGACACATAAATGTAATGCTGGGAGGGTGACAATAAGCCTAGGGTTCAAGTATTTAACAAATGAACAAGATAGAATCAGAGGCATGGAAACAATGAACAAACTGACAGTGACCAGAGGAGAGGGGTGAATGGGAGAAAGGGGAGAAGAAGGGGAAGGGTCTAGTTGAGGAACATGTATAAGTGACCCATGGACATGGACATTGGGGTAGAGATTGGCTGTGGAGCAAGGGGTGGTGAGCAGGGCAATGGAGAACAAAAGGGGGAAAACTGGGACAATTGTAATAGAAGAACAATAAAAAATATATAAATAAAAAAATAAAAACAGAATATGGAAGACTTTAGGCCAAGATGGAGGTGTAGGTAGACACTCTGCATCTCCCTCCACAACTAAGAAGGAATACAGCTACCTCAAAACTGGAGACAATCAGAAGCTCCTGAAAATTAAGCTGCTTGGAAGTCCAACAAACAAATATATAAAGAAGAAATACTTATCCAGACAGGTAAGAGAGGTGGAGCCAGGGCTGAGAGGTAGCGGTATGATGGCAGTGGCAGTTGCAGGCTGGCAGGAAGCACAGTAACACATTTAAAAAAGTAGGGAAGGACACCTGGGAGCACTCCCAACACCAGACTGAGCAGCTCGTGGTTCCAGCACTGGGGAAAATAGAGCTACATTGCTTCTTATTGTGAAAACCAGTGGGGGTTGTGGTGGAGGAAGAAACTTTCAGTCTCTCAGCAGAGTCCACTTGTTTAAAGGGCCCCCCACAGTCCTAGAACATCTGAAGACCCATCCACTCTGGAAACCTCAATCAGGGAAACAGCTAGAGGGGCTTCTGTCCCATATGGGAAGCAGGAGAAGTGCCTGGAAAAGGGATGAGTACTGAGCAAGTGGCATTGTTCCCTCTTGAACCCCTTTCCCACATACAGCACCACAACAAGCACCACAATGTGGTGAAACAGGTCACACCACATGATGAATACCTAAGGCTCTGCCCCTTACAATGTAATGTGCAATAGCTCTACCTAAGACACAGAGACAAACAAACATAGGAGCCAGTTAAGATGAAGAGTCAGAGAAGTATGGCCCAAAGAGGAAATGGATCAAGGTTCCAGTGGGAGAACTAAGTGATGAGGGTATAGCCAACCTAACAGACATAGAATTCAAAACACTAGTGATAAAGATGCTCACATACTTGACAGATATGCTTGAGTACAGCAAATGCATAAGGGAAGAAGTGAAGGCTATGCTAAGCAAAACAAAGGAAAATCCACACAAAACCAATGATGAAGGGAAGGAAACTGGGGTTCAAATCAGTGATTTGGAATATAAGGAAGAAAAAAATAGTCAACCAGTACAGAAGGAGAAAGAAAGAATTGAAAAAAATGAGGAGAGGCTTAGAGAACTCTGGGATAACTTTAAATATGCCAACATCTGAATCATAAGGATGGCAGAAGGAGAAGAAGAAGTGCAAGAAATTGAAAATTTTTTTGAAAAAATAATGGAGAACTTCCCAATTTGGCAAAGGAAATAGACATACAAGTTCAGGAAGCATAGAGAGTCCCAAACAAGCTAGACCCAAAGAGGACCACACCAAGACACATCATAATTAAAATGTGAAAGGTGAAACAAAAAGAGAATCACAAAGGGGTACCTATAAGACTGTCAGCTGATTTTTCAAAAGAAACTTTGCAGGCAAGAAAGGACTGTGAAGAAGTATTCAAAGTGATGAAAAGCAAGGACCTACAACCAAGATTACACTATCCAGCAAAGGTATCATTTAGAATGGAAGGGCAGATGAAGTGTTTCCCAGACAAGGTAAAGCTAAAGGAGTTCATCATCACCAACCCATTATTATATGAAATGTTAAAGGGACTTATATAAGAAAAAGAAGAAGATCAAAACTATGAACACCAAAATGACAACAAACTCACAACTACCAACAACTGAATCTAAAAAATAAAAACAAAATCCAACTAAGCAAATTAGAATAGGAACAGAATCATAGGTATAGGGATCATTTGGAGGGTTATCAGCTGGGAGGGGGAAGGGAGAGAAATGGGGAAATGGTGCAGGGATTAAGAAGCATAATCAGTTGGTGCAAAATAGACAGGGGGAAGTTAAGAATAATATAGGAAAGGGTCAAGCCATGCATGACGCATGGAGATGAACTAAGGTGGGTGGGATTGCTGGAAGAAAGGGGAGTACTGGGAAGAGGGGAGCAAATGGAAGAGAAACCAAGACAACAGTAACAGCATAACCAATAAAATATACTTAAGAAAATGAAAACAACAACAACGACAACAAAGAAGTGGAGTGACTCTGGTGTTAGTAAGTTCTACACAAATATGATAGAATGATACTGTTTGTTGTTGTTTCTTAATATTAACAATCAAACAGTTCCAAGTGTCCTGAATATCTGATTTTGAGTATTATTTTTTAAATAACATAAAAAGACAAAAACTGTTTTGTCAAAAATTAAAGAACTATGAAAGTTCAACTAAGAAATCAAACTTATCTTAAAGCAAAATGCTGTATAGTTAAGAATTATTTGTCTTATATCAGATAAGACTTCTTTCTATGGCACTGAGATCCATGATATCATTGTTCTAATTAATTTTGGTCACTGTTGTCAGACTTGTCTGGAAGTACACTGTTTTGGGTGTATTCAGTGTCAGTTCTTAATAACCTACTTACATTATTATCTTTCCTATTTGCATATTTAATGTTCATTTTACTTTTTTTGTGGTTAAATTTAAAAATCTGCTACATAAAATAGTTTTTAAAACCATAACTAAACTAATCTTCTGTCTGTGTTAGGTAATATGCTTGCATCTCACTACTCCATCAGAGTCTGGTTGATTGGCTGACGATGTATGCCTCTTTTTATAGCCTCTGATTTACAGAAACGTGGCTTCTTTCTAAGCTAAAGTCAGCTATCCCTGGTTAGGTAATGTGAGGGCAGGAAAAGGACAAGAGCTACTTAAAGGAGTTTTTGTTTCCAAATGATTACTCATGATCATAGATTGGAACATTAACATGCCTGAGATTGTAGATTAATCTTTTTATTAACCTGTATTCTTTTGTCCACCCATCACTTCATTACCACTTAAAGTTCTTGATATTCTTTGTGAGAATCACATCACAATCCCTTGATATTATAGCTTGGTAAAGTACTTGTCCCGAATTTAAGTGAAAGCAATTATAAATAGTACACAGTTTTCTAGTATTTCTCAGTTAGATGTCTATACTTTGACTAAATTTACTCACTTTGACCTTTCAGAGAAAGTCCAGGAGTTCTTATTTTTTCATATATATTTTTAGCATTCAGCTGACATTCTTTCTGACTTACCAAAAGGACATCACCATTTTTTCCTAAAGTACATCTGTTCAAAATCAGAAGAAAAAAGAGTAGAAACTTTCCTTTTCTTCTTTTCACGATTTTTTCTTTATTTTAAGGAGTTTGGCAATCATAATTTTATAAGTGATTCATACAGGTCTTGAATTTCATAACTTCATAAGTTGGACCCACAATGTACTGAAATTTGTCAATTATATTAATGAAAAATGCCACTCAATATCGAAATAGTCATTGCTTTTTCATCATGCATATTAAAAACTATAACTGAATACCTCTCTCATTAATACAGTAATGTAGTATTCTGTGCTTTACACAATATTCTCCTGTCCCATTGAGCGAGGGTTTGGCTCTTGGAGGAGGGTTTTCAGGACCCTTCCTGTATATGGCCACATACACTTTTTTGGGTCCTCCTGTAACCAGTATAGTGAACAGGTGTCTGGCTAAGATTTCAAAACTTTCAAGAGTTCTTTTCTTTTTTGGAAAGCAGGTATTTTTGGTAAATATTTTTTAATTAAAAAATGCATTTACGTTTTTAAATAATCTGTTTCTTATTACATGGTAAAAGATCCTTCACTATTCATTTATCATTCATTTTAGAATGAACATGACATAATAGGTGAAAGTACATTTGTTCTTATTTTATATAAAGGAAGATTTTTGTTGCTATTTATAAAAAGGAATGTACTTATTTTAATCTTCATAGTTGAGACAAGATAATAAGAAAGAAAACCCTACCTTTATGGTGCGTGTATGTGTGTGCATGCATATGTATGTGTACAAGGACTTCACACTCATCAAAGATATAAATTCAGTGGTTACAATGGCAAGCCTACATGTTCTTGATAAATAGAATTACTGGCACACAGAAGCTTCTAAATATTTGGCTCAAAGGTTTTTAATGATATCTATAATTATTTGAAACAAAACTGCTTAATGGGCTAAAAACTATGATAAATATGAGTCTCATGTCACTAGATGCAATTGTATTATAAAAATGGTTTAATACCTAACCTATTTCATATTCTGTCTTGATTCTATACTTGTTAGAAGTAGATTAATAAAACACTGATTTTGATTCGGTTATAAGGAGGAAAGTTAACCAAAATCCCTAACTCAATCTCTAACTATGGCTACTGGTGTGCACCTCAGGGGCCTCCTGTTTCACAGTGTCTCTAACTGTGATTGGACACAGGAGGTGGGGAGCTTAGGGTATGTACTAAGGGAAACAGACTACTGCAGCCCAACATTTCCTAACATCTGCTCCATCACATAGAGATTGCAGGAGAAGTCAATAGTCGTTTTATAAGAGAAGAATACATTTTGGGATGACAGAGGACAAGGATGCTCATTTTCAATTACCTGTTATTCAGAAAAAGGATACATTAGACAATTGCAACATAGATGGCAGCCCTTGAAGTTAAGATAGCATTTCTAAAAGGTACATTACATTCTAAGAATGTTTGTGTAATGTGTGTGCTAGTATATAAGTATATTTAGTATTTAGTTATATTAGTATTTAGTATTTAGAATCATGGACCAGCTACTGAGAATGAGTTGGTATATTATACAATCCAGAGTATGTAAAGAAGAAAGGAGAATGATTCAAGTCACACCTTATGTCTGTCCTTTTAATTTGAGGATGCTATCTTTCTCTGGTATTTTATACACTGTGGGGCGAAAGTAGGTTTATAGTTGTTTATATGAAAAAAGTACAATAATTAATAAAAATTAACATAAGAACAAACTGTGTTTCACATATTCCCAACAGCAAACCTACTTTTGTCCCACCCTGTATATTAAGGTAAACCCAGGTACCTGTTTAGTCTTCATTAGACAGGGTGTTATTTGGAAAATTAGGAAGATGAATTTATTTACTTTTTAATTTTCATTCAAAGCACCTGCTAGGTGCTAGGATGGCAAAAGATACAATAAAATATAATGAGAACTTTACTGTGGAGTAGATCTCAACATTAGGAAATTGAGCATATTATGTAACATTTCTGCAGAATTGTGATAAAAATAAGCTGACAAGCTCTGAGGAAAATATATCTCCTTAACTTTGTTGAAGACACCATTTCCCGAGGATTATTTATTTGTGAAACAACTATTAACTTCTCCAATAAACTCTATATATATTTGGTGGAAACAACTTTGGGAAATGTTGGGCTACAGTAGCCTCTTTAGTTTAAACTCAGTTTACTTACCAATTTGTCTCAGATTTCTGATTAAGGCTTTGACTATCCATTTTGAAACATTTATCAGATGTACAGATGGGATTTAAGTTGTTAGTAAGTTCCAATCTTCCCTCCCAAGAACAGAAGATATTCATAGTGACGTTGTAGTGCCACGATGCTACCATGATAATCCATTAGGCATCTGGAGGAAGACAAAGTATTTCAAAACCCCAATACCAAGATGATATGTAGTTCACAGATTGGCCTAAAACTCTAACTTGCTCTGTTCTGATGATCACATTTGTAGAATTTTTATATGGCAATATTTTGTCAAGCTGACTTGAAAAATAGAACAAAGATATTTTATTTAGTAAAAATATTTAAACAGTTTTCACCCTCAGAGGCAGAGTATCCAATATCTCTCATCTAAATCACTGCTAAATCTTACTACTGATTTCAATGTTTTCATCCATACACCCATGTCCAAAGAGATTTTATAAAGTAACTTAGATCACTTAGTCCTCTATTCACAATCCTCACATGGTTCCCATTTCAGAAGAAAATAGTCAACATTCTCACCACGTTCTACAAGGCCTTGCACTTCCAAAAATCATTGTCCTTCTCATTTGCTACCTCTCTCCTTCTTACCCTCTTTTATAAAGTCACACTGACCTTGTTGCTTCATGTTCTCTCCTAATGAAATGGTCTTTCTCCGGCATAACTCATGGCTAACTTCCTCACATCTCTAAAGTCACTCATCAAATATAAGTTCCTCAGTAATACCTATGGTGACTATTTAAATTTGCAGCCCCCCCCCCAAGAAAACCTTTAATCCTCCTTCTCCTGCTTAATTTTTGTCCAGAGCATATATTATTTTCTAAGAATATTGCACAACTTGCTTATTATGTCTGTTTATCATCTCTTTACCTTGCTAGAACTTAAACTCAGTGAGGCCAAGAGTTTCCATATATTTGCTTATTTTGTGTTTTGTATTTTTTGTTCATTGTTGTATCCTGAGCACCTGGAACATTGCTGACACATTACAGGTGATTAATAAGTAGTTGGCCAAATGAGTGAATGAATGGATAAAAGAATCAAAAGAAGAAAATTCCCACTTGTTTGATAAAAAAATTATCAATTGAGGACTTTCTTGATAAAAAATCTTGTGGTTTACAAGATAGAAAAATCTAGGTTTAGTCGAGCTAATTGGTTCATTGCTTTCTCTTTAGACAAATTGTATCATTATGAAATTATCACAATCTAAGTCACTGTTTAGTTAAAACATACTTTGGTATTCATTGCTAGTTTTGAGTTGTGTTTTTTAATCTCATGCCAATACTTGACATCTAGATAAATGCTGTATAGTCCTGAAACCAATATTCTTCCTTTTTGACTTGGTCAGAAGATATTATATTAGACTTCATTAGTCATAAAACTAAAGCCAAGATTTTAAGAGGCAGCAGGAGACAGGAGTTTCATACAAGTGGAGTCATAGAAGTTTTCATGCTATATGGTTTCTCTAAGTTTTTCAAATGTCCTTTGCAAAACAGCTAAGAAAAAACGTTCTTACTACTTGTGATGGCAGGTTACCCATGTGGGCAAGGGAGGGAGAGGCAGGCTCCAGGTGGAAATCATGTATTCTTGGAGAAAATTAGAGGACTCTCAGCAACAGCTCTGGGATGAGGGAGGTTAGAGAGGTAGCAAATCTGGCAAAAATAAATAAATAAATAAATAAAATAAAATAAAACAAAACATTGTGTGCCAGATCTGCACAACTATGGCCACCACTGATACTCCTTTTCTAGGAACTACTAGCCAGTTGCTTCCTAGAGCACCTTGGAAGGGGTTGTATTATACAGGGGGAAAAAAAAAGAAATGTCAGAATCTTATTTAGAAGTTCTCTACTCATTGCTTTACTTTTGTCCCTTTAAATGATACCTCTTTACTTCCTTCATTGACTGTATATTAACAACTGTTGGCCTTCCTTATGTAAAACAGTAAATCTAAATTCCAAATAAAAAACAATTTTTATATATTGACCCATTTCTCTTGCTTTTGCATTTAAAATATCTGCCAGCTTGTAAATTACCAAGAAGATAGCTCAAAAGATGCCCAAGTCACCTCTTCCCCAGCATACTGAAGAAGTAATTCCCTATATTTCTAAACTTTTAATCCAATTCTAGCTCACCAGCTTCCCTAGGAGTATCTTTCTTTTCCAACTTGTTCTTTTAAACCTTGACAAAAAGGACATTTATTCAATTGTAAATGTCTGAAACCTGTAATTATATACTTTAATCTGTAGGTTAATTTAAAAATATTAATTAACCTCTCCACCCTGGCTTCACCCCTCCTACATGTCCAGGCAAGAACCACTTGTTTATAACTTCATACGTTGGACTTCCATGTAGCTTTATTTTCTGGAACTTCTGGTTATTGCTGGTTTTGCAGTAGTTGTATTCCTTCGTAGTTGTGGAGGGAGATGGATTGTGTCAGTCTAGACCTCCATCTTGGTCGGAAGAGAAGGCGTTCATTCATTAGATCCAAACCACTGTTATATGAGATGTTAAAGGGACTAATTTAGGAGAAGGACGATCAAAACTATGAACATTAAAATGAAAACTGTATCACAACAACCAACAATAGAAGCTAGGGAATCAAAACAAAAGCAAACTAAGTAGGCAACGAGAGTGGGAAAAGAACTATAGGTATGGGGAACATTTTGGGGGGATGTCAGTGGGGAGTGGGAAGGAGGGAAAGGGAAGGAAATGATGCAGAAATTAAAAATCATAATAAGAGGGAGTGGAGTAGATAGGAAGATGTTGATAAGAACTATATGCACAACCAATGGGCATGGACTAAAGGGAGGACAACTGGAGGGAGGGGGGTCACTAGGTGGAGGGGAACAAAGGGAAAAGAAATTGGGGCAACTGTAACAGCATAATCAATAAAACATGTTAAAATATTAATTAAAAATACACTTCTAAAAATTTTATTAACAATTTTGTTTTTTCTTGAACTTTTATATCTTTTGCTAAATTTTTACTTTGAGGGTAACTACATAATCAAAAATATCTGTAGTAAACATTAATAAAAGCTATACTATTTATTACTATATTAACATTTTTAAATTTCAGACTATTCTTCAAACTTGTGGCCCACTAATTTATTTTGTGTTTCTACTTAGAGCTTCTTATGACACTTGTCTCTCTTTTGTTTTTTTATTTTGAAATATCAGTACTACTATTACATTTCCTTATACACTATTATACAAATATCATAAAGGTAATTATTGCCAAAAATTTAAAAAATTGTAAATTTAGAAACTTACAAAATCAGGAAATATATAAAATATAATGTAGGAAAAAATGTTCTATAATCTCCCAACTCTAAGATTATCATCCTTTACATTTTTCTATATATACTTGTGTTTATATGTGTATTTATTATATAATTGTGTATAGACACATCCCTATATATAGAGTTTAAAAAATGGGGACATAATTTGTATATGGTTTTGTGATCTATTCTTTAGGTATATAGTATGCACATACATTGAATAAGTGTCCTAGAAATTACTTAACTTATTCTTTAAAAATATTAGATTATTTTCAGTTTTTTAATTGCAATGGACATCCTTCTACATACTTCTTTTATACTTATATAATAATTACTAGTGTTTGATATTGAAATTTGAACAAATATATAGTATAAAGCAATCTAATAAATTTATATAGCTTTTTTACATTTTTAATTCCTATAAAAGTGAAATGTTTGAAGATTTCCTTTCATGTTCAAAATTTACTGTATTTATATATAGTAATGGTACTGATGGAAGGAATCAGAATTATTAGACTAAGAAGAGAAATGTCTAATACTGTCAAGCCCTCTACTGCATTTTCCTGGTGCTTAGTTTGTAATAATCAGAGAAAGAAAACTAATTCAGGTATAGTTAAGTTCCATTGCTATGTGCCTTGTCATTCTTTGTTGAATTCATTATTGGTCAAATTATTTTTGTTCCCAAAACATATGTTATTTTGTGCATCTTTCAGAAAGTTTATAGTATGGTTGTTTTCCTATCTGGAAATTTAAACTATTTCTTGTCATTTTACAGTAAAATGTAACGAGAAATGCAATAAAATGTTATGAGGAAAATAAAAAAGAAACTCATAGAACGTATTCCAAAACTGTCTAGAACATATTATGAAAGAAAGGGGGTCAGAGCTATCTAAATTCAATCTAAGATCTGCTACAAATTAGCCATCAAGGAAGGACTAGTCTCCATCTGTCTGAAACTCAGTTTCTTTATTTGTTAGGTTTCATTTGCCCTGTTACCTTTCAAAGTCATTGTGTGGATATAGGAAGTAATATACTGATAGTTTTTGGACAACATCAAGAGCAACTTTATACAGAGTATGTCAGTCATGGATAAAGTATCAAGGAGAATTTCCACTTGATAGTTTTAATTGAAGAGAAGTTAGTTAAATCTCTCTTTAATGAGGCTTGTATGGACAGGATGAAAGAAGTAAAAGAACTAATGGAGGCTGCCCAAAACTAACAATAGCATGAAAGCATTATGACGGTATCAGTTAACATGGAGTAGGCCAGTGATTCTAATAGTCTGGTCTCTGAACTAGTAGCATCGGTATCATCTGTTAGAAATTCAGATTTTCATGATTTACAACCTAGACCCACTGAATCAGAACCTCTGGGTGTGGGGCTATAGTCTAGGGGAATCTGATAGAAGCTAAAAATTAATCACTGAGCTAGGTTATGCTATGTTAATAAGTAACTCCAAATAATGAACCCAAACACATTTGTTTTTAGCTCATGCTGCATGTTCATGTTGGACACTTATTGGGTCAGTTACAGCTCTTTTTGTCTGCTTTCTAGGACCTAGGCTGAAGGTGCAACACTTGTTGACAATATTGCTTGTGACTACAGCAGACAGATATAAGAATATGGTGAGCCTAGTTGTGAAATGACACAAGTCATTTTAATCTTTATTGGCCAAAGTTGATTATATGGTCAGGCCTGAAATGAACACATCAGGGTGTGTATATCATCTACATTTGAGTGCCCTGAATATGGGTGAAAAATAATACTATCTACATCACCACTCCCAGGCCAAAAAAACCCAAAAGTCATGGAAGGATACAGAGTTACCGGAGGTCAGGACAATCTGGAGCCATAGACGAGGTCTACCCAGTAGGAGAGGAAATATGGAGGGGTTGGGGGTGGTGAAACCATTAATAAAAATTGGCACAAGAACAAAGACTTCTACACTACTCGCGTGTTGCACAGGTCAGACTACTACAGTACAGAATAGGACTGAAAAGTGTAGAGCCTGAATCTGGGTGTGGTGGTAATTACCAGTTTACAAGTTATTATCATCAGTGACTTTTGATTCACATGCTGTCTAGTTGTCTGCATTCTAATGTACCTTTTTTAGTTTGGGGATGTGAAAATTGACTATGCATGAAAGTTTGCATTTTTATATTATATATCCCACTTTATAAAGGCTTGCTGTCCTGGTGAGCTAATTGTAATTCTAATTGTCTTGAATTTCATCAGTGTTTGTTTCTTAATCACCATAGTTTGATACCATTGTCATCAATGCCAGACGAACTTGCCTCAATAAATCTGGATGAAAATGATGATCAGGAGGCAGTGTACACTTTCTAAAGCAAAGACACCTTCTAACAGTAATGACAAAATAAAGAATGGTGAAGTGAAAATGTCTTCAGCTGAGTCAGGGGCTTTAATTCTAACCCTTGGTCTGCTGTAAGCAGGCTATATAATTATGAAAAACCCAGTTTATGCATCATTAAAAATAATTTTGGCTGAGATAACCCTCTAGAATTCCTTTTAGTAACATAATACAATGTTTTAAGGTCACATTTACTTCATTATTGGATGGGTATTAACTAAAATGGAAGTAAGATAGAGATGGCTACCACTAATCACCCCTTTTCACCCACAAAATCTATATGTTATACAATAACCAGTGTTAATTTATCTTTTAAAGCTTCAATCCCAAGGAATCTTAGTATACATATGGTTAGTTTCAAGCAAGTATGATATTGTTGATTTGTAGGTTGGTGGTAAGGATTCTCGTGGAAAGAAAGATAGTGAACCACAATAACCTTATGAGGTTTGTTTTTTAACCTCTATATCAAAGAACATAAAGAGTGTCAGAGCAATTAGGTATATTGAATTAGTTTGTACAGCTAGTATGAAGCAACACTAGGGTTTGTGTGGTCTTGACCAAGTTGTTTAATCTTTTTGAGGCTCAGTTTACTTATCTTTAAAACCAAGACTACAATGCAAATAACAGTGACTTTGAAACAACTAGGAAAGATGTAATATGCATGATCTTTAAAGAAGCATTTAACATATAGCAGGTTACTTTATAAATATCATTAGTTCGTTCCTCTTACCTCCTTGTATTGATCCAAAACAGCTACTCCAATGTTTTGTGTATAACAAGTACTTAATATATAACTGATGCTTGCTTAATGGGACCTAAAATATCTAAATTAGTTATTGCTGTTTACTAGTTGCTGTAGATGAACATCCTGATTGAGGTATTTGTGACATTCCTGGTCACTTTTATTTCTGTTGGCCATGGTGATTAAGAACTTGACTGGAGTCCAAGTATGCATCTTGATTTTGGCAGTTACTAGCTTTGTGATCTTTGCCAAAGTCACCCTGTCTTAGTTTCCTCACATGTAAAATGAGTACATAAATTGATGATAATGAGAGTGGTAACTTTCTCATAGATTTTTGTGTGTGTGTGTCTGTAAAGACTGAACAAATGAATACCTATAAACACTTAATGCCTGCCCGAGAGTTAACACTAAAAAATCATGAGCTTTTGTTACTCTTATGTCTTACACAAGGTGCTCACATTGTTTGATAAATGACTCTCTCCCAACACACACACACACACACACACACACACACACACACACACTCTCACTCACTCTCTAAAAAACCTTCAAATTATATCCCTCCTGAGAGTGACTCCCAGAAGAACACTATCAATATGTGCAGGTTTCCAAATGACACTTTATAAGTGGGCACCAAAAATTCTCTTAAGCAAAAGAAAGAGAATCAAATGCTAAAAACTAATTAAATAATATAAAGGATAAAATACTAACTGACACAATCAGGCGACAGAAAATGAAGGCCAAGATAACGTTTCCAGTTGTACACTCTGGTGCCCTTTTCCCCTTATAATAGGGTGAGTTAAGGTGGAGTGTCATCCTTAACTTTGAATTTGGCTGCTTTTGTCAGTTTGTGTCACAACCTTAACATTATTTAAATGTACATTTTTATATTTAATATTCATTTTCAGGTGTTCAAACCATAATTTCTGTTAGTAAAAGTGACATTTCTTAGAGTTCATTATTTTTTCCACATAGAAATCTCAGACATTAATAAAAAACAGACTTTAAATAATAGAACAGAAGTGTCTTCAGGCTAACAGCCACCCCCATGATTTGTCATTTTAGTACTTGAGTACTTGGAAGAAATAAGTTTGATAACAGCCGAGTCATTTAGCTTTGTGATTAGAAACCCGGCAGTCTGAGCTACATGTCTAGGCAGTCCTTCACATTCAGTGGAGAGCTTATATAAACTGCGTTGCTTTGACTTTTTTTGCTTGACATTTTCAAGCCAAGATTCACTGTATAAAATGTCCATTAAATTTGCCAAGGATTGCAAGCTATCATGGTAATGTATCTTGATGATAATAAAAAATGTAGCAACAATTATATGACATCCATCTGTGGGGTTTAGGTAAAGTACTCAACTAAACTCTTTCAATTAATTCACTTAGACAAAGCAAAATGAATAATTCTTACTGCAGAAGGAGAGAGAATAGAAATAAAATTAGTGGAAATGTACCATGAGAAGAAATACAAAACTTATTATGAAGACAAGGACAGGTTCTTTCTGGTCAGATTTTATTCCATACATATAACATTGATTTTGTCTCTTTCTTTTAACATGGCAGATAGTTTTGAAAGTCCTTCTGAAGAGTACAGAATATTTCACATGTATCCACATGGCATTGAATACAGGATACTGTTTTAGAAAGGCATGGCATCTTCCTGCTGTTAGAGTTTGATAAATACCATTTATCACAAATGCCATTGGCTTACAGTAATGGAGAGAAAAAGAAAAAAAATCAATTATCCAAACTTTGATGTTATATCATACTAGGAATATACCAACATTCCCGCCTTCAAATTCCCACTCTCTGCTTTAATAGCTTATCATGCACATTAATACCTCATTTTTACTGAATGATTTGTGTTTATTTATTTTATTTTATTTTATTGTTGATCAATTACAATTATCCTAATTTTCCCCCCATTGCTCTCCCTTGCTTCCCCTCTCCCCCACTCCCACAGTCAAACCCCACTCTGTTGTTCATGTCCATGGGTCCTTTATACTTGTTCCTTGATTAGACCCTTCCCTTTCTTTCCCCCGTTACCCACCTCTCCCATCCCACTAGTTGCTGTCAGTTCGTTCCTTATTTCCATGTCACTGGTTCCATTCTGCTTGTTTGTTTTTGTTCATTAGGTTCCACTTACAGGTGAGATCAGATGGTGTTTGTTTTTCACTGACTGGCTTATTTCACTTAGCATAATATTCTCCAGTTCCATCCATGCTGTTGTGAAGAGTAGGAGTTCCTTCTTTCTTTCTGCTGTGTAGTATTCCATTGTGTAAATGTACCAGTTTTTTGATCCACTCATTTACTGATGTGTTCTTTTCTTGGTTAAAGAGAATGCTGTGTCATATTCAATATTTAAAAAAGTTGGCATCATCTAAAACTCCAAACAAAAAATTAAACTATGCATTGAGCATTTAAGTCATAAAAAGAAAAAGTCCTTTGCTTTATTTAAGAATTTACTCCAAACAATAAAAAGAGATAACTGATAGAGATTTACTAGATACAACTTGTCAGGAGCACCTAAAACATCTGTTTCATAATTCCAGCAAATAATAGCTTTCATAAATCTTATCCAGACTGTATAAAATTAATGAAAAATACTTTGTAGAATAAAGTAGAAGATCTGTTTTAAAAAGTAACTTTAAAAGATCTTTAATCTTTGTTGGCATTTTAAAAGCATGTTATTTTGTATTGCTGCATTCTCTGTTGGCTTACACACACAGCAACACCTGTTGGCTGGAAGTTTTAGCCTTTCCATAAAAGTAAATTGCTGTTCAACGCTTGTTTCAAATAGTCAATACATATTTGATACATGCTTGATTATGCTTTTGATAAAGACATGTATTTTTACTTTCTTTAAAAATGAAATTCATTTAGGGCCAAGATGGAGGCTTAGACGGACACGCTAGGTCTCCCTCAACAACTATAGAGGAATACAACTACTTCAAAACAAAGGATAACTAGAAATTCCAGAAAATAAAACTACACGGAAGCCCAACATATGAAGTTATAAACCAGCGGTGCCATTTGGGCAGGTAAGAGTTAAAGAAGGCAAAGCTGTTTGCGGAGCAGCGGGCAGGGCGGCGAAAAATCCAGGAGGCAATCAAGCCCCTGGCGTGCTCGACTCCAATCAAGCCCCTGGCGTGCCCGACTCCGGGCGCTGGGGAGAGCAGCCGCAGCATCACCTTGAACAGTGAGGCCCAGGGGGGCGGGAGGACGGATCCCGGTCTCCTAGCTGAATAACTGTGTGAATCCATCTTGGACCCCCGCCCCCACAGAAAGCACCACAGGGCTGCGAAATAGGTCGCAGACAGGCACTGGTCGCTAATTTGTGACGCGTACACAGGCACCGCCCCAGACAGCCAGCCCAGGAAAACAAAACGCATCTGTCAAAATGTGGCAGACAAATATAGAGATCCCGGTGGCACAACTCACCAGACAGCAGATAGAGAACCTGACAGATGAACAGATAAGAAACCTGTCAGAGGCTCAGTTCTGGGCCATTGTTATCAGGTGGCTTACAGAATTCACAAAAGAGCAGGAAAAAGATATGAAAGAAGTGAAAAACTTTCATAACGAAAGGAACAAAACCACATACGAGACAGATGGTGAGGAATCCAGAGTTCATTTCAACAAACTGGAATATGGAGAAGGAACAAGCAGTCAACCAATGCAGCGAGAGGAAATAGGAAGCAACAAAGAGAGGATCAGAAACCTCTGGGACAGCTATAAAAGGCCCAACATAAGAATCATTGGTTTGCCAGAGAATGAGGAAGATGAACTAGAACTTGAAAAATTGAGTGAAAATATAATAAAGGAGAACTTCCCAGACTTGGGGAAGGGAATAGACATGCAGGTCCAGGAAGCAAGGAGAGTTCCCAAGAGACTGGACCCAGGGAGAACCACTCCAAGACACATTATAATCAAAATGTCAAAAATTAAAGATAAAGAGAGAATCTTAAAAGCAGCAAGAGAGAAGAAAAGAATTATGTACAAAGGGGTCCCAATTAGACTATCAGCTGACTTCTCAAGGGAAACACTACAGGCAAGAAGGGACTGGCAAGAAATATTCAAAGTAATGAAAATCCAAAACCTACAACCACGAATACTCTATCCAGCGAAATTGTCATTCAGAATAGAAGGACAGAGAAAGTGTTTCCAGGACAAAATAAAACTGAAAGAGTTCATTAGATCCAAACCACTGTTATATGAGATGTTAAAGGGACTGGTTTAAAAAACAGAAGCTAGGGAGATGAAACAAAGGCAAACGAAACAGGCAACGAGAGTGAAAAAGGAACTGTGGGTAAGGGAAGCATAGTGGGGGGAGGTCAACAGGGAGGGGGAATGGGGAGAGGGAGGGAGATGATATAGGAATTGGGGATCATGGTAGGAGGGAATGGAATAGACGGAGAGAGATTGGGAGGAACTGTATGCACAACTAATGGACATAATCTAAAAGGGGGGGACAACTGGAGGGAGGGGGGCCACCGGGTGGAGGGGAGCAGAGGGAAGGGAAATTGGCACAAATGTAATATTTTAATCAATAAAACACATTAAATCTGGAAAAAAAAATGAAATTCATTTAGTCTTTCCTTCTTGCTAAGCAGAGAATAAAAAGTCACATTCCTTTCTGGAAGAAAATTTCCTTAGCAGAGATATCATTTTATTACCCTTTCCTAGCCCATTAGGTTCCTTGGTAAGTTTTTGACTCTTTTTTAGGTAGTAAGTAGGAATTGTTAAGACGTATTCTTCATAATGAGAGTATTCTTCAGATTTTCTTTTTAAATTTTTTTTTTTTGCTTTTTAAAATTGTTGTTCTTTTAGTTGTTGCAATCCCCTCCCCACATTGTTCTCCCCTGCCCTATTCACCTCCCCCTGCTCCCACAGTCAAACCCCACCCTGTTCTCCATGTCCATGGGTCATTTATAGATGTTCCTTGACTACACTTTCTCAAATCTTATCCAATTTTTTGAGGACCAGGTTAAATTCTACCTGCTTCTTAACTTCATGTTTATCTGTACTGGTTCTCTTTGACTCTCGTAGGCAGTATTCCAAAGGCATTTGTAATTTTTCATCCACTTTTGCACATAGTTGTATATTTAAAATATTACTTACCTTTGTTAAAGCTCATGAAGGGAGGTACCAAGATCTCAATGCACAGTGCTGATTACTAGACCCTCCAAAAGTATTATAGGCTAATCATTTCTCATCATGATGTGGCATTAAATTTACATAAAAGTATTATTTCTATATGAAGTCTTAGAAAATTGCAAGCATTCTTTTAAAGATGCACATTCTCTAAAAGTTGTGTGTCCTTTATCTTCCTCAAAACTCCTTTAGAATCGTTAAGAAATACAGTGAAATGTTGTATTTTTCTAAACATAGGATTGGGTGTAATTTTCTAAAAGATAGATAGTTGCTTTTTGTAATAGTTCCAAGTAATAAATGAAGAGAGCAATGTAATCTTAATCATTACAATTGGCTAATAACATTGGGTCACAGTTTAATTCTTAGGCTAGAAGAAGAGTATATGGTTAACAAAGAGACTTGTAAATTTATTTTATTTTTTTATAAAACTTATTGATGACATTAATAAAATTATATAGGTTTCAAGTGCACAATTCTATGATATATCATCTTTATATTGTGTGCCCACCACTCAAAGTCAGATCTTCTGTCACCATATATGTGACTCCCTTTACTCTCCACAACTCCCTCCACCGCGTCTCCCTCTGGTAACCACCATACTGTTGTCTGTATCAATGAGTTTTGTTTGCTTTTCTTGTTTGTTCTTTTGTTGCTTTCAGTTTTATATATCATAGATGAGTGAAATTACATGGTTCTTAACCTTTTCTGTCCAATTTATTTTGCTTACCATGGCATGATATTGTCAAAATCCATCTATATTGTCACAAGGCAATGTTTTATCTTTTCTTATAGCTCAGTAGTATTCCATTATATATATGTACCACATCTTTATCCAATTATTTATCAAAGGACACTTTGTTTTCATGTCTTGGCCACCACAAATAATGCTGCAATGAACAAAGGGGTACATACATATTTATGAATAAATGTTTTCAATTTGGGAGGATAGGTACTCAAGAGAGGGGTTGCTGGGTCATATGGTAATTCTATTTTTAATTTTCTGGGAAACTGTCATACTATTTTTCACAGTGACTGTACCGCTTTACCTTCCCACCAACAGTGAATGGTGATTCCTTTTTCTCCACAACCTCTACAACACTTATTACTAGTCTTGCTGACAGTAGCCTTTCTAACAGGTATGAGGTGGTATCTAATTATAGTTTTGACTTGTACTTCTCTAATAGCTATTGCAGTTAAGAATCTTTTCATGTAGTTATTGGACATTTGTTTGTCTTCTTGGGGGAAGTGTCTGTTCAGCACCTCTGCCTATTTTTTAGTTGGATTTTTGTTTATTTGATGTTGAGTTTTATGAGTTATTTATATGTTTTGAATATTAATTCCTTGTTGGAGGTGTTGTTTACAATGTCTTCTCACATTCAGTTTGTTGCTTTTTTGTTTTGTTGGTTTCTTTTGCTGTGCAAAAGTTTTTTTAGTTTGATATAGTCCCACTTATTTATTTTTGCTTTTACTTTCCTTGCCTTTGAGGTCAAATTCATAAAATCCTCTCTAACATGAAAGAGATATTTACTTAAAATTCAGAACCATTTAATTCTTCATATCACTCACATTGTTTTGGTCATACATTTGTTTGATGCAATGTTGGTGTTTAGACTCTTTAGGTTCTAATCTTCCAGGAATCTGAAGCAGAGTGAACCTCCAAGCCATGAAACTCAGATGGATGAACTCTTTGAAACAGATTTATATGTTTTCCTTCTCAGTGACAACTATTGATGGTTAACCCCATTAACCGTGGAACCAGTTTGGAAAATAATCCCTTTACCCATACAAAGCATAGTGGAGTTGGTTTTAGCACATTCCACAGAGGTAGAGAAATCAAAGCTCTTTGTTAGGCTGTAGTCCCCTGCAGTACACGTTCCAGCAGTCAGGGACTGAAATGTCTTTATTAACTTGAGTCAAGTACTCCTTTGGGAGCTTATTTTAGGCCCAATTTAACTTTAATATAACCAAATATTTCATATTTGGTTAGAATTTTCTCATTGTGATTCATAAATTTGTTGTGATATGATATTTCTGGGTAAAATAACTGGGTTCCAATGGGAAGTAAAGGGGATCAGGCCAGGAGAAGTTATTTCCCCACAAATTTTAATTGGCTGAACAATATTGGACTTTAGGAAATGTGTGTGATAAATTATGTTTGGTTTCTAATAAAGCCTCAAAAAGTGAACATTTTTGTGACCAGTGAGCCCTCCTGGCATGAAATAATATACTTTTCTAATAAATTGGAATATTAAATTAAATGATCACTTAAATCCTGGTAAGACAATGAAAACAATTCTGTGTTAGTAAGCATCTTCTAAAGGCAATTTAGCTTTGTTAATTTCTTTTTTTTAATTAATTAATTACTTTTGTGGGGGGTACCCCCACTCTCTAACAATTCTTCCCTCTCAGACTTAAGACCTTTTATAATCTTATAAAGGACAGTGAGTGAAAGTCTCGTGCTCCTCTAGCTGCTTCAAGCTGGACATGGTCATCATCCTACCTACCCTTGGGTCCAGAAATCCCTAATAAGAATGGGGGTGTGGAGGGGAGGGGGCCTTCCCACATGGGGAAGGGTCTTGCTGACTCCAGGTCAGTTGGCTGTCTCTGGACCACGGCGTGCTCGGTTTAACAGGTTGGCATCCTTATTGGATTCTGGGGGCAACAGATTTGGCAACAAGGTTAAAAGGCATCATTAAATCTATAATCACTAGATGACAAAAGGCACAGATTAATTTTTCAATGTCCCACATTAGGAAAAAAAAGGCTTCTTTGGAGGAAGGTGTGCAAGGCACATCAAGCTTTGTTAATTTCTTATGCCTTTGTTATGAACAAATGAATTCATACAAGTTAAAATATTCTTAGCATGTACAAAAACAATAGTTACAAAGATCTTTTAGAAAGAACTCTTTTGTGCTGCCCTCTTTCTCCCTTAATAATGTAAGATGTGGTAAGCAAGATGGAGGAATCATTTCCCCCATGGGGCAAAGGCACAGATCGACCAGAACTAACAGCCCCATAAGTATGGTAAGAATAAGAAGATCTCCATTTTCATTGTTTCTACTCTTCTCTGAAGTTCATTAGCTCTTTTCTCACTGCTTGTGTGTGTGTGTGTGTGTGTGTGTGTGACGATTAGTATCTACCTTTTCTATATCTGTGGCTTCTACATTTTTCTCCCATGTAAAACACTTCTAGTAAATGTGTCTGGCTTTTCAAGTATACAAGAACTCAAGTAGATTGTAATAGATGTATGCAAGGTGTAGAAATCACCATTTCACTTCTTTTAAATATCTAAGTAGAATTAGAATGACTGTTGGCTGGTGGAAAGAGATAGGAATAGTAATTGTGTTTTATCAGAAATTTAAGTCATCCTTAAGATACTCTAGGATAGCACTCTATTGTCCTGTGGAACAGAAGAACTAGAGTCTAGTTGGGAGGAATTAATTGTGTTAAGAATTCTGGAGCAGTGCAATGTAGTGAGCAATACATTGAGAGTAAGCAAAGAGTAGGTTCAGATTCAAGTTGTGTTAAAGGATTTAATTACTGGATTAGATTGGAAGTACCTGTATAAGTGACCAAAACTTTAGTTAAGAGAGTTTTTACTTAATAATCAATTTATTTTCAAAGTTTTCAAAGCACTATGACTATTCTCATTTCCTAATAAAACAGCAATTGGTTTCTTTAGTGTTAATCTCACTTAGAGAGATAATATTACTTAATAATAAACTAAAAGAGACATTTAGCTTTATCATTTGGTAGCATGGAGAGCATATCAGGACCTCTCTAGGAAGGAAAAAAGAATCCTTGTAACTATGAAATAGGATTCTACTTCCATGTTAATTACTATAACTTACTTTAACCACTTGGCATTTAACCTTTATGTGATAGTAGTTGCCATGTATAGTCACCATGAGTTGGATGTACTATTGTTTTTTACTTTCGATATTAAAGTTATCATTTAATTTACTTTAAATCTTGCTATGAGTATTATCATTTCTCCTTAGTTTCACCACCTTTGGTTATAGAGTATCTGGTAATTGTAATATGAAAGTAATTGTGTCATCTAATTACAAAAACAAAATCAGATAAATACTATAGGGTTTATAAGACTAATAACACTGTCTAATAAATGAATTCATTCCCTAAACATTTTTACTGAGAATATAATATGTTTGAAGGACTATTCTAAAGGCCATTTATAAGACATGGCAGAGTAAGTATCACCAAGTGAGCAGATAGGACATGCAGCAAGTATAAATACCAAGGTATATGTACTCAGGTTTGGAAGAATGATTGCATCCTTGTTTTAAGTCATCTCTATTTTGATTCTGGAATCCCAACCAGCCTCGCTGGCATGAAATTTTATCTCAGTAATTAGCAGGACTCTTATCTTCTATCAAATTTAGGGAGATGGGAGGCACTGTGTAATGCCAGAATGGGCAGACTTTTATAAGATTGATAATGTACCCAGGTCCAACTATGCATAGTTTCTTGAAATCCAAATGTTCTCTGTTTTGATGCCACCAAGGGTTAGGAGAATATTTGCCAACTTTTGGGACAGTGTTTTCACTATCAGACACCTTTCATGAAGCTTGCTAACTCTTCTATTTGACATTTAGTGGAAAATGGGCTCAGTTCCTTGGTAATCTTGGGACCAGCTAACTCTCTTATTCTTTTTATAACAGGAATCTAACAACATACTGTCTTATTTCTCTCTATGTTCTCACCTTCCTTCTCTCCCATCCCTTCTCCTCTATTTTCTCTCTCTTACCTTCCTGCATGGCGGCTAATATCACCTCCTCAGTGAACTTAGGATTTACAGAAAACAGAAAAAGCTCTTGATTCAGATTCCTTCCCTTTTTCTTCATTCTAAACTCTGGAGAAAAATCGCAGAGCACACATAGAATAGTATCTCAATGAATTATACCGACACTAAATGTACAGTCGTATATCAGAGAAGGCAATATTTATGTTGCCTAAGACAGAGGATTCCAAATGTCAATGAGTGCATTTGGGGTACCAAACAAAAATATTAGCATTTCTATTTTTATTTTGCATAATATTATTTTTAACTTTTTTGCATTTATATGTGCATGTTACATTAATGCATTAGCAAGTATACAAGGTCTGTCTGGAAAACGTCTAGCACTTGTTAATGAAAATGGTTTGTGAGACATTGAAGTAACCTGGCAGCCAAGGAGCGTGGACTGAAATGCACATGTGTGAAAAATGACTTAACTGTACTAGCCATTGGGGGCAGTAGATACCATTGAGTGAGCATGTGTACTGTGTGGCTATCACATTCTAAATGACTGAGCAAGTAGAGCAACAAACCTGCATCATATTTTGCCTTTAGCTTGAATATTCCTCTGCAGAAACTATTCTGATGATTCAGAAGTCCACAGCTATGGGCAACTGGTGATTGGCAGCTTCATCACAACAATGCACCTTCTCATGCATCACATCTCATGCACAGTTTTTTGGTGAACAATCAAATCATTCAAGTAACTCAGCCCTCTTACAGCCCAGATTTGGCACCCTGTAACTTCTGGCTTTTTCCCAAAACTAAAATCACCTTTGAAAAGGAAGAGATTTCAGATGGTGAATGATATTCAGGAAAATACAATGGGACAGTTGACGGCCATTAGGAGAACTGTATGAGGTCCCAAGGTGCCTACTTTGAAGGGACTGAGGTACCATTGTCCTATGTACAGTATTTCTTCTACCTTGTATCTTCTTCAGTAAATGTCTTTATTTCTCATATTACATAGCGGGATACTTTCTGGACATACCTCATATGAATAAATAAATAAATACATATATAAATACAATATGCAAATAAATAAATTTGTATTGAGAATCGGAGGTTAAAATTATACAAGTAGCCAACATGTATAAAACAATATGCTAAATATTTCTGAGCCATATCTTGCTCTTTTGTAGTTTACTCTTTAATAGGGGTGTTAGAAAATAAAGTTGATATCTATACCACAGACCTGTTCTCTAGTAAAATAATCTTACAGGACTAATCCTACTGTAAGGTTTCAAAACAGGGAAAGTTTACATCTAGTGGTATGTTTGTGTGGTGGGGAAGAGGAGAGGACATAAATCAGGAAAAGACTGTTATATTGAAATCTTAATCGTTTGTACTCAGAATGTGGTCTTATTTGAAAAACTTCATGAAAGCAGTACTTTGGAACTTGTGTCTTGAAAGTAAAGTAGGTATTACCTATGAAAATAAATTAAGGAAGAAAGGTAATCCAGGTTAAGAATGTTCAAATACGAAGACCCTAGTACACAAAGAACATTCAGGAAGTGCTCAGGTACAAATATTATTGAAAAAAACAAATTTTCAGGTTCTCAACATGTATGTTTTCCTAAATCAATCCGTCTGCTTCTAAAAATCTCAGGAATACAAAGCAGAAATTCCAGAGTCCCTAGTTGTTTCCCTAAAGAGTGTGAGGAGGAATCATTGAATTTCTATTTGCAACGTTGCAACTCCAGAGTGGAAAATTTTAATATGTAAAAGAAAGGCAGAAGACCCAAATGATTACAAGATACATCACAACGCTATGTAAAACACGATAATAATTAATGTTGACTGCTGATGTTGTCCAAGAACACAGTGGTATAGCAACATCAGAGATGTATCATTAAAGTTTGAGAAGCACTGATATAGATGACAAAGCAGAGATCTTCATACAGGTAGAATAATTTTTTGGTATTTACTGTGTTTCTGCTAGTGAATGTTTCAAACGTCTGTCTCAACTACAATTTCTCCTTGTTTACTCTAGAAATCCAAAGACAAAAATGATAGTTTCTCATCATCTCTCCATTGTGGAAGAAAAAAATACTTTATTATTTTTTAATTAATTAATTAGCTAATTTAAAAATAATGTTTACCCAGTTTAACTGCACAATATCTCAACCCAAAGATTATAAATTAGATATGAATTATGGGCAGATTGGATGACAATTAAATATTTGGTTCTTACAGCATTTGTAAATAATTTATATTGGAAGTTATAAATCATATTTAGAGTATTATGTTATTTCTATTAGAAGCAGAACATGGGCAGATTAAAAAAGCACCCAGAGGTGGCCCTAGAGTTCATTTTCCTAAATTCAGATGTACTGCACCATGCTTCCATACTCATCAGGATTTTTCTTTCACGTTTTAAAAATAAATATTTAAAAAGTTGGTGGTGGTTTGTTTAAACTCACTGCACTTTTGTAAATTTCAAGTGACAAGTAGGTTCTGCCATTAATCAAATTTTTTGGAGCCATCCATACAACTGTGCCAGAACATACAAAAGCCATGCATTCTTTGTTCAACTAAACAGTCCTAAGCATTGTGTGGACTCTTGGCATAGTATGGCTAAATATTCAGATACATGCCTATATAGTACTGTGTGTTCTGCCAAATAGAGGGAAAACAAAAGAAAAAATTCATATAAATATATTGGTAAACATTGACTTTGTAAGGAACAGCATAATCTGCTTTGGAAAAAAATGTAGAGCATGATTCAGAGAATACATTTAAATCATTTTTCTTAGAAAAATGTATCTAATTTGTTTTCATGAAAACATGTATTTAGTGGTGGGGAGTTTTTCATTGGCTAAGATGTTTTGGCATTTTTATGGTGTAAAGGTGATTGGAATAATATTTGCATTCGTTTTTCACTGGAATTTGAAATAAGTGTAAGATATACACTTTGTAACACAAACTCATTGCCAGTCAGGCTGTACTCCCTTTTAAGAAAGCATAATTCAGTACATGAAAATTCAAAGTGACTAACCTATAAATATGGAGGAATTATTCATGTTACCAAAGTATTCTTCCTTTATCAAGCATCTATCACAGGATATCTTTAAATAACTAGTTTCCTTTTGGGACGCTTAAAAGTACTAGATTTAAATTTTTTGATGTTCAAAGAATATCTAAGAGCATAACTATTATATAAGGCACTAGCCAAAATAGATTATTTGAAAAGTCCTTAATAATCTTGATTTATGTTACATTATTAGACATTACCAGCCAAGGAAAAGATTGAAAGGCTAATGACCAAGGCGATGTGATGTTTCATCAAACACTTTCTTTACCCAAAACAGAATACACATGAGTTTTTTTTTCTCTCTTCATGTGATGACTTTTTAAATAGCATTCTATTATTCATGTTGACTTGTAATTTTACTGGTCCCAACCTATCACTTTCCCTCGTGTATTCTATTCCATAGCTGGTCAGAAAGACTCATTATTTTCTGATTACATTGGATCCTTGTAGGACCACATGTGTTTGCATATGCTATTCCTCAAATTTGAAATTCTTTTCCTCTTATTTTAACAAAAAAATTCCTATGCATGCTTCAGAGCTCAAATGTCATCTCTTTAGTCAAGTCTTCCAAATCTCTTTGGGCAAAATTATGCATTCTCCTGTGTTGTGGTATTTTAAAATTCACATTAATATTGATTTAAAATTTTTTGTATTACAATATTAAATTCAAGTCAATATATATAGCAATGGGTTACAGAAAAGCCAAAGGCTCTGGTCATGCTACAATCAGAATAAAAATAAAGAATCAGAAGGAAATTTTGAACAGTTGTTTTTTTTTTTTTTTATCTCTTGCAAAAACTTCTCTCAGCTTTGGAGAAAGACCAATAATCATATAACAATATCAATTGTATATTTTAGAAAACTTTATGTGCTAAAATTATTTTAGTTGTACAGATATCAAGAAAAATCCAGAGAAAGATGTAAGCTATTGAAACAAGTGAACTAGCTCATATTCTTACTTGCATTGACAGGCTACAAACTTGAAACGTCACCTTTAACATTTTAACCAATATACAGTATTAGATGTTCTGAGGCCAATTTCCTTGCCTAGCTAACTCTTTCATTGAGTTACACACAGTTGGGAACTTGTCTCATTAATATTTCACATGGGTTTACTATAAAAAGCTTCTTGGTATTCAGTATTTACAGATATACAAATATGTAACTTTTCAAAGAATGAGGCAAATGCTTTCCCTTAATCTGCTTCCAGGCATCACCATGTAATTGTTTAGGAGAGAATTCCATTATCGCTGGAAGAAGCATTGAGAAATCTTCAAAAGGAACTAATGGCTTTTAAGATAACAAATGATTAGCTCATTGAAATTGTATATTGGGATTTCTATCTAATAAAAGGAATTAGATACCACAACTTGAATTAGAATTTAAGGGAATCTTCCTCTGTATAGGAGATATTTTTAAGTCTTGGGAACTATTTGACTATTTCAACCAGAAAGAATTTATATTGGTCTGAGTCCATTTGTACCTGGTTTACTTAGGCAACTAAATGGATTCTGTATTATGTAGGCATTTGAAACAGCTACAATTTGTTCTTACCGGTCTGACTGTTATTTTTTAGTTTGTTAAAATATTTCTCACTGTATTGTGTTTGACCAAGCAGCCCACAATCTACATTTTCAGGACAAATCTGTAAGGAATGTATTATTTAATTATTTTTAATAACAATTTTTTTTCAGGTGGTCTGTTCAAATCTTTTACTCATGTCAGGTGTCAAAATATTTCAAAAAGAAAGCTTACTTCTGCTATGTGTGATTTTTGATGGCTGTGTAATTTCTTTGGGTGTCATTTTTCATTGCTTGTGAGACAGCTCTTTTTTATTTAGTGATATCTATTGCACCCAAAGAAAGTCTGTATTTTGCTTTCTGTAAGAAAAGAGCAATGGGGTGGTATCGGAAAAACTTCCACCCACTAACATGGAAAAATTTTCAATCTGTCCAATTGCATTGAAGTAGAAGACTTTAAAGGGCAGCATAGTCAGTTAAGAAAGATATATTTCCATCTGTGATCAATAGCACGTAAAGAACAGCTCCTCTCTGAGCTCTATCCAGAGCAAAATTACCTTGGTAGCTCCTGGACCGTGGACACTCCACAAGTTTCTAAGGCTGAGCAGCCATGGGGAGCCATACTGTTCTCTCTGTGAGGTTCATGGAATATGACTTTTCACTATTCCCCAGAGCTGCAGGACAGCTTTTAGAGACTGTGTCTTCTATATCAACTACATTATAACCAAGAGATAAATAGGTCTCAGAGAGCATTAGAGTAGGGCTAGCATGACAAATGTTTTCTCATTCTTTTCTGCTCTTCCATTCTTCTTTACAGAGAAATAATTTGGTTTCCTGATTGTTTGGGGGTATGGAATATATTTCCCATAAAAGAACCAAAGCATCTAGTTCTTTTTAGTTAAATAGAATCTGTTTTATCCTGGGCCAGGTACTCAAACCTCATCTTGCTATCTAAATATTTTTATTCTCTGAGACACATATAAAAATTAAAATACAATAAAAATCTGTAGTGCTGTTTCTTTTTAAGCTATATATAATCACCCACATTTTTTTATATATTTTTATTTTTTGGTTTTTCAACTACAGTTGTCCCATTTTTCTCCCATTGCTCCCCCCTCCCAGCCCATCCCTTCTCCCACAATCATATCCCTCCCCATTGTCCATGTCCATGAGTCATTCATACATGTTCCTTGACTAGACCCTTCCCTTATTTATCCCCCTTCTCTCCCTCCCCCCTCCCCCCTACTGACTACTATTCTAGTCTTTGCCTATTTAGTTCATTTGTTTGTGTTGCTCTTTAGTTTCCTGTATTAGGTGATATCATATGGTATTTTGCTTTCTTTGCCTGGCTTATTTCACTAAGCATAATTCTCTCTAGTTCCATCCATGTTGTCGCAAATGGCAGGCGTTCCTTCTTTCTTTCTGCTACATAGTATTCCATTGTGTAGATGTATCACAGTTTTTTGACCCACTCATCTACAGATGGGCACTTAGACTGTTTCCAGCACTTAGCTATTGTAAACAGGGCTGCTATGAACATAGGGGTGCATAGGTTTTTTTGAATTAGTGTTTTAGGATTTTTCAGGTATAATCCTAGCAGTGGAATCGCTGGTTCAAAAGGCAGTTCCATTTTTAGTTTTTTGAGGTAATTCCATACTGTTCTCCATAGTGGCTGCACCAGTCTGCATTCCCAGCAACAGTGCAGTAGGATTCCTGTTTCTCCACATCCTTGCCAGCACTTGTTGTTTGTTGATTTGTTGATGATGGCCATCCTGACAGGAGTAAAGTGGTATCTCATTGTGGTTTTTACTTGTATCTCTCTGATGGCTAGTGATGTTGAGCATTTTTTCATGTGCCTATGGACCTCTTGTATGTCTTCTTCAGAGAAGTGTTCGTTCAGGTCCTTTGTCCATTTTTTAATTGGGTTGTTTGTTTTCTTGATGTTGAGTCATATAAGCTCTTTATATATTTTGGAGATCAGTCCCCTGTCTGTGATATCATTGGCAAATATGTTTTCCCATATGGTTGGTTTCCTTTTCATCTTGTTGATGTTTTCTTTTGCTGAGCAGAAACTTTTTAGTTTGATGTAGTCCCATTTGTTTATTTTTTCCTTTATTTCTCTTGCATTAGGAGATGTATCTGTGAAGATATTGTTACGTGGGATATCTGAAATTTTCCTGCCTATATTTTCCTCTAGGACTTTTATGGTATCACGGCTTACATTTAAGTCTCTGATTCATCTTGAGTTTATTCTCATATGTGGTGTAAGTTGGTGGTCTAGTTTCATTTTTTTGCGTGTCCCTGTCCAGTTCTCCCAACACCATTTGTTAAAGAGGCTCTTCTCACTCCATTTTATGTTCCTCCCTCCTTTATCAAAGATTAGTTGACCATAGAGGCCTGGGTTTATTTCTGGGCTTTCAATTCTGTTCCACTGATCTATATGTCTGTTCTTATGCCAGTACCAGACTGTTTTGATCACAGTGGCTTTGTAGTATTGTTTGATGTCTGGTATCGTGATTCCTCCTGCTGTGTTCTTCTGTTTCAAGATTGCTTTTGCTATTCGGGGTCTTTTTTGGTTCCATATGAATTTTTGGAGTATTTGTTCTAGGTCAGTGAAATCGTCGTCGTCGGCAGCCGTCCGTCTCGAGAGACGATGGTGTAGCTTCTTAAGAGTCTATCTGCACCGCCGAGAATGGCTGTGCAGTCCGACTCGGGAGTGACATGGTATCTGTCTCCTCCCGTGTTGAATCGACATCTTGTGATGACGCTGAAGCTACAGAGCCTGGGCAGGGTAATATGGAGGGTCTGCTGTTGCCCATGCAGCAGACCCCCCCTCTCTTCGCAGCTGAAGGGTCCAAGGGAAAGACGGAGTCGATACAGCTTGGGTTCAGGTGCGCCGCAGGAGTTGCCGGTGTTGACTACAACGTCAAACCGCCTTAGGGACTCCGGCTCCGGATTTTCTGTCGGGGTTTACTCCCTTAGCCTTTCCCCTGAAGAGGTATGCCGCAAGGCAGCGGAGGTTTTTTGGAGTCAGAGTTTTCCTTCTCTGATGTACCCTGACTGGAAGATCGAACCAGCGACACTTAGCTCGCAGGCCGACGCTCAATCCACTGAGCCAAACCAGCCAGGGCAAGGTCAGTGAAATATGTCATTGGTATTTTAATAGGGATTGCATTGAATCTGTAAATTGCTTTGGGTAGTATGGCCATTTTGATGATGTTGATTCTTCCCATCCAAGAACATGGTATTTGCTTCCATTTATTTGTATCTTCCTTAATTTCTTTCTTCAATGTTGCATAATTTTCAGTGTACAGGTCTTTTATCTCTTTGGTTAAGTTTATTCCTAGGTACTTTATTTTTCTTGTTGCTATAGTAAATGGTATTTTCTTTTTTGCCTCTGTCTCTGATATTTTATTGTTGGTGTACAGAAATGCCTTAGATTTCTGTATATTTATTTTGTACCCTGCTATTTTGCCAAATTCACTTATTATATCGAGTAGTCTCTTAGTGGAGTTTATAGGGTTTTCTAGGTATACTATCATGTCATCTGCAAATAGTGATAGTGTTACTTCTTCTTTCCCAATTTGGATGCCTTTTATTTCTTTGTCTTGTCTGATTGCTGTGGCTAGGACTTCCAACACTATGTTGAATAGAAGTGGAGAGAGTGGACAGCCTTGTCTAGTTCCTGATTTCAGGGGGAATGCTTTCAGTTTTTGTCCATTGAGTATGATTGTGGCTTCAGGCTTCTCATATATAGCCTTAATTATGTTAAGGTATGCTCCCTCTATACCCATTTTGCTGAGTGTTTTCATCATAAATGGGTGTTGTACTTTATCAAATGCTTTTTCTGCATCTATAGATATGATCGTGTGATTTTTGTCTTTCATTTTGTTTAGGTGATGTATTATATTTATTGATTTGTGAATATTAAACCATCCTTACATCCCTGGGATGAATCCCACCTGATCGTGGTGTATGATCTTTTTGATGTATTGTTGGATCCTGTTTGCCAAAATTTTATTGAGGATTTTAGCATATATGTTCATCAGTGATATTGGCCTGTAGTTTTCTTTCTTTGCTGTGTCTTGACCTGGTTTTGGGATTAGGGTAATACTGGCTTCATAGAAAGAGTTTGGGATTTTTCCCTCTTCTTGAATTTTTTGGAATAGTTTGAGGAGGGTAGGGGTTAGTTTTTCCCTAAATGTTTTGTAAAATTCGCCTGTGAAGCCATCCGGTCCAGGGCTTTTGTGTGCAGGGAGATTTTGGATTACTGTTTCAATTTCCTTCTTTGTTATTGGTCTGTTGAGACTTTCTACTTCTTCTTGATTCAGTTTTGGAAGTTTATATGTTTCTAGAAATCTGTCCATTTCTACTAGGTTGTTAAATTTCTTGCCATAGAGTTGTTTGTAGTAATTTCTTATAATTGTTTGTATTTCTGAGATATCAGTCGTGATTTCTCCTCTTTCATTTCTGATTTTGTTTATTTGGGTCTTCTCTTTTTTTTTCTTGATGAGCCTGGCTAGAGGCTTGTCGATTTTGTTTATTTTTGCAAAGAACCAGCACCTAGTTTTGTTGATTTTCTGGATTGTTCGTTTAGTTCCTATGTCGTTTATTCTGCTTTGATCTTGATGATTTCCTTTCTTCTTTTTGCCCTAGGCTTTGTTTGTTGTTGTTGTTCTAGTTCTTGTAGCTTTAGGGTTAGATTTTTTATTTGAGATTCTTCTAGTCTTTCCAGATATGCTGTATTGCTATGAACTTCCCTCTTATGACTGCTTTTGCTGTGTCCCATAGGTTTGGGGCTGTTGTGTGTTCATTGTCATTAGTTTCTAGAAATTTCTTGATTTCCTCTTTGATGTCATTGTTATCCCATTCATTATTTAATAGCGTGTTATTCATTCTCCATGAGTTTGGGTGTCTTTGATTTTTTTCCCTCAGGTTGATTTTTAGTTTCAAGTCATTGTGGTCTGAAAAGATGCTTGATATGATTTCAATTTTCTTGAATTTGTTGAGGCTTGTTTTGTGTCCTATTATGTGGTCTATCTTTGAAAATGTCCCATGTGCCTTTGAAAAGAATGTATATTTTGCTTCTTTGGGGTAATCGCCCACATTTTTAATAGTAAAGTCCCTATAAATTCTGAGATCCTTATCTGGTATCATCTTTCAGTTTCCTTTCTTCCTTACTCTCTTTCTTCCTTCCTTTCTCCCTTCCTCCCTCCCTCTCTTCCTTCCTCCATCTTCCTCTTTCTTTTTCTCCTGATTAAGGGAACAGTTAGCCATAAAAAGTTTTTACTTATTTGAATATAATCATTTCTTTTTTTTTTTTAAGTATATTTTATTGATTATATTGTTACAATAGTTCCAATTTTTTTTCCCCTTTGCTCCCCTCCGCCCAGCACCCCCCTTCCCCAACAATCCCCTCTCCAAGTCCATGCCCATGGGTCGTACATACAAGCTCTCCCGCCTCACCCTTTCATATATTCTTCTTCTTCTTTTTTTAAAATTAATTAATTAATTAGTTAAATATTTTAACAATAAAAAATAACAATTCCTCCCTCTCAGACTTAAGACCCTTTACAATCTTATAAAGGACAATGGACGAAGGTCTCGAGCTCCTCTAGCTGCTTCAAGCTGGACATGGTCGTCGTCCTACCTACCCTTGGGTCAAGAAATCCCTAATAAGAGTGGGGATGTGGAGGGGAGGGTGGCCTTCCCACAAGGGGAAGGATCGTGCAGACTCCAGGTTGGTTGGCTGTCTCTGGACAACGGCATGCTTGGTTTGACAGGCTGGCATCCTTGTTGTATTCTGGGGGCAACAGGGTTAAAGGACATCATTTAATCCATAACCACTAGATGACAAAAGACAGGTATTAATTTTTCAATGTCCCACATTAGGGAAAAGAAGGGCTTCTTTGGAGGAAGGTGTGCCAGGTACATCTCACCTGTCCAAAACCCTTTTGCCCATTATACTTATTTTGGACTGAGGGAAATATTTTAGGTTTCCCCCATCTCAGGCCTCTGGGCTTTTTCTGTCCAAGCCATTAGGATAGAAAAGAGAAACCAGTTTTAAAGTGAAGCCCACAGACCACCCCGTTCTTCACCAACCCAGCCACTTAGTTCAGCCAAACCATTGAGTCTCAGGAGGCAGCAATGCAGACAGGATTAAGTGAGGCCTATGCATACAGATAATCACTCAGGTAATGAGATTGTAGGCTTATGCCCTTTGAAAACAGAAAACACATGTTAATTTATGTAACATAACCCACATACAAGTCTCTAAATCTGTAGGACTGTCTTATCGGAAGGAAAATCCTTGTCCTTCTAATATTCACTGAACTTGCATTTCTATTCTTTATATTTTTATTCCCCCCCACTAAAAAATTTTCTGTTTGTTTGTTTTTCCACTACAGTTGTCTCACTTTTTTTCCCCCTCTTGCTTCCCTGCACCCTGCCCCCCCCCACAGTCAGTCCCCACCCAGTTGTCCATGTCCATGGGTCATTCATACATGTTCTTTGACTAGACCCTTCCCCTTCTTACCCCTTCTCTCCCTCCCATCTCCCCCTTTGTTACTGTTAGTTTATTCCTTGTTTACATACCTCTGGTTCAATTTTGCTCATTTGTTTGTGTTGTTCATTAGTTTCCTGTAACAGGTGACAGCATAAGGTAATTTTCTTTTGTTGCCTGGCTTATTTCGCTAAGCATAATTCTCTCTAGTTCCAATCATGTTGTTGCAAATGGTAGAAGTTTCTTCTTTCTTTCAGTACTTATTCATTGTCATTTTCCCCCTTTGTACTCGTGTTCCTCTCTGTCTCTCTGTTTCTTCATCTTCTTAAAGCAGACCCTTTAGCATCTCTTGCAATGCTGGTTTGGTGGAGATGTATTCTTTTAGCCTTCTTTTGTCTTGGAAACTCCTTATTTCACCTTCCATTTTGAATGAAAGCCTTGCTGGGTAGAGTATTCTTGGTTGTAGGCCTTTGTTTTTCATTGCTTGGAATATTTTTTGCCATTCCCTTCTGGCTTGTAGTGTTTCTGCTGAGAAATCTGATGATAGCCTTATTGGAGCTCCCTTGTATGTTATTAGTTGTTTCTCTCTTGCTGCTTTTAGGATTCTCTCTTTGTCTTTGAATGTTGGCATTTTAATTATGATGTGTCTTGAAGTGGGCCTCTTGGGGTTCATCTTCATTGGGACCCTCTGTGCTTCCTGGACTTGCGTGACTCTTTCTCTCGTCATGTTAGGAAAGTTTTCTGTCATTAGTTTTTCAAAGAGGTTTTCTATCCCTTGCTCTTCTTCTTCTCCTTCTGGAATTCCTATGATACGGATATTATTACGTTTCATGTTGTCCTGCAGCTGTCTTAGAACCTCTTCAGTCTTGTTCAGTCTTTTTTCATTTTGTTGCATTGTCTGGGAGTTTTTGTGTAGGTTGTCCTCCAGCTCGCTGATCCGATCTTCTGCTTCCTCTAGCCTGCTTTTAATTCCTTCTACTGTGTTCTTCAATTCAGAGATCGTATTTTTCATTTCCTCCTGGCTCTTATTGATAGCTTCTATGTCCTTTTTCATGCTCACGTAATTTTCTGTGAGTTCCTTGTAGTTTTTCTGGAGTTCTTTGAAGTTTCCGCTGAGCTCATTCAGCTTCTCCATAATCCATGTTTTGAATTCCATATCTGATAGTTCGCTCCCCTCTATTTCATTTAGCACTCTTTCTGGGGATTCTACCTTTCCTTTTGATGGGAGGTTGTTTCTCTGTCTCCCCATTTTTTTGACTCCTATTGTTTGTTGGTGCTTCTTGGAATGATCTGCACTTCCTGGATCTGCCTCTGGTGGCGTCAGATCATGTACCAGTCTGGCCCTAGGCAGCCTGTTGGAGACTTCCAGGGATCTACTGTTGTTGTCTGTCTTCTTTGATTGTTAATCTATTCAATCTGTGATTAGCTGTCAGGCTTAAGGACTGTGGGTGTGGCAGCTTAATTCCTGTAGGCAGGGCTTTTGCTTCCCCTCAGGCTGACGCCACTTGGAGGGGAATGGTCTACCCGCAGTACTGGGGATGAGTCAGCACTGGGACCCAGTCAGCTGCTCCTCCAGTTCTCCCCTCAAAGCCACCGTGCCAAATTCTCCCCAAGTGTCTCCAGTCCTCTCTGCCTTCCCTCTGCTTGAGCCCAGGGTAAGTGGTGGCCAAAATATTTTCGTATGTGATCCACTTAAGAGCTCTTTTTCTCCTGCTGTTTCTCTCCGGCTAGCAAGAAAGCCTGTGGCTTTTCGCTTTTCACAGCTGATACTATTTTACTTTCCACTCTGTCGCTGTAGGCTGGGAAGCCCAGCTGGGGGTTTAGACCCTGCCCTTCTCAGGGGGAATCCCCGGCTGCTGAGCTGTTTCTCAGCCCCTTCAGCTGCCACCCGTGGGAGCCCAGCCAGCCCTTCCACGTCTCCGCACTCCCTACCGGTCACGTTGTGATGTAGCGGCCTTTTCTGTCTCTCCGTGGTTATAAGACTTCTCTCCAGCTGGTGTTCGGTTCGTTATTCCAGATGATTTCTCCAAAATTACATTGTAAATCCAGACTAGTTCTAGGAGGAAGTTAGTGTAGCTTCCACTTACTCCTCCGCCATCTTGTTTCTCTAATCATTTCTTTTTATAGTACATGAACAAATCAGATCAGATCTTAATGGATACACATAACTTAATCTAAATTTTTCCAGTTGGTATAGAAAAATGAAAATCAACAAGGGGAACAAAAAAACAAAACAAAACAAAAAATTAGTTACCTCTGTATTTTAACAGTATTCTAGTTAATTTTGAGTTGTTCTTAATAAACAATTTTCATTCCTGGGCTGCTGCTCTTTGGGGATTATGACAGTGTTGTTGCTCCTAAACAACTGGACCTATTGGTCTCAGAGGACATCTTAATTGTTTCCTCAAGAAATCAGAAATTAGGATTGGTTACTGGTGTTCCTTTGTTATAACATTAATTCTCTTAAATGTTACCTTTGAGAGACATTATTATAGAAAATAACAAATTGAGAGGATGTGGAGAACCAGGTAGATGGTTGAAAAGAACTGGTTGAGAGAAATGTTTGACCCCAAAAATGCTCTGAACCTAGAGTTCAAAACTGAGCATTGTTAAAGACAAACAAAGTAGTATGATAAAAAGTTCACTGGACAAGGAGTTAAGGGCAAGTTTTAATTCAACCCTATCATTAATGAGCTGTGACATTAAATAAGGCATTTTCTAATGCTTGGGATGCACTAGTGATTGAGGATGAATGAAATTCTCTACATAATTAGGTAAACTGTGTTATTAGGAAATACCACAAATTATTAGTCCACAAAATTTCTAATTAGCTATTTGGCGGGGGGGCAGGGGCATTGGTAAAATAAATATTCCACATCAACATATTTGTTAAACCATATTCATGCCTTATTTTAGAAAGTATCACAAAGTGGGAATAAGATAGGGATGTTCACTTTCACCACTCTTATTCAACATAGTACTGTAAAGTCTTAGCCATAACAATCAGACAACAAGAAAAAAATTAAAAGAATCCAAATTATAAAGGAAGAAGTTACACTGTCATTATTTTCATATGACATAAAAATGTACATAGAGAACCCTAAAAATGCCACCAAAAACTATTAGAACTAATAAATAAATTCTGCAAAATTGCAGGATACAAAATAAATATCCAGAAGTCAGTTTCATTTTTATACATTGATAATGAACTATATGAAAAAGAAACTAAGAAAATGATCCCATTCAAAATAGCTTCAAAAATACCTACAAATAAGTTTAACCAAGGATCTAAAAGAGCTGTACTCAGAAAATTATAAGACACTGAAGAAAGAAATGGAAGAAGATACAAATAAGTAGAAGCATGTACCATGTTTATAGATTGAAAGAATTAGCATCATTAAGATGTCCATAATACTCAAAGCAATCTATAGATTGAATGTAATTCCTATCAAGATAAAAATGGCATATTTCACAGAACTAGAACAAATAATCCAAAAATTTATATGCAACCACAAAAAGCCCTGAATAGCCTCAAACATCTTGAGAAAGAAGAAAAAAGTTGGAGGAATCACACTATGTGATATCAAACTATACTATAAGGCCATAATAATCAAAACAGCATGGTACTGACATAAAAACAGACATATAGATCAATGTAACAAATAGAAAGCCCAGAAATAAACTCATGCCTTTTTAGTCAATCAATATTTGACAAAAGAAACAAAAAAATACAATGGGGTAAAGATAGCCTATTCAATAAGTGATGTTGAGAAAACTGGATAGATACATGCAAAAAAATGAAATTAGACCACTTTCTTACACCATACACAGAATACACTGTCAAAATGGATTAAAGACTTAAATGTTATACTTAAAACCAAAAAATCCTAGGAGAAACATAAGCAGTAAAATCTTGAACATTTTTCATAGCAATATTTTTTTTCTGATATCTCTTCTCATGCAAGGGAAACAAACAAACAAAAAATAAACAACTGAGACTATATCAAACTAAAAAGGTTTTGCACAACAAAGGAAACCATCAACAAAATGAAGTGGGAAAACATATTTCTCAATGATACATTGGATAAAGGGTTAATATCCAAAATTTATAAAGAACTTACACTATTCGCACCAAAAAATAAACAATCCAATTTAAAAAATGGGTGAAGAAGCTAAATAGACACTTCTGCAGAAGACACACAGTTAACCAGTAGACATGTGAAGAGTTGCAATGTCATGATAATCTGAAAAATGGAAATTAAAACCACAATGAGATATCACCTTACACCTGTTAAAATGGCCATCATCAATAAATCAACAAACAACAAGTGCTGGTGAAGATGTGGAGAAAAAGATGCACATGTGCACTCTTGGTGGGAATGCAGATTAGTGCAGCAGTATCGAGTTACCTCAAAAACTAAAAATGGAACTGCCTTATGACCAAGTGATTTCTCTTGTGGGAATTTACCAAAGGAACCGAAAACACTAATTCAAAAGAATATATGCACCCCTATGCTTATTACAGTTTTATTCACAATAGCCAAGAATTGAAATAGCCCAAGTGACCATCAATAGTTGAGTGAAAATTTAAAAAAGAGCTGTGGTATATTTACACAGTGGAATATTGATACTACTTAGCTGTAAAAATGAAAGAAATACCTTTTGCAACAGCATTGATGGATCTGGAGAATATTATGTTAAGTGAAATAAGCCAGTTAGAGAAAGACAAGTACCATATGATTTCACTCTATGTGGAATTTATTTAAAAAAGTGAACTAATAAAGTAGAGCTAGACTCATAGATACAGACAACAGACTGACAGCTGTCGGAGGAGAGGTGGTTGCGGGCTGGGTGAGAAAGATGAAGGGATTAAGCAAACAAAAGAAAAAATAAAAACTCATGGACACAGACAACAGTATGGTGTTTGATAAAAGGAGGGCAGTGGATGGAGGTAGAAGAGTGTAAAGGAAGGATAAATGGTGTTAGAAAAAGACCTGACAGGATGGTAAACCACAGATGATGTATTGTAGAATTGTATACCTGAAACTTATATAATTTTATTAACCAATGTCAACCGAATAAATTCAAAAAAATTTTTTAAAAAAAGTGTCACTTTATTTAATCCTAAAATGACATTTACTTTGACAAAAACAAACAAACAAACAACACTACACAATTTAGGCAGGATAGAGTATATTTTTAAAATTATTTGATTTACACACATTTTACAGAACATGTTTATTGGAAAAATGGAAGACCCTCTTGTATTTATCAAACAAAATGGCTTCTGTTTTTTGATTGACTTGCCAGTTGTGAGGCTGAAAATACAAGTGCTATTCTATCAAGAAACAGAACAATGTATTCAATGACTCTGTACTCACCATTTCTAAATGTATTTCTATTTATGTTACTGCTAGAAGATCCCTGAAAGAACTTCATTTTACCCTTTATGCCTTAAATATAGTCCCTGTAAGTTTCATACTTGATAATTACAGCAAGGTTTTTTTTCCCCTCTTTCCCTGTGAGAATATCAATAGTCTGTCTAGTCGGAATGATGTTAATATTTGGAGACATTTTCCATGATCTTCTGTGAATCAAAGATTAGTCAGATTAAATTAATTAGTGTGTTCATTATTTAATCTCCTTAACCTCCCTTTTTCCTCTTCTCCTCACCTTGACTACTTCATTACTCATTAACAAGCTTACCAAAGAGTGAGCAAAAAGAAGAGGTGAAACTCAAAATACTTTTTTTTTTACCACTTTCCAGAACTGGTTAAAAGTGTTTTTTTTTTTTTCCCATAAATAGAACAAATATTCTACATTAACTTATTTATTAAACCACAGACATACCTTAATTTTAAAAGTATAATAGGGTAGTTACTTAATCCTAAAATTACAGGGGGAGAGAGAAGAGAATAAAGGGGGGAGTAAAAGATGATAAAAAGTTACTTGACTTGAGGTGGTGAACACACAATACAATGTACAAGCCATGCATTATGGAATTTTATACCTGGAACCTGTATTACTTTATTAACCAATGTCACCTCAATAAATTCAATGAAAATTGTTAAACCCATTAAAAAAAGGAAATGTTACATTTCTTTAACGGACATTGTCTGCTTGGGAAAATCCAATAGCAAAGGCTGACAGTGATACAAATAACTGCAACCCAGATCTGAGCTATGATGGTTTGTCTGTGCTAAGTAGTTTGGCATTTATTTTTTAGAAGTTTTGGCATTTAGGAAAAAGTTTTAAGTGTGGATGTGAGAGTGACTAAAAAGAGAAGAAAACTGTCAGCTGAAATAAGATTTTTTTTATTATCATTACTCTGGGATTTTGTCTTCTCAAGTGCGAAGAAAATAGGAATATACAGTTACCTTTGCTTCCTAAGGACATTTTTTAAATAAGAACAGCATACATTAGCTTATTTATCAATGATGAATCAAACAATGTTATACAGAAAGCAGTATACAAAGCATAGAGACTTCTAAATGTGCATAACCAAAATGTTGTTAGCTCAGTCATTACCTCATGAGTAATCATGGGAGCTTGATTCTCAAACTTCAGTTCTTCTTAGATATCTTTCTCCTTCTAGATATTATTATAAGTAGTTTTTCCATCAATCTCCAATAAAGTTCTTCTTATGCTTAATTTTATTTAAGAATAAAATCACCCAGGAGAACCTCCCATTTGCTTTCATCCCCATGATATTCTGCATTTCTGGAAAAACTGACTTCCCCTTGGGAAGATGTTGTCAATATTCAACCTTTGGAAGAAGAATAAGGATGCTGTTTTCTTTACTACTCGGTCGCAAACATGAACATGGGCTGTGCTCCTAATTCTCCAAAACATAGATGAGTCCAGATTATAGCATTTAAAAACTGTTTCCATAAGTCTTTTTAAAACTGAATTAATTGGGGTGACATTGGTTAATAAAATTATATAGGTTTCAGGTATATAGTTCTATAATACATCATCTGTATATTGTGTTGTGTATTCACCACCCTACATCAGGTCTCCTTCCATCACCATTTATCCTCACTTTACCCTCTTCTACATCCCCTCACTTTTCTTTCTATCTGGTAACCACCACATTGTTGTCTGTGTTTATGAGGGTTTTTTTTTTTTTCTTTTTTTTGTAATCTCTTTACTTTTTAGGTGAGGTTTACCATATATTCAAAGAAGAAATAACACCTATCCTTAAACTATTCCAAAAAATTCATGAGGGGAAAAGACTCCTAAGCTCATTTTACAAAGCCAGAACTTTCCCAATTCCAAAACCAGATAATGACACTACAAAAAAAGAAATTTATAGGCCAATATCCCTGATGAACATAAATGCTAAAATTCTAAATAAAATATTTTGCAAACCAGATTCAGCAAAACATTAAAAAGGCTATATACCATGATCAAAGTGGGATTGGTTCTGGAAATGCAAGGTTAGTGTAATATCTGCAAATAAATAAATGTGATACACCATACAAACAAAATGAAGCATAAAAATCACACAATCATATCAATAGATGCAGAAAAACATTTGATAAAATTCAGCACCCATTTATAATAAAAACTCTCAACAAAGTAGGAATAGAGGGAACATACCTCAATGTAATAGGGGCAATAAATGACAAACCCACAGCCAACATCATACTTAATGGGTAAATACTAAAAGAGTTTCCCTTAAAACTGGGAACAAAACAGGGTGGTCAAGGAGGTCCACTTTCACCTCTTTTATTCAACATAGTACTGAAAATCCCAGCCACAGTAATCAGACAACAAGAAGAAATAATAGGCATGCAAATTAAAAAGAAGTAAAGCTGTCATTATTTGCAGATGACATAATACCCTAAAGATTCCACCAAGAAACTGCTAGAACTGATCAACGAATTCAGTAAAGTAACAGGATACAAAATAAATATCCAAAAAGCAGTTGCATTTCTATACATACACCAATATTGTTCCTTAAATCTGAAGGATAACAGAAAGGTACTCAAGGACACTTCAAACTGGGTTTAATATTACCGATGACTCCTTAAGTTCTTTTGTGCACATTAAGGAGCAGTGTTGCTTTCACCAACTCTTTGGAAAGACTTCAGTATATCCATGTGCTGCACAGTTTCAGCCCTCTGTACACATCTAACAACTCCCATAGAGAAAAAATTACTTTCTTAGAGCATAGCAAAATCCTTGATTTCAGAAGAGGAACTCTGTTTTGCATTGTTGCATTTCCTTAAGTAGAAATACTACTATGGTGGTTTCTAAAATCAAAGATAGTCTGTGCCCCAAAGGCAAATTCAAATCCCCATTTCAAAGCTAGAGCTAATTTGAACCTTCAAAAAATAAAGTTTTTCCTAATTCCCAATATCTCTATTCAAAATTTAAAGATTTGGGAACAAATTTGGACAAAACTCAAAAATTTTCACTTTTTCTCCACAGTTTGTCGCCCCCCCCCCCCCCATGAAACACCTATACCATAAAGAAGATCTTAACCTTGAAATGAAGGTGGGTAGACCACTGACTTAACCCTTCTGAAACATATACCAGTGCTTTCCCCATTTCAAGCAAAATGCAAGCACAAATTTGTACTTTATTCTAATACTTTTGGTGTCTCGATATCAGATCACTCCTGTTCGGTTTTAAGTTTTATTTCTGTGTTATAAACATTTTATTTCTTTCTATTTCCTAGTCTGTCTTAAGCAATAATATTTTAGCATGATTCTTTCTTAGATGCAGAGCATCAGTTTCAGTCTATTTCTCTCTTGTTTTCTCCCCCTGATATAGTGTCTCCTCTTTCTGTTACAGCTCATAACAAATCTCTTCTTTCTCTTATTCCACTCTGCCTTTTATAGTGGTGGCATGTAATGCCAATCTGTCTTACTTGATTCTAATTAACATGCTTCCAGAACCTCTCTGGGTGACCTGACTTTTTAAGGAACTCAACTAATTGGAAGAGCCATCATAATTTGTATTGAATTACATCATTCAATACCATAATATAAGGGAAAGATAAACTGAGATCTTCACAAATCACTTAGTACCTAGGGTTATGAATAAGGAGAAACCTGATTACATTTGAATTTTCTCCCTTTTCTTTTCCAAATGATCTGCAGTGAAAGGAAGATGCTTGCAGATTTTCTATTTTGTAGAATGAATATCATGTTCAAAGAAGTATCTAGATTTGGCAGCAACCTTAAAAAAATTATGTTCTCCTGATGTACAACTTTGCCTGTGTTGTTAGTTGAACTGTGTTTCCCACCCCCCAAAATAATTGTGTTGAAGTCCTAACCCTCAATACCTCAGAATGTAACCGTATTTGGAAAAATCATTATTACAGATGTAATTAGTTAATATGAAGTTATAGTGGAGCAATATGGATTCCTAATCTAATGAGACTGGTGTCCTTACAAAAAGGGGAAATTTAGACAAAGGCATGAACCCAGGGAGAACATTATATGAAGATGAAGGCAGAGAGTGGCATGATGCTCCTATAAACCAAGGAACGCTAAAGCCTGTCAGCAAACTCACACAGGCTCTTTCTCACAGCACTTGTAAGAGGGAGCTGGGACTGTGGGAGGAGAATCAGTCCAGCGGGACCTGCTGCTGCTACCTGAGGAAGAGAGTGAAACTGACCTATGTATGCCCTGGCTTCCTCGAAGGGAAACAACTCTGCTAACACCTTGAACATGACTTTTAGTCTAAAGAATTAAAAGACAAGTTTCTGTTGTTTAAACTGCTCAGTTAGATGTAATTTTGCAGGGCAGCCTGAAAATATAGTTGTTTTTGGCTGCTCATGAAAGAGTTGATAGGTGTGACAAATTGACTCTCACTTACGTTAAAGGAAGAAATTACTCATGGTTCTCAACTATGCCCTTAATTCTTGGAAACTACTGTATTTTAATTCTTTTTTCTCTCTGTAAGCTTTGTAAGCATAGGCATTTCATTTCTAGGAATAAAGTATTAGTATAAATATTATCAAAATCAATATTTTATAAGAAAAAGATCTTTGTCGACTTGGATAAACTTTAACTTAGCTTCTTCAGGAAAACATAGCCCATGCTATGTACTATCATAGGGGGAATTAATACAAGAATCTAGTTACCAAATTGTTCAGAGAGCTCAAAACCAAAACCAAAAAAAAAAAACAAGGTAAGGAAGCCCAGTCACTTGTTACAGAAGAAAACACCACCACAACTAGGGCTGGAGCGCCAAGGGAAGATGTGTTATTAGAATCCCAGAACTGGGACTACTCCATGGCAGGTGGATCCACAGCAGTGTCTATCTGGGGCAGCTGGGTCTGTGGAAGGAGATCCTGTTTTGCAGAAGCACTGCTGTTGCTGGAGATGTTACTTAAGGAAGTGAGAGAAACTGAGCTATACCCTGGCTTCCCTTTTCATTCTGCCTCCTTATTTTTTGTCAAGGATCTTATGGGCTGAGCTTAGCTTTCAGCAAGCTGGCAATGGAGCTTGGGAAAAGTAATTTGCTGTGTAAGTATAGCAGATATATTTTCTGTCTCAAAAAAGTAAATAACTGGCATGGCCAGAATAGAATGATTTTCAGACATAATGAGAGGAGTTTACAATTTTTAAAAAATGGTACCCACATATTATTGGAAGGTGAAGTAGCATTTACTAAAAGCCTACTAAATGACAGGTACTGTTGAATGTTTTAATATTTGCATACGTTAGCTCATTTTTCTATACACAAAGCTTATGATGTATTATTATATATATTTAATAGATAGAGAAATTAAATAGAATATTTAGATATTATATATATGATTATATTTCTAGTGTCAGGTAGAAGTAGAACTTAAACCATTTGTTTTGTCTGACTCTAACCCAAAGACCATGCAAGCTCTCTATCACTTTACATTTTATATCTTTAGTCTGTGGGTCACATTTGGGAAAGAAGGCTAAAGATTGGTAGTAGATGAAAAGGCAAGCACCTGTCCATGAAAAAGTAATTGGCTGCTAAACAACATAAAATTGGGCCAGACAATTGAAAGACAACTTTATGTAAGTGGGATAGACTCCTGATAGTGGGGTAGTTGACATGGAGACTCAATATGAACAGGCAAGAGGTTTTTTTTTTTTTTTTTTTTTTTTAAATCTGGTTTATGTTACTATAATGGATACAATGGGATAAAAGGTTTTTTTATTATACATTTAAGTTATACAGATTATAAAATATATAGATTATAGAGAACTTACTAGAGCTGTTTTACTTCTATTAGAGAATTTAGCCTATATGGAAAAAAGGATTATATGTGTATAAATCTTAGCTTGAATCTTACAAAATTTAAGACTTGCATGCTATTGGAGTCATTCAGTAATTTAACTGTGGATGTGAACAACACTAACATGCTTAGGTTCCAACTATAGGGAACAACTAGGCATTGTCATCTTTCATGTGTCTCCAAGGACACTTGTGAGGCAGCAGCTGTTGCTGGGGTAGGAAAGCCTTAAAGGAGACCAAAGAACCCATTTACTTTAGGATTATAATCTATTAAAAGACTTGGAAATTGATGGTCTACAGTTACAATTTGGAAGATATAATATCTTATATGTGGTAAAATCTGCAAATACACAGATTTACTATAGTTCTTTAAACTCTAACTCTACCTTCAGCATAAACTTTAATAGCATCCATGTAGATGATCTATACACTGTCTCAAATGTTGGAAGCACTTGTGGAGAGAACCTTTTTCTCTTGCTTGTGTCTCCCTACATGGGAAAAATGGCTAATATATTGGTAAAATTGAGCAGACTTTGACATTCACTGAACCAAAGATTTTTTTTTTTTTCTGGTGGGTGCTCTTATTTAGCTATCTTTCTTTCATTTGCTCTCTTCGTTGTTCTCCTCCCCCTATGCTGTCCCTCTCTCATCCTCCTTCTCTCATTTTTATCTGCTTCAAGAACTGGTAAGAAGGGAATTGGACTTTTCCTATTTTATCTTTATATGTGGTAGCATAACCAGATCATAAGGTTAGCACTTTCCTATCTTCCATTCTGCTCATGACTCACTTTGAAAGTAAAACCAGATGGGTAAGTCAGACTCTGCTTGGCAAACTTAACTCTCCGAACAGGTGGATCACAGAGTCTATTTGGTGTAGGTGGTTCCAGGCCTTTACCTTGGTCTCAAGTGTCAGCAGCATGATTCTCTTTAGTTTTTTCACAGAGCTGGGCATGTGGAGGGCATGACACTCTTAATAATGAGATGTGATTTTGATCTCCAACAGCCTTGTTCCTATCAGCTAGAGTCCTGGGGGAGGAGAATAATGGTAGGCAGCCTGAACCTAACAATCACTTCCTTAACAATTGTAACCTCTATTAATTTTGCTGTTCAGAGTCTCCCCTGTGGCATTATCCTGTACATACTCTATCATAAGAATATCAAATTTTAGCATGCTGAAGTAGCATACTGATCTCTCAGTGGGACCACCTTTCTTCAATTATACTTGTTTTGAAATCATTGTGATATGCAATGCTTTTGTGCCCATTTTATCACTTCTTATTTTTCAGCATAAAATAGTATCACTTCCCATCTTATTCAGACTAAGTCCTGAATCCCTTTCATTCCAACACCCTTGATTTCCACTCTTCCATGTCTTTCTATATGGAAATGTTTCTTATTGGATCAATACAACCATCTACCTTTATGCTCTCATACATGATCTACTGAGAACTACTAATATCAATCAGTATTTTGTGTCAATTTGTATTTCTAAATTTTACCTCGTTCACTTTTAATTTTACCATTCAACTTAGGTTTCACTGCACCGTACATGTAATGTATATTTATGCTCTAAACCTATGGAAGGCACAGTCTGGGTTTTTCCAAGATCTTTTTTTCTCTTGTAAGATCTCTTTTCACAGAAGATTCAGTCATTTAAAGGTCTCAGTTATTAAGATGTGCTATTTCTAATGTCATGTATCTTGTAGCCCTAGTCTTGCATAATCTTTCCCTGTGTGAGCAATATAATCTGAGCTCTTGTTTATCACTAAAGTTGATAGCCCATTTCCCCATTCAAATAGCTGTTGCAGAATCAGATGTGGCATTATTCTACGGTTTTATTTTTCCTTCTGTTTCTGTCTTCTAAGATTATCCCCCTTTCTCTCCTGGGAGAAAATGTTTAAAATATGTTTGTCATATTTTATCCAGCATTGGTTTATATTTTGTTTTGTCCATCTTGTTTCCAGCTTTCAGTTTATTTTTATTATAATCCTATGTTGTATTATTTACTCCCCCTGTCCTAAAGATGATAAAATCAAGGCCAATAGGTAGAGTGACATTCCCAGCGCCGCAGAGCTATGAAGTGGCAGAACCAGAGCCAGGATTTGAACTCAGAAAACTCATACACTTAGCCACATACCCTGGTATGAGATTTCAGTTTCCAAATTCTACCTTTAGAACTCTTCAAATTATTATCTGCTACTATTAAAATAGACCTAAATATAGGGCAAACATCTACTTGTTATTACAATTCAGCTTCTTAAATTCTTGAATAATCTTGAGATGATATTTTAGGAAATGATATCAAGGACATTAAAAATTCTGGGTGAATATTCATTTTGTATTATTTATAGAGGCATGAGCTGGCTGTAAAGTACATATCTGGTATTTTTTTTAGGTTTAAGGTTTTAATATTTTAGGACTGAGAAGTAAAAAACGTCCTCAACTTCTTTATAACTCAGAGAACAAGTCTTGGATATTTACAGCATAGAGGATGAACTTAAAGAGAAGAAAGAGACACAATTAGAAAAAGTCTCCCAAATGCCATGCTGCACTTAGAAAAACATCTTGCACTTGAGGAAATCTTTCCTCGCTGTGTGTTTGGCCTTTGCTTCTGCCAGGCACCCCAGCGGTATCATTGGCCTGGGACCAATTTATATGGCTGTGGCTCTCTATACCCTGTCCTTTCAAAAATATGGGATAGGAAAGTTATGTAAGCTGAGAGCCTCGCGGGGACTGCGCCTGTTTTAGGTCAGGAGATCACCACACGGAGCCAGCCTTACCTTACCCGTCATTGGTTATCTAAGGCAGCTTCTTTCTGGCCAGATATCTGTCTTAGGCGGCGGCTGGCAAGGCATGTGGTCTCCAGTTGCCCGTCATTGACTGTCCAGTCCAGCTCACCGAGGCATTAGTTACGTGTATGAGCATCATGGTAAGTTGCAGTCTCAGCTTGTTTTAATTTATGATAATGGACCTGTGTTGGCTGCATTTTTATGGCATCTATTTGTTGCTTGATAAAGGCTATCACCTTATTGAAAATGAAAGCTCCTAAGGATAGCAGCAGGAGTAGCCCTAAGAGAGGTCCTAAAAGTGGGAGGAGATAGGGAAGGGCCCCATTAAGTCCGCTCCACAGGGGATTTTCGAAGAGTTCTCTTCTTCTTTTTACTAGGTCTTTCTGCAGCTTCTTTATTTTGTCTCGGACGATGCCCGATTTGTTGGCATAGAAGCAGCAACGTTCCTGCAAAGCCAAGCATATTCCTCCCTGTTCTGCTGTTAGCAGGTCTAGTCCCCTCCTATTTTGGAGAACTACTTCAGCTAGGGAGTCTAATTGATCTTGGATGTCATTAATAGTGCTGGACAAAGCTTGAACATCATTGATTAGCTGATTAGAGAGCTTTGTGTAGGAGTGAACTGCAATTCCTAACCCTGTTGTCCCTGTAGCTAACGCTCCTGAAACGCCTAACCCTACTAGTAGGGGGATGAATGATACTGCTCTTTTGTGGCGTCCTGCAATGTAGTCTAAACTGGGAATGGGAACAGGGTCATCTCCGGAAATTATATCTATGTCTGGTAATAAGGTAGCTAGGATGCATATTCCTGTCTAATTGTTGGGCAAGGATGAAAATGCTAAATTTCCTCTACAAACAAACACCTGCCCTTTGCCTGGGCAGAGGGAGCTGCCATGGTTCACTATGCTACTACAATTAGCAAATTCAACAAATCCAACATGAATATCAAAGCTATTATTTTGAGACTTACCTTGGAGGCAGAGGGAAGCAGGAAAATACATGGGCTGTACTCTAAAGGGCAAGCTGGGGCTACAATTATGATGAGACTTATTAAAGGAGGCGATATTAGTAGGAATGGCTAAGGGCATAGGTGTGCCTAAAGTCATACATAGCCAGCAGTCTGCAGCTAGTTGGGGGTTGGAGATGATAAGGGCTCTGTGGGTGGCCGTCAAGATGTCAGTGGTCTGGGTATCTAGATCTATACCCCGTGGTTTAGGTAACGCCAGAGGGTGGTAATTGATTTTTGGATGCAGGTTTGTTATGAGGTGTTCTATTTGTTTTTGTACTGAGATTTCTCTTATTCTATCTTGAGGACCACCACCATCAGAAACATGTACAGGGGCCTTCTTATGCCAGCATACTGGCTTTCCAACAGTGCCTTGGCAAGAGGCCTGTAGATACTTAGTAGACCCAATTGGTGAAGGGTTAGACCCCCAATCTCCTTGGTCAATAGCATTTTGCACTTTTTGCAGTATGGCAGTAAAATAAATGACATTAGAGGAGGTACATTCCTGTACTGACTCATAACAGGTAGAATGCATTTGATTATAGATGGTGGTGCATTCCTTGGGACATGCTTCTGGTTTGTCATTGGTAGCGGGTATGACAGGAGGCTTATTTACACAATACCACCTCGGTTTAGAAACCCCTGTATCAGTTACATCATATGCGAGGTAGGCCTTGTTGGTAGGCCGCTCCGATGTCAGAGCACAAGCGTATATAGCCGCTTAAATCAGTTTTCTTTTTGTATGGCCTAATAGCTGCCTGGCAGGCAGCATTTGCATTTTCGAAGGCCAATTGCTTGACAAAATCTGTGCCTGCATTGGCGCTGCCAAAAATTCTACCAGCTGCAGTAATGAGTCTATGGACAAAATCTGCAAAAGGCTCATCTGGTCCTTGTTTAATGTTAGTGAGAGAGGAGCTCATATTACCCTTAGTGGGGAGCTTCCTCCATGCTCTTGTACCTGCTGACTGAATTTGAGCAAAAAGTCCTGGATCATATTGCTTTTGATTGTCACTAATTGCATAGTTGCCTTCTCCAATTAACATATCAAAATTCTACCTATTATTTGCCTGCATATTGCGTCTAGCAGTATCCTTACAGATTTCTACATATTCTGATTTTTATAGGAGATAGTCTCCTCCAGCTAGGGTCGCTCGAGCCAAAGTTTGCCAATCACTTGGAGTGAGCCACTGATCTGTGACCGATTCTAAGATGGCCATAGTGTAAGGAGCCGTGGCTCCGTATTGAGCTACTGCTATTTTCAATTCTTTTATGACTTTGAAATCAAATCCAGTGTGGTGTCGCCAGGCCTGTCCCTGGGCATCTACTGTTTCTGATACCGGAAATGCTTCCATTTCTTCTAAGCCTAGTATTGGGGTATTTTGGGGTATTTTGGGGGCTGCTCCTCTGACTGGGGGCCTCTGGCTTGGAGGGCCCTCCAGAGAAGGCTCAATTTCTTTTTTCTGCTTTCCTATTTTTAGCCCCTCTAATTGTCTTATTAATTCCTGATGTTCCTTCTCTAATTTTATTTGTTCTTTTAAATGTTCAATTTTATCCCTCAGTTCTTTTCGAGGATCAAGGACAGGGTACGCAGAGGGGGGAGCAGAGGGTGAGGTATAGGGCAGTGGCCTTGTTTTCAGAGGCGGACAGCCAAGGTTATTGTATCTGGCTGCCTCTTCCGCCAAGCTATCCCAATCAACCTCTTCCTCATCAGAATTATTTGCAGTATATTCTGATAGGTCTGGATATAACTTCTTTTTTGATTTTACCGACACTTCTTTAGGTGCCGCAGCTCCCCCTTCAGTAGTCTGACCCTTTGACAGCTTACTCTTTGGACTGTTCTGTTCTCCTTTCGGTTTGACTACCTTGTCCTCACCGTCACTCTCAAGAGATATTAAATCATCCTCCTCTCGGCTGTTATTTCCCTTATATTTTCTACTTTCCTCCTTATGCTCTGTCTCTAAGATATTTTGACCTTTTTCTACTACATTAGCTACTACAGGATCACTATGCCTTTGAGATAGGAGTTCATCTATTAGATTCCAATAACAGAAGGCAGTTACAGGAACCTTCTCTGGACCAAATGTATCATAAAAGTCTTTTAAAGCATCTCCTACTCTTTTCCACCGTTGTGGATCAATGTTCCCTTCAGTGGGAAACCAGGGACATAAGTGTTTGATATAATCAAAATATTTCAGCAACTGTTTTACTTTAACCTTTACTCCTCGTGCCTTTAATGCCTGTCCGAGCTGTTCAACAAAAAGCTCATGTCGGCTCATTTCTTGACCCATGATCGCCGTTCACTTACCGAGGTGAGGTCAACGCGGCAGGTTCCCGCGTAGCCTTTTCCTCTTCTCTACTTGGCCGGCTCCTCGAACGGCGTCCTTCACTGAGTCCCCCGTTCTCGAGCCCCACGTTGGGCGCCACTTGACCCGTCCTGCAGGTCGAGCAACGAGGACCCTAGAGGGGGAGTGAGGATGAGAAAGGGGCAAGAGGCACAAAGAATGGAGACAAGACAGTGCTCTGATCAAGTCTCATTTATTCTTAGTCAAAACAGTATTCTTATAGCTCAGGAGAGGAGGAATTTTTCATTCGGTGGGAACGCAGCTGCAGCTTGGGCGTTATCTGGTAGATATGAGTTAAACCGCAGGACAACAATCCCAGGGACAGAAAGAGGGTCATTGCCCTAGTAAGGAGTAAACAACTATTATGGGATGGTGAGGCCATGCCAAGCAGAACTTTAGGATGCCAGTTAGTAAGACTTCAGCTGAGGAACTTTTTAGTTCCCTACAGGAAAGCATGTAGATGCAAGAGAAGTTAAAAGCATAAATATACATTAATATATTTAATGGTTAATGATATTGGACTCCACTTTCCCTAGAATTGGCCCCAAAAGTTTATGACCAGCATTTTGTCCTAGCTAACTACTGCTGGTACTCTTAAATCTAATGGACTTTTAGCATGTTAACTGACACTGAATATCGTGTCTTATATTGCTCATGACTAATTCTATAGTTAGCCTTCAATATGAGAAATCAAACAATAAAATGACAAATGTGATATGAAATGAATCCTTTTTTTGGATAGGAGGCTTATAACTTACACAATACTCCCTTTATGGACTCTTTAATATGTGCAGCATGCTAAAGAATTTGAAAAGGCATGAATATCCTAACTAAAACATTAGAAATATTGATTAGAGGAATCAGAAACACAAGTAGGCCAATGACTATAGATAAAATGAACATAAAATAGATGACAAAATTGATGCTTTCAAAGTGTCTAGCTTTGTAGAAAGAATAGAAAAGAAAGCTGACTCTTAGAAATCTAATTTTTATTTGAAAATTTACAAAATCACAGAAAAGTTAAATGAACAATACAATGAATATTAGTGTATCCCACATCTAGAGTTATTAGTTGTTAAAATTTTGCCAACTCTGTTCCATCTTCATAAATAGATACTCAGCTCCCTTTTGTCAAATCATTTGAAGGTAGGTTTCTGCCATCATTATACCACACTGTTAAAAACTTCTGCATGCATCACACTCTCTACCTATGTTATATCTGTGTCTATGTATTAGAATAGTTGCTTGGTTAAATATATTATAATTTATCCAGTCAGTGCCCCATGTATGAGCATTTTAGGTTGTTTTCAATATTATTAAATAATATTAACTATAAATATTAAACCATAATAGAAGCCTTTTATCAAGTTGAAGATCTCTTCTATTTTTAGCATGCTGAGAATTCTGAACAGAAAATGTGTTGAACTTTATCAAATGATTTTCTTGTATTTGTTGAGATGTCATTTATTTCCTTCTCTTTTTTTTCTGTTAATAAGTTAAACTGCATTTATTTTTCAATATTAAACAAACCTTGCTTTCCTTGGTCATTATGTGTTACTATTTTTATGAATTATTGAATTCAATTTGTTAAATATTTTCCAAGAATTTTGTCTGTGTTTATGAAGGCGATTAGTCTGTAGTTTCTGTTCCTGTAAATCAACAATTCTTTGCGAGATTCTTACACTTTTTCAGGTCTAACCAAAGAATGTTGAATGCTCTCTCTTAATTATAATGAGTAATGAAGTGGTAGGAGCACAATCACCTTTATCTCTTGCCTGGTGAATGATTTCAGTTTTTGTGTCTTTTAACTCTTGATTATGACTTGATTCCCATGATTTTCCCACCAAGGATGAAAGGTTTTACATGTGAATCAGGTTGATTGTATGTATTCTGGAAAAATCACAATATGACAAGGAAAATAATTATTAATTCTTTCATTGTGATGCCTTTAACGACCTTTTATTGGAATTATCTGGAAAAAATACCCTTAACTTTATAGTAAAATTTCTGAGCATTTTTAAATGGCTTCTTTTTTCCCTACCACTTATTCACTTTTTAGAAAGTAGAGAGAGCTGCTCAGGAAGCTGTATTGATAGGTGGTTGTCTTGTATATTGAATTCATTGGTTGGTCTGTGAATGTCTCTCTATAGGTTCTGAATAATAGCAGTGATAAAAATTAAAAAGATTTTCAACCGATACCTTGTTTTCATTTATTTGTTTTTTTCCCTGGTTCATTGAGATACACTGGGGGTTTTAAATTGCCTTTGTAGTTGTAGGACTCAATGGTTTTTAGTTCTATTTGGTTAACAAAGGCCAGTGGGAATCTGTACTTTCTTAGAAAATTTGAGGGTCAGGGTAGAAAAATCTAAATTAGGTTATAGAAGATAGTTAGAAAATAGCCATTTAACCACTCTTATTTTTGTGTATATACCTAATATTGTATATACCTATTGTGTGCATTATCTATTATTATTTTTATTCTTAATTTACTTATGGTTCACTTTGAATTAAATAATGAAATGATATATTTAATTAAAAATGTGAGAGAAATAAAATTTAGATAACTTTCTCAAAGGAAAAGAGATAAGAATAGTAGCAGTCTACAATGTCATTCAAGAGTCAAATATGAAATTTTTCCAATTGATGTGCATGCATAGTTATTTAATTCAGAGGTCCAAAGTGGGCTGATTCAGACAGCAGATGTATTTATTTTGACTTGAGGTGTATTTAAAAATGTTTAAATTGGTGCCAGAATTTAAAAATCATAGGAATTTTTCCCCATAAAAACCTAGAATTCTGATTTCTCTTGGGATATTAAAAGATTTTGCTTGTCTGGGCTCTATGTTCTTCTGGAAACAATGAGCTGTTCCTGAGTGGTAGTTGCTTTTTTTAGTTGGGTAAGTCATGTGTGTCCATTTTAAAACAGTCCACCCCTGGATACCTTAACTCACTTTGATTAACTTCATGGCCTGATTAGACATCTGAGTTTGAAATCCCTGATATAAATAATAATAGAGTTGTTTATTAAGATTTTAATGAGCATAATAAAGCAATTTGTTTTCAGATTAACATGGATGTTTGATGAGTTTCTGAAAAGAAGAGCCATTCTCCTTTAGCTGGATTTAGAATTTATGGATCTTCTTAGGAAGGATGAGATTAAAGCATGGGGTTCAAAGGTGTTTAGTAGAGGTTATTTCTCTTTTATTTTATGACTTTCTAATTGCTTATATCTAAAATATTATTTATTTTTGTTAAAGGTAAGAATTGATGATTAGATAGCAAATAGAACCAGAAAGTAGGAAGGAAACATGAAAAGTAATTGCAGGTCAATGCATACATTTATTAATTCCATTTCTACACTTTAACTAATTGCTGAAGTTTGGTCCAGAAGCATTTACTCCCTGAGTATACTGATCACAACTAAGTTTAGAATTATATGGGCTAGCTTACCTTACCACTTTATAACATTTGGTTGGCTTAGACAATGAACTTTCTCACAATAATTAAATTCCTAATAATAGAACAAGAATATAAGCAATTACTCTGGTGGTCTATTTTTGAAGACTAATAATGTCAACAGTCTCATACTATTATTATATTACATGCTAAATGGATATTTTATTAGTAAACTAACATCACAGGGAATCCATCAGAATATACCTGATAACAATCTTGTCTAAATTTCTTTAATACATTGCATGTAAATACTAAAAAATCACATTTAACAATTATCAAAATAACATAAATGTCTTATCTGATTTTCCTTTAATGAAGCAGTAGATTTTTATTCACTTAGATAAGCAATGAAACTAATTGGAGTTTCAATAAAAGTTTGGTGTGTAATGGAAACATAAGAGAAAACTGCCAGTTTATAGAGATCAAAAGAAAGCTGTCTCTGAAAAACAGGTAGTTCTTGCAATAGATTTGAATCCTAGGAAGCAAGCTTCTCTGTAGGACATTTGTGGCCTTTAAGGCCATTTTGTTTAATCTCCTTCTACACTTGTAAACCCAATGAAAAAAAAAATCCCTGTGTGATGAAATTTACTTTTTTTATTTGCTCTTGAGAACCAGGACTCAATTCCCAGGGAAGGCAGTTAATGCTGGTTAATAGGAACTATGTTCAATGGCTTTTGTAGGTTTTCACCTCCTCATGTGCCACTTAAGTGAGAAAAAAAAAAAAAAAAGAGTTTTCCAATGATTTTGGACCTTTTTGTAAGATGCGCTGAACAATGATTAGAGCTCTATGTCTACTGATTGTAGTCAACTAGACTTCCCACTGGGGAGTGCATTTTATCATTTCATCAAACCCTCCAAATTTACCTAGGAGATTCATGATCGGCCGAGTATAAAGTCTGTTCAATTGCTCTTTTCTCATAGCTGATGATTAAGAGTTTGGGGAAATTTTCAGTGCTGAGGATTTTTTTTATTTGCAGACATTTAGATATTTTATTATAAGGAGTCATACTATGCGTTTTAATGAATCTTAAGATGTGTCTGGAGTGAAATGGAGACAAAGTTTAGAATGCTGAGACATGACTATTTTATTTCTACATGGACATTCATTAATTAAACTTCTATGTTTGCCATGCTAATTAATGTACATTTGATACATAAAACATACATGTGACACAACTGCTCTTATCTTTGTTTCTCAGATGTTGAGATATTAAAGATACCATCAATTATCCTGTTTTAATTGTTTTTATTTTTACTTTAATTTTGAATACTGACACTACTTATCCATTGTTAAAGCAATTCTGATGGAAAATATACATTTAGAAGACTCTCTCCTGGCCCGAATTTCTTCTTCACTATATCTTCTCTATCTTCCGGGAAGATTCCCCTGCCATAAACTTTCTCTTTCTCTGAATGTGTACAGTACTCATTTATTATGTCTACCACATATGCTGCCATTTGGATAGAGGTGTTGTTTTCAAATTGTTTATTCTCAGATTATTTTTTGAGATCCCAAAGAACAGAACCATATTTATCTCTTTTTTGGTTCCTACAATTCTGACTCAATACATATCTGATCATATAGAATGTGAAATATTTCTTACTTTATGTGATCACAATGACAATGTCAGCTTTGTCGAAAATAATAATGTAATTTTAATAGACTTTCCACATTTTACACTTGTAAAAACTATAGTAGTTTGATTTGAGCATACATTTGAAATATACAAATTTACTCTCAAAACAATGTTCTTCCTGAAACTTTCCTCAAAAAGAGTCATTCTTCTTCCAGTCTCTCATCTTTTTGTTGCTCTATTTTATTCAAGGGCATTGTTTATAATTCTATTTATACAGTTTACTTTTCTTCTCTGACAACCTCTGCTTGAATCTCTGAGATCACAGGACACTGTTTTTCTTCAGATTTTCTACAGTAAGTGTTGTTTTAATGCTTAACAGGTTTTTGATCACCAACTCAGTATGTAGGATATAACACTGTCCTTTATCTTCTTAAAAATCCACTCAACTCCAACTCTGGAATGCCCTTCCTGCAAGACAAAAAATTTAACCTTAACACTAATCGAAACTTTCCTTAAGGGTTAAATGAATGTCACCCCTAGAACCAAGATGTAAAAGGAGATTTTTAGAGCCACAGTCATTGCTTCACACTGGTAACTTTAGAAATGTTCTTTCAGTCTAGAGGTTCTTTAAATTTTGTCACCCTTGGTGCAGAGGGACCCTGTGAGCCCGGGACTCTAATGTCTAGGTTCTGATCTGAGTTTCTCTGCATATATCCACATGGTTATTGCTATTCCAAGGATTACAAACATGACCTTTTACCTATCTCCTTGACTGCAAAGTCCTGCTCCCTCTACCTCCCACACTTGAGCACTTGCCTTTATCCCTTCATGTTTTTCACTCCATCTGCATGAGTCAAAGTCCCCAAGGCAAGAACACATAAAACTGACTGCCTATCTGTGATGTGAAAAAGCAAGAGAATCTTCAAGGAGGAAGATGTGTATTAACCTTGCCAGAAGCTCACTGCTTTTTGTTCCTTGACATTTAACATGATTTAAAAAGGAAGCTCCATTTTTTGAAGAACATGGAATTCTGGCAAGTGTGGGGAAAAAAAGCACTCAAAATGTCTAGCTGGTTCAAAAGACAACAGGAGCAGCTATCATTCTTCCAAACCAGGGCCAACAGATCTGAAATGCTATCTCACTCTATCACAGTGTGGCCCAGACATTACACATACTCCCAGACCTCAAACAGAAGCTACTCTTCTAAGTTTAAATTTATGTACTTTCTTAAATTTGAACCCAATGAAGTGGAAGTCTTCTGACTCTGACTATTTTCAACAGGTAAAGAAAGTGTCATTAAGGACTCATAAATAAATGACATTATAAGCAGACTTTTGAAATATAATCTATCAGTAGGTAAAAGAATTTCTGTTCTACAAATTGATGGTTGCCAGATGGGAGGAAATTTGGTGGGAATGGGTGAAAAATGTAAAAGGGATTAAGTAGTACAAATTGCCAATAATAAAAATAGTCATGGGGATATAAAATACAGCATGGGGAATATAGTCAATTATATTGTAATAACTACGTGTGATGTCAGATGAGCACTAGACTTATCAGAGGGATCACTTCATAAGGTACATAAATGTCTAAGTGCTATGTTGTACATGTAAAACTAATATAATATTGTATGTCAACTGTATTTGGAAAATAAGTTACTTAAAAAACGTTTCTGTCCCAGAGTTGCATATAGGCACAAAATTAAATATGAATATAATTTATTTTTTGTCCCTTTCCCCCTTCTTTTTGTTCTTTCCCTATCTTCTTTCCCTTATTCAAAATTATTTAGTAGTAGATACAATTCTGTGGTATTCCTGAGTAGTAAAATGTTAGAGCATAATAAACCACTTAACAAGCTGGAAGAAAAACAATGAGCACATAGTGATGATGGATCAAACTTAGAGTTCAGCAGTGAGAAGAAAAAGGAACCTGCATAGCAGAAAATGGGGAAAATGGATGTAATTCAAAACCAGATAGACAAAGTGTACAAAGAGAGGACATTCTTTGTAGATGGGGACCTATGGACCTGAGAAGTGACAATGGGCTATTGGATGGCCCCAGCTTCCTTCTGAAAGCCCTTCTCAGTGCTGGGTTGGCTGCTGCTTGTGTTGTGAAGCAGAGCACAGCAGTCAGCATTTTCAAAATAAACTGATTAAATTTTGTATTCTCTCTTTACCTTTGTAGGGTTCTTGCTCTCATTTCTATTTCCTTTGTAATGTGATATGACTTATTCACTTCTAGATTAGATATGTACATTATATGTGTGACATTATTGAGCTAAAATTGGAGAATTTGCAAACTTTGGTAGTAATGATATCTCAAATAATAAAAATAAATACATATATAGAATTTATGTTTTAAATACTTTATATATAACTGCATCTAATCCTTTCAACAATCTTCTGAGATATACACTGTCATCCCCATTTTACAGGTGAAGCACACACATAAACATAAAGCTCCAGTTAAGCAAAAGAGGGGCATTTGAAATTAAACAGTCTCATCCTCCATGTCCATATGCTTTTCTTCTCTGCTACACTTGTTTTGGAAATAGAAACTGAAGAGCAGATCATTGGATAGCACCTCAAAAAGTCTCATTTTATTAAAAATGTAGCCAGTGCTAATGCTCCCTATTTACTTTTAGTGCTTTTTATAATATTTCTAGAGTGAGTAATGGTCCATCTCATTTACCCAGCACTTTGTCTCTATCTCATTTTGTCCATTCCCTGAAGTTTTATGCTTAATGTTTGTGTTAGTTCCCTGGAGCTGCTGTAACCAATTGCCACAAAGTTGGTGGCTTAAAAAAAAAAAAAAAAAAAAAAAAAAAAACACAGAAATTTTTTCAGAGTTTTAGAGGCCAGAAGTTCAAAATCAAATTTTCAGGCAGGGATGGTTCTACTTGGAGGCTCTGAGGGAGAATCTATTCCATGGCTCTCTCTTTGGTTTCAGTGGCAGCTGGGCAATAATGTTGGTATTCATTGGTTTGCAGCTGCATACATAATTCCAATCTCTGTCTTCGCATTGCTTTCTCCGTTGTGGGTCTCTATTTCTCAAATCTTCTTTCTGTTATAAGGACACTAATCATTGGATTTAGGGCCCATGCTAAGTCCAGGATTACCTCATTTTGATATCTTTAACTTAATCACATCTGCAAAGACCATTATTTACAAATACGGTCAAATGCATAGGAACTAGGTTAGGACTTGGTCATATCTTTTTCAGAGGCCAATATTTAATTGACTATACCATTTCCCAATTTATTCTACAATTTATTTCTATTTTTAGTCCTTTACTATTTTTAAAATTTATTTATTTATTTGTTTGTTTATTTATTTATTTTTAGAGAGAGAGGAAAGGAGAAAGAGAGGGAGAGAAACATCACTGTGTGGTTGCCTCTCACTCGCGTGCCCAACTAGGGACCTGACATGCAGCCTTGTCATGTGCCCTGACTGGGAATCGAACCAGCGACACTTGGCTTGCAGGCTGATGCTCAATCCACTGAGCCGCAGCAGCCAGGGTAGTCCTTTACTATTAAGTGGAATGACAGTACTTATGTTAAAAAGCAAATTGCTACTAATAAAGCAATAAACATTCTTACATTATGCAAATTCTTGAGTCAGTCTACTGACAAATATACTGTGGCCCCACAGTAACTTGAAGTCTCCTAAAACCATCTTATTGGATTCTAGACGTAGTTGTATCCATGAAGATATTCCCAGATGTTCCCTATCACTGATATACAGGTCAGAATGAATAACAGATATGACATCAACTCTAGTAATATTGATGTCCCTGATATTTTATTATAATAGTAAAAAAACTTCAGTTCATCCTGAGTTTTTTCACCAATGGGATTTTCCCTGACCTCTATTCAACTTAACTTATTAAGACAAGACTCCAAGGACAGTTATGTTGTGATATTTATATTTAATTTGAAACATATATAAAGCATAATTTAATACACTCATTGTTTTCTATACAATATCATCATCATAAATACAATTTTGGTGCTTCAGTATATGGAATTAATACTACCATTGAGTTGGAAACATTTAATCATTAATCATCTTTCCAGGGTTCTGCCTACTACTCTAATGCCTTCAATTCACTCATTATAATTTTAGTATAAAATTGTATTTCTTAAACCATGTATTGTTATTTACTTCCTGAGATGATTTCTGATATATAGTGTAGTATTTAGAACTTTCTTTTCATTACAGTATGTAACATCAAAACAACTTGATAAGCCAGATAAATATTTTTATTATTTATAACAGCATAGTCACAAATTATTTCACTATTTGTAAGAGATACTTTATTTTATGTACCATTATGATCCTAATTTCAGAGATATTAAACTCTGTAAAAGATATCTGTCTTAGACTTAATTAATCCTAAATGTATAAGTTAAAAAAGAAAAATTTGTTATTTTTATCACAATGTATTTGGCCTTATTGACTTTTCATTTATTTTTTTTAATTAACTCTTTTTCTTTATCCAGTACCTTTTTATAGGTACAAGTTTCTGAGAAGCATTGACTTTCCCATATGTCACATTATGAAGAGGGATGATTGGATTGACACTTGGGACAGGTATCTTTAGTTATCATCTTCACCTGGTAGAGATGAAGCTGGTGTTAGCTTTGGACTGGTTTCAGTAATTTATCCAGGCTGTCCAATGACTTAAGAATTGACAGGGTAGCATTTAGTTTTCAGTTTTTCAACAAAAGTGTTCCCAATCTCATTTAAGGTTATTAGAGGAAAAATTATTTGAGGAAATAATACATGAAAGTAAGATTTTAGTATTCAGGAAATACATTCAGCTATTTTGGAGATTAGCATACCTCTACCCAATCTCCTTAATCTCTTATGAACCAGATATGGGAGGAGTTGGATCAGGAAATTAAGTGTAAGGTTATAGGTGATGAGAAAAGACGCCAAGTTAAGACTCAAGAAATTGACTAAACCTTTGTCAGTGCAGGGCATTTCACCAGAGTGGAGGACATGTGCTCTCGCTCATGTGAATTCATGCCAGTTGTAAGTGATGTAGAATGATTTAGTTAAATTTTGCCAGTAATTTAAGGCTCACTGTTTAATGAACAGAACATTTTGTTGGATCTTTTAGAAGTCCATTGGAATCAGGAACATAGAATGATGTGTTTTTTTTTCTGTTAGGTTTATTAAGAAATTCTGATTTAAATATGTGTAGAGAATAATTTTAGTTCTTCCTAATAGATACCATGTGTGTTTATATTTATTTTGGATGCATTTAGAAAAAGTAAGAATGTGAATGTCTGAAATCTACCCAGTGTATTTTTCATTAGACTGCCTGAAATAAAACTGAATAAACACAATCCTTTTCCTTCCTTTCTTCTTCCCTTCCTTCCTTCCTTCCTTCCTTCCTTCCTTCCTTCCTTCCTTCCTTTCTTCCTTCTTTCCTTCCATCCTTTCTTCCTTCTTTGCTTCCTTCCTTTCTTCTTCCTTTATTCCTCTCTTTTTCTTTCTTCTATCTCCCCTCTTTTTGGGTTCCCATACGACAGGGTTAAATGAAGCAATACATGTAAAACAGCTAATATAATGATGGTCATAAGTAGGTTGTTACTGTTATTTTTCATTATTATAACCTTGATTATTACTGTTATTTTTTGGAGAGAATGATAAAATTGAAAAGTTAAGGGAACAAAAGTTATAGAGCTAGAAGTGAATTAGAATGAGTGGTGAGTCAGATTGCTCTCAAAATTGGTTATCTGTTCTGTCAGTATATCAGAGTTGCTATGACCTGGGCTTTGGTGTAAAGGTAGCAGAATAATTTAGAAAAAATAGTATTGGATTAGAAGCCAGAAGACATTATGGCCCCAGTTCTTTCACTTACTAGAAATTTGACCTTACATAAATTAATGTATTTAAACTCGTGTTTCCTCATCTAAAAAACAAAGACTGATTATATATGCCCTACCTTTATTTTGTGATGATCCAATGAAATAAAGTGCTGTAGAAATGTGAGATGTTACTTTTAATAAAGGAATGCAGTGAATTTACATTTTACAAAGTTGGATATTTCACCTCTATATCTTAAATCTCTTGCAACCTCAGACCATAAAGGTGTTCTATTTTCATGGGGAATCCCATTTGGTGTATATGGCCTATAGAGAAGTAGATGTGAAATAGTGAGACAGTAAAACACCATTCGATGTAGCCAGACAAGGTTGCTATCATGGAACATAAACGCTATACAGGTGAAAGTTTTTCAGAAGTAGAATTACTCTGAAGTTGTTCTCTTTTTAAATTATAACTCTTTTTTATCAGGAAAACCATGGGGGTCTCAGAATAAGATGGGAAGATGACATTTTGGGAGAAGAGAGAAATGCCATTCTTGTGATCATGAATCCTATAGTAGGTATTTTTCTTAACATTTGAAAAAAATAAGGATAGAATATATTCAGTAAGCTCCCATTTGGTTGGTGGAAGGTAAGACAGTAACCATGATACAGAAGTTGTATAGTGTGTTGGAAAGTTGTAAGTAATCTGTATGAAAAACAGCAACAACAATACAATAAAACCTAGAACAAGTAAGGGGGACTAGCAGTACAGAAACTTGGGGTGCAGAAGAGCAATTTAAAATAGGATGATCAGGGAAGTTCTTATTGGCAAGTTGAAAGCTGAACAAAATTTTTAAAAAAATTAAAGGAAAAATAGTGCATCCATGTGGGGGAAGACCATTCCAAGGAAAGAACAGCCAAGTCCAATGCCTTAAGCAAACCTACCTAATGTGCTCAAGAAACAGCATAGTGGTCAGAGAGGTAACTGGATGGGGGAACATTCAGACTTAGCTACTGTTCTTTCTGAAAGTTTGATAATCTCTTTGCTGATGCCATCATATTCAAACCTTAGTTCAGATTTGTTTAAGCCATCCCATCACATAGCAATATGTGTACTTATATTTTACCTGTAAAATATATTATTTAGGTATGTAGACTATATAAATACATACACCATCACATATGTATATATGTTTTGATTATACTAAGTATAGCCCTTATTTTATATTTGGCATTAATATTTTCTAATTATTCATTTAAGAAATTATAAACATATTATTGAAAATACCCTCCCTATATATTTTTATGTGGGTTGGATAGTTTCCAGATAACAGTTCTACTCAAGTATGTTATCCAGAGTAATTTGACAACACTGTTCTCCTTACATATTGTTGTCTTAAGATTTATATTTGGAGAGTATGAAACTTAAAATGAAGCATTTGAAATGAGTATAAAATATTAACTGACTATTATGATAGTATGACTAGGATTTATTTTCTTTTACTTAAGGGAGATATTCTATGTTGATTTTAACTAGAAATTAGATTTTAACTCCTGGAATAAATATATGCATAGATTTGTGGATACAGATAGATATCCATATATATCTATCAATCTACTTAACTATTTTGAGCTATATTATTATGTATACACATAAATGGGTTTGTTAATGTCAGCACCCTTATCTACACTATATTCTATGTTCAGCTTATTTTTTTCTGACACTTCCCTACAACTATGACCCTAATGTAATTTTACTCATATAGTTATTATATAGATGTGATCCTTATCCTTTGACAGAGTTGCCTTATAACTCTTCCCATTTTCAATGAAGACACTAAATGGTAGAATGAGAAGATTCTTTTTCCTCATTTGACACCTTTCTTCACAAATTTTAAGAAATATGCTTACTTTTTTATTACTGTGAAAATGATGCTCAATGAACTACTAGTTTTAAGGGTATTCTTCCTTCTCTATTTTTCAAATGGTAAATTTCTGGAATGTGGATTTCAGCTACAGTGATATGTGAGTTCATTACAGCACACATTCAACTACTTTATTTTGCAATGGAAAGAATAATAATTAAGATTTTACACTTTCCTTAAATTTTTATTTATATAAAGATACCCCTTTCATCTGAATATAAAGTAAATAAAATCTGAAAGCCAAGATAAAAATAAATTCTAACCTAATAACTTAAAAGAAAAATATTGCCTTCTATGGATGTTTATATTTAAGTTTATGATAGCTTTAAATGCTCACTTTCTCTATATACTTGAAAGGGTAAAAAGGAACTCTGCCCTATAAATGTTTATGCTTGATCATGGAATGACAAATATAAAAACTGTTTTATAATATTTTCCTCAGAGTTCCTAGCGCTCTTCCTTAAAGTTATGAGTTGGCATGGAGAGAAATAATTTTCTAAATGTCTGGTCTTTTTGCAGAACCAAATTAAAGTTTTTATTTTTCTACTTTATAAGCATTAGTTTTGTCAATTTTAGGCTCAAATTAGTTGAGAACTGTATTTATTTTATTGTTTCTAATATCTAATATAAAATTGGGGAAGATTTTTCCAATTAATTTTGGTCTAAAAGAGATTGTTTATTATATCACCATAGTCTCTGACTACTTATCTATAACAAGGGAAATTTGCCATAGGCATGAGACATTCTTCCTGATATCATCCAAATTCCTAAATCTGCCCTGGGAAAATCTATGGTAATGCTGTTTGGTAATCCTGGAATCTGACATCCAAAGCAAGTAGTATAGAAGCTCTTTCAACATCCACTTGTGTTAAACATGAAAACAACTAATGTCAATTCTCATAGTGAGTTCTGTACAGATAGAAAAATATGGCTCCCGAATACAGTTCTCAGAAGTGAGCTGCTCATTCTCATAATCTTGTGGTGTCTTAATGCAGTGGGCAGAGTTAGGACAGGAGAGCATTTTTATTTTGACATGGTGCTCTTCAGGGAATTTAACTTTATTCCTGATATAGTCAAGAGAGCCCCCCCTGGCTGGTTTGGCTCAGTGGATTGAGCGTTGGCCTGCGAGCTAAGTGTCGCTGGTTCGATCTTCCAGTCAGGGCACATCAGAGAAGGAAAACTCTGACTCCAAAAAACCTCCACTGCCTTGTGGCATACCTCTTCAGGGGAAAGGCTAAGGGAGTAAACCCCGACAGAAAATCCGGAGCCGGAGTCCCTAAGGCGGTTTGACGTTGTAGTCATCACCGGCAACTCCTGCGGCGCACCTGAAGCCAAGCTGTATTGACTCTGTCTTTCCCTTGGACCCTTCAGCTGCGAAGAGAGGGAGGGTCTGCTGCATGGGCAACAGCAGACCCTCCATATCACCCTGCCCAGGCTCTGTAGCTTCACTGGAGAGGACACTCCAGCGTCATCGCAAGATGTCGATTCAACACGGGAGGAGACAGATACCGTGTCACTCCGGAGTCGGACTGCACAGCCATTCTCGGCGGTGCAGATAGACTCTTAAGAAGCTACACCATCGTCTCTCGAGACGGACGGCTGCCGCCGCCGCCGCCGACGACGAGTCAAGAGAGCCAGTGTCTTTGCCTCTACAAAATGTGTGCAATTTTCATAACTGTACATCCTCGCATCTGTTTAAATTCTGAGATTTGTACCATACAATGTGACAGCTAGTTATAAAATGGAAAATCTTGTTGCTTTAAGTCAAATTTGTTGAGAGCAATAATGGGAAATGTGCATATCTGTCTTTCCACTTGTAATACTGTATTTGGCAACACACACACACACACACACACACACACACACACACACACATATATATATATATATATATATATATATATATATATATATATATATATATATATATAATGTTTTGTGATGTCACCTGTAAGCATACGTCTGATAGAATTCTACAACTATTTATTATTCTGGTTTCTAGTTCTGTCCAGATGTTTAGCTACAGGGCAGTGTTATTGCACAGATTAGTACAGCTGGTTAGAAGGCACTGTGCTAAATATGTAGAGCATCTGTGGTTTATCTCAGGAGGTTGAATTTCAATTATTTAAATGTGTGGCTAACTTACAAAGATCTTGTTTCTTAGCTAAAATGACTATGGAGCAGAATTAATTTAAAAGCCAAGAGTAAATAGTATAACACAAGACTTCTAAAAAGCACCCTCAGGCTACACAACTATTGTTTAAATAAAAAAATCCCACTATCATTCCATCTAGAAAGTATGTCTATTTTCAATATTGCTAGAAGAAAACAGCACATCATCATGAAATTACCTGAGAAGTAACCCTTTGATTTCATTAAGAGTTTAGTCTAAATGGACTTTTTGCTTTGTTTACTTTTGTATGAGAGAAAAAATTAAGTCAAAAGTAATCATTTCATCAACATTATTTAGAACCAAAATTAATCAGACAGCCACTACAGCTTATACCACTTATGAATACAGTTGTGATGTTTAGATAGATTTCCTGGCTTAATATTCTGTTAGGGGGTCTTTTGTCATTATTCAGACATTTGGAAAATGGGTTTTATGAAAAAACATTCTAACAGCGAATGCTTACAAAACTTCCCCTGAACATCTGCAATGAATTAAATCAGCTTGTAAATATAACAAATAAGCTAACTTTAAAAGTACTAGGGAATAAACAAAACTTGATACCATTTTCTTTGGCTAGTTACAAATAACTTTATTTGTAATTACTTTTGCAATCTCTGTGGTCTGCATTCCAGGTACCTGCCTGATACAAGGGACCACCCAACTGATGCACTAGATGAAAAGAAAAAGGGCAGAAGCATTAGTTCAAGCCCAGATTCCACACATAACATGAATTTGGAGTTATACAGCTTGTAAGCATCTAAATGTGTAAAAACCAGTGGGTATTTATTTTTCTTTGGCCTATGTTAATACTAAATGTGCCCCCTCCAAATTTACATGTTGAAGCCCTAATCACCCATGTATATTGAAAATAAGGCCTTTAAGGAGGCAACTAAGGCTAAATGAGGTCATGAGATAGGGTCCTGATTTGAAAGAACTGGTGTCCTTATAGAAAACAAATAGACATCAAATCTCTCTCTGTCTCTTGCTGTCTCTCCCTGTCTCTCTCTCTGTCTCTCTCTTTCTCTGTCTCTGTGTGTGTGTTTCCTTCTCTCTCTCTCTCCACCATATACAAGACCACAACAAGAAGGCAGCCATCTGCAAGCCAGAAGGAGAGTTCTCACAAGAACCTGACTATGCTGGCACCCTTATCTCAGATTTCCAGCCTCTAGACTATAAGAAAGTACACTTCTGTTACTTAAGCCACTTCAGTCTATGGCATTTTGTTATGGCAGCTTAAACAGACTAGACTGGATACGTCATCCAATGATGACATCTGTTTTAAAAGAAGCAATTCTTTATTATTGAACCAGATTATGAAGCTTGGTCATAGTTCAAATACTGCTAAGAGGTTGGCATAATTGATTTCAGCTTGCTATGAAGCTATCAGCATAGGTATGTAGAAATCGTAATTAACAGATGAGTAAATAAATTGTCGCAAGCTTTATTTTTCAAGAAACAAACTCTGTACATTGGTTACCACAAATCCATCTTCTGGGATCACACATCCCATGAGGGCAAGAAGCAAGCCTTCTGGGGAATTTTAAAGATCATCACCTGCTTAAAAGACCCATGGGAACTTTCCACGTTCCCAGAAATTCTTAACAATACCTGGCTTTTAAAAACAGGAGAAATTAAACTTTGCAGCATTTTGCTATTTGAATGACCTACTCTGTGGAATTATAGCAGCAAACTAATCCTTCAGGAGCAATGACTCTATCAATCTTTGGATTTTTCTAATGTGGAAGCTACTCAATTGCATCTCAGAAATCAGGGAGGTAATTACTCATGCAGACAGCACAAAATGAAAGAAAAAAAATGCAAGTTCTGCTGAGTATCCCTTTTAGAACAAGCTGTGAAACAAGGAAAACAGCCTCTATAATCAGTCAAATTCTTCCACTAATTTTTCAGGTGTTGAAGGCTGTAGTGAGAATACATGCTATGAAAGTTAACAAAGCAAAGTGGCTTTAAGAGTGGATTTTATAGGAGAGAAAGAACGGGGAAGAGGCATTTCTTATTTTCAAGCAAGGATTCTACTGTGAGTGAAGTTTAGATTCTTCCTATTCTATTGCTTTAAGTAAATGTTCTAAGACTCAAGTCTGATGGTATTCTATGGGACATTTACCAAGTGTCCTATCACTCTATATGGCATAAATATTAGTGAAGTGAATTAAAAATTCAAATTTTTGACCAAGGATAGTTGGGATTTTCAAAACTCTAGAGAAACCTTTATTAGAAAAATAAATTAACTGTAGGGGAAACATTTGAGAGGCTGCTTTATTACATTCTAGATTAGTTCAGATTTTTCTGTATTACAAAAATCTAAAGAATTTATACTTTTAACTGAAAGATCTACTTTGCTATAAAACGCCTGCCTCTAAACATTTAAGTGACTTAGGAGGCTTCGGTCTCTTTCTAAAGTGCAGGAAGATAGCATGATTATTATGCAGACATTGGGTTTGGCATTGCTTGTTTTTGTTTTTCACTCTATTCAAAATATTTGATTATAAGTAATCTCTGCCTTTTACTCAAACATCCTTGTCCCCCAATCAGACCGACATATTTCTTAAACTATTTAATTTTAATATCTAAGTTAATTTAGCATACTTTTTTCATCTTAGGAAAAACAAAGAGGTAGGGGGATAATATTAGGCAAGTAGTTCATGCTTGGGACCATGGTCACATGGACTCAAAATGTACTCTCTTTTTGAAGCTCTTTTTACAGACAACCCATCCTTCAGATTTCTAGTCATAGGAGAGTATTTCTATGACATAAAAAAAATTTTTAAAGATATAATTTTCTTGGACTGCTAGATTTTAGTGATGCTACACCTACAGGGTTGAGAATTAACTTTAAAGAATATTAATATTTCTGATCCATATAAATGAGCTAGATATATCATTGGTATCAGCAGTAAATTTTTTGGAGAGTTGGTCAATTGTGATATTTGCAATCACTTAAAAAGTCATCAGTGACAATAGGCCAAGAAACAGGAGTGGAGGTTAATTTTCATCATTAGAGTCAGGCTTTTGTGTATCCTTTAGGAATCACAAGCTTATGAGTTTTCATTTTGGACAAGTTCCTGGTAATGCAAAAGTGAACTACTTTTATTCAGAAAGTTAAGTTAAAGTTTACAAAACTGTTACAGGAACACAGTTTGACTTCCTTGCCTTCTTTCACTCTACTTACAATCATTTTGTACCAAATTAGCATTTTATAGGATGGTGAAAATCGTACTGAATATGAGTTTTTAAATAATCAAGGAAGTTCAGCTTTGATGGGTATCATTTAAAACAATGAATCAGAATTAAAAGAATTTTGAAAAATAGACACATCAAATTAATACTCTCGGCAAAAGTTTACACAAAGAATGCCAACTATGCCATAATCATGGGAAACCTAGATTAATTTCTGTCACATAGCCTCTTTGAAATGCTTTGAATTTCTCCCTTTCTATGTGCTTTTCCATATAAGTAGCTTCAGGAGTAAGACAAATGACATTAAAAACACACACATGGACTTCTGGACAAGATGGAGGCGTAGACAGACACTCTGCATCTCCCTCCACAATTAAGAAGGAATACAACTACCTCGAAACTAGAGACAACCAGAAGTTTCAGAAAATCCAGCTTCATGGAAGTTCAACAAACAAAGATATAAAGGAGAAATACTCATCCAGACAGGTAGGAGGGGCAGAGCTGGGGTGGAGAGGATGCAGCGCGGTGGAAGTGATGGAAGCAGCAGCAGTGGCAGTGGCAGTCCAGCAGAAAGCTTGGGCACACATTTTAAAAAGTCAGGAGGGACACCTGGGGAGCATTTCCAGCATGAGACCAGACCACGCAGCCCACAGTCCCAGTGCCGGGGAAAATAAAGCCTCATTGCTTCTGACTGTGCAAAGCAGTGGGGGTTGGGGTGGAGGAAAGAACTGCAAATCTCTCAGTAGAGTCTGCCTGTTTAAAAGGCCCCCACAGTACTGGAACACCCACAGACCCATCCACTTTGGGAACGACAGCCAGGGCAACAGATAGAGGGACACTAGTTCCATATGGAAGTGAGAGAAGTGCCTGGGAAAGGAGCAAATGCTGAGCAAGTGACATTGTTCCCTCTCAGACCCAGCCCCCACAAACAGCACCACAATGAGGTGAAATGGGTCACTTGGTACTTCTGAATACCTAAGGCTCTGCCCCTTACAATAAAACAGGTAAGACAGCTCTACCTAAGACACAGAGGCAAACAAAGATGGGAGCCTGTCAAGATGAAAAGACAGAAAAGTATGGCCCAAAAGATGGAACAGATCAAAGTTCCAGTGGGAGAACTATGTCATGAGGAGATAGCCCACCTAACAGACAGATCTCAAAACACTGGTGATAAAGATGCTCATAGGGTTGACAGATATTCTCAAGTATGGCAAACACATAAGGGAAGAAGTGAAGGCTATGCTAAATAAAACAAAGAAAAATCCACACAAAACCAGTGGTGAAGGGAAGGAAACTGGGGTTAAAATCAATTATTTGGATCATAGGGAATAAAAAAACAGTCAACCAGTACAGAATGAGGAAAAAAGAATTGAAAAAAATGAGGAGAGACTTAGAAATCTCTAGGACAACTTTAAACGTGCCAATATCTGAATTATAGGGGTGCCAGAAGGAGAAGAGGAAGAGCAAGAAATTGAAAGCTTATGTGAAAAGATAATAAAGGAAAACTTCCCAAATTTGGCAAAGGAAATAGACATACAAGTCCAGGAAGCACAGAGAGTCCCAAATAAGCTAGACCCAAAGAGAACCACACCAAGACACATTATAATTAAAATGTCAAAGGTTCCAGATAAAGAAAGAGAGTCTTAAAAGCGGTAAAAGAAGAGCAGAGAGTTACCTACAAAGTGGTGCCTATAAGACTATCAGCTGATTTCTCAAAAGAAACTGTGCAGGCAAGAAGTATTCAATGTGATGAAAATCAAGGACCTACAACCAAGATCACTCTATCCAGGAAAGCTATCATTTAGAATGGAAGGGCAGATGAAGTGCTTCACAGACAAGGTAAAGCTGAAGTAGTTCATCATCACCAAGCCATTATTATATGAAATGTCAAAGGGACTTACTTAAGGAAAAGAAGATCAAAATTATTAACATTAAAATGACAACAAACTCACAAATATCAACTGAATCTAAAAAATAAAAACAAAATCCAACTAAGCAAACCAGAATAGGAACAGAATCATAGGTGTGGGGATCATATGGAGGGTTAGCAGCTCGGAGGGGGAAGGGGGAGAAATGGGGAAATGGTTCAGGGATTAGGAAGCATAACTGGTTGATAAAATAGACAGGGGGAAGGTAAGAATAATATAGGAAAGGGTGAGCTGAAAAACATACATGCACAACCCATGGACATGAACTAAAGGGGTGGGATTCCTAGAAGGAAGAGGATTACTGGGCAGAGGGGAGAAAAGGGAAAAATTGGGACCACTGTAACAACATAATCAATAAAATATACTTAAAAAAACACATATACAATATTTGATGGGGTGTAAAAGGAGAGAAATGTTACAGGTAGTGTATATATAAAGGAAATGCCACAGGAAAAGTAGCATTTTAAATGGATTTTAAACTAGAGATTAGAATTTCTCGTGGCTGAGAACATCTTAATAGTGCTTTGAATAGATAAACTTAACCACAGTGCACAGGGTGCTTAAAAATGAGTGGTGGAGGACAAGACATGAATGGTGATTCTGTTATCAAATAGCAAGTGGAGTTCTGCTGCCTGCCACCATCCTCTAGGCAATACCAGAGGCAGAGTTGTGGTGAAAAAGGAAAGGAGTCTTTACTCAAAAGCTACACAATTTTGGAATAACAGCTTTCCACATGCATTAGTCACTTAAGCCAATCACTAAGGCTAAAATCTTCTAACTCTTGAATTCCCCTATCATTTCCCTTGCTTGTTTTTAATTACCTTATTTCTATATGATTAGTTTATAAATTAAAACAACATAAAATTAAAAAATGACACAATTTTTTGGAAGCATAGTAGGCTTCTGCCTCAGAGCCTGTCCTCTCCAGAACACCCAAAGAATAAACCGGCCACCCTCCACCAGGCCAGACCAATTCTAGGCTGCACCAAGGATTCCTTTTCCCATTTAAAATGCTGTCCTTTGGGAAACACAGGTGGTTACAGCATGATCATCTAGGCATCCTCGAGGAAGAGAAAGAGAGAGCCCTAGTCTCTGCCTTTTTTCTCTTCAAATCTTCTGGCCCATAATTCCAGGTGCTCTGGAGGTATTCAGCTTCTCAGCCAATCCCATCCTAATGAGTTTATCATTGTCTCGGGCAACCTCTTCCTAAGGCCCCTTCTTACACTTCCCTAGTCATCTGATCAGATCTTTCGGTATCAAGTCTGGCAATCAAGGTAGGAAATATAAAGGGTTTGAACCAGGGTAGTAGCAATAAGAATGCAAAGGAGGATGTGTAGTTATACATTTTAAAGTGAAATAGAAAACCATGTGTAAGTCTGATTTTTCATTAAGACACTGAAAACATGGTTGAAATGTAAAAAATATAGAAATGCTAAGGGAAATAGTTGGAAAAATTAAGAGTTACGCCTGATGATAATTGAGGAAATAATTACGTTTCCTGAATAGAAGGGTGTGAAAGAGAAGGAAAGGGTCTTAAGAAGTTCAGGAAATGGTTACATTTCCAAGATAACAGGAGAAAAAGAAATCAAGTTAAGCTTATTTGTGTTACAGAATCCAAGAGAGGGGCTTTTCAAAGCAGGTTAGTTAAAATAGTTCAATATTCAGAAATAATAAACAGAATGAGTACTGAGGGAGAAAATTAATCGAAGTAAAATATTCTTCTCTATTTGTATTTATTCATATTTAAGTAGAATTTTGTGACTATCTGAAGAGAACAAGCTTCTTGAATTAAAAAAAACTTGTTTATATCATTTTAAATTTTTACATATTTCTTTTATGATTTCTATATTGTAGAAAAGAAAAGATGGCTATTGAGATCTAAAAAGCTAAGACATTTTCCTTCTTGTTGTCACCTTTCACCCTAGGCAAATTTTCTATCTTCTCCTTAATCAAAACCTCCTCCTACCTCCTCTCTGTCTCCCTCTGTGTGTGTCTCTCCCTCTCTTTCTCCCCCTCTCACTTAGACTATAAGTTGAGTAGAGCCTCAGAAAATAATAAATCCATTTCCAGTTAGAAGACAAACAACCTAAGAAGCATTAGAATGCTCTGAGGCCATGTCTTCCTTTACTCAGAAAACATTCACTTTATGTTTATTCAGAACTAAAATGGCATCCTTGGAAGGAAGAAAAACATTTGTGTGCCCTCAAGTGTGAACTCTCTGTCTAGTAGAAGAAAACACAAAAGCTGGTCCTATCAATTTTCATTTTTGCTTTAGAATCACAAATGCCTTTTGATGTGAAAATAAGCCTGAAATTTGAATAGAATATGTTTCTTCAGCTTGGAAATGTTCAGTCATACAAGGACACCATAACCAAAAGTAATTTTTTTTTCTTTTCATGTTCTTAACATTCCTTGTTAAGTGGGTGGGGAAAGTGGAGAAATACCTCTCTTAAGGAAGGAGGTAGGTAGAGAAGTTGTGTTCAGCACTCTGCTAGAATCTTTATATTCCCTTTTCCTTTATTGTAGTCTTATAGCAAATGCCAATAGTATTGTAACAATACACTTAAGACTTGTACACTCACCAAAAAAGGGAATTGTGATGCTATTACCTATGAGCATTGTTATTTCCTAAATTTAAGTCATAGAAAAACTAGTACTTCTTAAGGGTCAGCAAATAACTCAATACAGAACCAATATTGTTAAGAATTTTTGGTGATACTAGCCTCTACATTTTTCTAGGTGAAATTTAGAATAAATTTATTGAAGTTAAAAAAGTCTAGTGGTTTTTATTAGAATTACTTTAAAAACCTAGATCACTGGTCATCAATCAATGTCATCTTCTTACTGAGAAATATGCCAGGTTTGTTCTTCATAAATCTATCTTTTTTGTTGTAGACTTATTCTTGGTTAATATTTTGTTGTTATTGTGAGTGGAATATTTTGTTTTATTATTTAAAATTTGTTTTTAATATCCTAAAAAAGAAACATCCTTTTTTAAAGCACACTGTGTACTTGTCACTATTCACCACCATCATTATTGTTATAAAAACTACAATATTTCCATTAAATAAAAAGTAAGATCAAGTAGCAAACTGGTAAAAATAATATTAATAAAATAATTTATTTGGGGCTTATTATTATGCAATATTATAAATGTTTTCTAATGATTACTTTATTTAGTCTTCACAATAACCTATGAAGTTGGTAATTTTATGGCCTCTTTTTCATATAGACTCAGAGGCTACTCTGCACCCCTGTGGTCACACAGCTGCTAAGAGGGAAATTCTGAATTCAGGCCCAAACAGTTTAATATGGTTTTAACCTCTATGCAAAACCTGTCTTACAACCTAGTAGCATTGACAATATACACATGTAATTGCACACTGTAATAGAGTAAACTTACTTAACCTGAGACAGCAGAATAATTTTTAGGGAAAATCATTTTCTCTTCTATTCCTCTTCTAACCCTCCACTCCTACTTTGTTTCTCTTGCCCCTCTCCTACCCCTTTCTCTCTCTCTCACTGTCTCTTCCTCTATTGTCTCATGTCTGTATATATTGATCTATCAACCTAATTATTCTTTAAAAACTGCTGCTTAGTATTCTGCTGATTTGTGTATTGTTTAACTTTTTCCTACTGCTCAGAATTTAGTTTCCAGTTTTTCTTTATTGCAAAAACTTTTTAATGAAAATCTCTGAAAATTTCTTCTCTGGAAGATAAAAAAAGCTTAATTAAAGTGAATAAACACTTAACATATTTGAGATGCCGTCAAAATACCCTTCAGAAAGATGTGTGTGTATATGACAAAATAATAAGTGCAAGTTTTAGAAAATTCAAACAACATAGAAGTTCAAAAATAAGAAGCAAGAGTCCTATTTCTATGGTGATCATCTTAGTCAAATTGGAATAGATTTGAGAGCGAAAGTAATTAACATTTATATAGTTTAAGAAAAAAAGTGAATCAGGCTCGGGTGCTAGGGGCGGAGAAGCCGGGAGGCGGGAGGTGCCGGCCGTTTAAGCGGCCTGCCTCCCGCCCCCAGCCACCTTGTCTGGCCCCGGCCCTATCCCGACCACCGGCCTGGCCCACTCCGGGCCTGCCTTGCAGAGCGGTCCGCCAGGCACCCAGCTGGCCTCTGGAGCAGCCCAAGCCCATGAGGGCCGCGCGCCGGGCCGCCGGCGCTGACGAGACGGAGCTCCGGGCCCGCCAGGAGGAGCCGAGGATCAATGCAGTTCAAGAATCGATTCCAGCGGTTCATGAACCACCGGGCCCCAGCCAATGGCCGCTACAAACCAACTTGTTATGAACATGCTGCTAACTGTTACACACATGCATTCCTCATTGTCCCGGCCATCGTGGGCAGCGCCCTCCTGCACCGGTTGTCTGATGACTGCTGGGAGAAGATAACAGCCTGGATTTACGGGATGGGCCTCTGTGCCCTCTTCATTGTGTCCACAGTATTTCACATTGTGTCATGGAAGAAGAGCCACTTAAGGACAGTGGAGCATTGTTTCCACATGTGTGATCGAATGGTTATCTATTTCTTCATTGCTGCTTCTTACGCGCCATGGTTAAATCTCCGTGAACTTGGACCCCTGGCATCTCATATGCGTTGGTTTATCTGGCTCATGGCAGCTGGAGGAACCATTTATGTATTTCTCTACCATGAAAAGTATAAGGTGGTTGAGCTCTTTTTCTATCTCACAATGGGGTTCTCTCCAGCCTTGGTGGTGACATCAATGAATAACACCGATGGACTTCACGAACTTGCCTGTGGGGGCTTAATTTATTGCCTAGGAGTTGTGTTCTTCAAGAGCGATGGCATCATTCCATTTGCCCATGCCATCTGGCACCTGTTTGTGGCCACGGCAGCTGCAGTGCATTACTATGCCATCTGGAAGTATCTTTACCGAAGTCCTACAGACTTTATGCGACATTTATGACCAGTCTGTACTAGGTCTCCAAACCAGTATTATTTCAATAATGGCACTTGGGGGTGGGGTAAGAGCAAAATATTGCACAGGAGAAAAAAAAAGAAGATAGCTGCACTGACTTTCTTTATATAGTTCAAATATAATTACTGTGAAAGTATAAATGCTGTGTTCTGGAATTTTCCAGAACAAATGAATAAGGTAGTGAATTAATTATTCATTCCATTCCACTATCATGCAGGACTCTGGATAGACTTGGCCAACTGATGTTTACAAACCAGAATTTTGTATTTTAATTTTACAGATTTTACTACATGATTTTTCTAAATTACTAGGTCAGGTTGTCAAAGTCAGTGCAATAGCAAAGCTTCCTTTTTAAGAGAAAATTGTATCACTTTCCCATCAGCTGTGTAGAGTCATGGACAGAAGTTATACTACTTTTACCATGTTTCATCTTGGCATAACATGGTTATTTTTTAAATAGTAACTTTAGTTTTTTGTAAATTTTTTAATAATGTTCCATTGACCTGCATCTCTGCGGTTCCTCATTCATGTGAATTTTTGCAGCAAGCTGTCAACATTCCACAAACGAACAAACATTATACCTCTTCTGATAGTTTTATTAGCCATGGAGAAATTGCCAATTTTTAAAAACTGCAGTTTTCCAGACTTTTTCTGCCAACCTCTGATTCTGAATTCCATGCTGCTTTGGGCCATATACTTGACCTAGTTTGGTTTACTAATGATGGAAAAGTATTTTGATATCATTAACTTTTTCAAAAGATTCAGCCTTTTCTCTGCGCCTTTGCCATGTTTTCTTCAGGGTCTTTCTCAGCAGTGGATGAGCGCTCGGTCTGTGTTACGTATTGTTGGGGTGGCCATCCACTGGGAACTCCTGAAGAGCATTAGGAATTACAGGGAATAGTGGTATTGCCTCTCTGGTGCCTGACGGTTAAGTCATTGTCACTTAGCTCTATATGATCAGTTTGGTATTCATTTTTAAACTGTGGAATTAGATGCATAAATTCACATTTCTACCTTTCTTCTGCATCCTCTGATGTACTTTTTTTTTTTTTTTAAGATAGAAAACTATTTAAAGCATTGTTTGACAGATAGAAGCTCATGTGTCTGTAGTCCATGGGTTACATTCTAGCTCAGTGGAGTGGTATTTAAATGTATTCTTTTTGGTTTTCCCTCAGTGTCTTATATTAAGATTAACACATTAGTAGCTCTGTTGATTAATCTCCTGTTGGTGTTTTAATAAATGAGACAACCTTGCCTTTACATTAGGTGCTGATATTGACAATTTTCTAGTGGGTCTAATCAATGGAATTGTTGGTTTGATGATACATTTAGGCTTATTCATTGACGTTTTATACTGATAAGGCTTTAGAAAGAGGGTTTATTTTGTGTGTGTATGCTTAGAATTCTCTCGGTGAATTATATGGGAGTGAAGAATAGAAGAACTAATATTCGCTAGTGAATTTTTAAATAGGCAAGGTACTCAGCAATAACACCAACCAGACCACCCCTACCTGCATGATTCCAAACATCTGGATGCCTGTTGTTTTATTGTATATATTTTATTTTTAATATATTAACTTCTGTGGATTCATTTAAAGTCTGCTCTAAAGTAACACTGTCAAAACCACTAAAATGTATGTAAAAAACTGTGGCTGTAGACTAGAATAAAATTGTTACTTGGAAAAAAAAAAAAAAGTGAATCAGAACTGTCCCACAGAACCAATCCTGTGATCACCCCACCCTTTTCTACTTCCCAGACTCCTCAGAATGAACAATTATTACATTTTAGTGGTATAAACTTCCAGGTATTTTTTCTGCACCTACCTAAATAAATATACATATCTTTACAAAAGAAAATTAAACAGGAATTATTGTGCAAATTTCATTCTTCTAATTTATCCCTTTATCTAAACATACTTCTATATCATTTCTTACTGAGATAGCTTTCTTTATTGGTTATATTGTATTTTAGGCATCCTCTCTCTCATTATTATATACTTAGGTTGTCTTTTTGTGTGTGTGCGCAGGATGGGTTTTTAATCATTCTACAGTAAAAACATTTGTACTTTGAGCAGATGTTTGAGAATACTTGCAGAAGAAGTATTGGGTAAAAAAAATACTCATTTTAAATGTCAATTTGACATTCTAAAATGTTTGCACAACTGATATATATAGAACTTTTCACCCCAAAGAAGCAAAATATACATTATTTTCAAATGCACATGGGACATCTTCAAAGATAGACCACATAATAGAACACAAAACAAGCCTCAACAAATTCAAGAAAATTGAAATCATATCAAGCATATTTTCAGACCACAATGCCAGTATCACCCTAATCCCAAAACCAGGTCAAGATACAACAAAGAAAGAAAACTACAGGCCAATATCACTGATGAACATAAATGCTAAAATCCTCAACAAAATATTGGCAGACAGGATCCAGCAACACATTATAAAGATCATACACCATGATTAAGTGGGATTCATTCCAAGGATGCAAGGATGGTTTAATATTTGCAAATCAATAAATGTAATACATCACCTAAACAAAATAAAAGACAAAAATCACATGATCATATCAATAGGTGCAGAAAAAGCATTTGATAAAGTACAACACCCATTTATGATGAAAACACTCAGCAAAATGGGAATAGAGGGAGCATACCTTAACATAATTAAGGCTATATATGAGAAGCATGAAGCCAACATCATACTCAATGGACAAAAACTGAAAGCATTCCCCCCGAAATCAGGAACTAGACAAAGCTGTCCACTTTCTCCACTTCTATTCAACATAGTGTTGGAAGTCCTAGCCACAGCAATCAGACAAGACAAAGAAATAAAAGACATCCAAATTGAGAAAGAAGACTATCACTATATCCAGATGACATGATAGTATACCTAGAAAACCCTATAAACTCCACTAAGAGACTACTCGATATAATAAATGAATTTGACAAAATAGCAGGGTACAAAATAAATATACAGAAATCTAAGATATTTCTGTACACCAACAATAAAATATCAGAGAGAGGGACAAAAAAGAAAATACCACTTGAAGAGATGTGAGCTGAGGAAGAGGTGTGTGTGGTGCTGGTGGACATGTCACAGGTTGTTGGCACTGTGGACGAGGAAGAGGAGCATGTGGATGAGGACTGTCCTGAATTGGTCCCCATTGAAATGAAGCAAAGAGAGGAGGAGGAAAAGTCTGGCCTTGGCGCTAAGATCCCAGTCACAATTATCACCAGGTATTTAGGCGCTGGGAAGACAACACTTCTGAACTATATTTTGACAGAGCAACATAGTAAAAGAGTAGCAGTTATTTTAAATGAATTTGGGGAAGGAAGTGCAGTAGAGAAATCATTAGCTGTGAGCCAAGGTGGAGAGCTCTACGAAGAATGGCTGGAACTTAGAAACGGTTGCCTCTGCTGTTCAGTAAAGGACAATGGCCTCAGAGCTATTGAGAATTTGAGTCAGAAGAAGGGGAAATTTGATTACATATTGTTAGAGACCACAGGGTTAGCAGATCCTGGTACTGTAGCTTCTATGTTTTGGATTGATGCTGAATTAGGGAGTGATATTTATCTTGATGGTATCATAACTCTCGTGGATTCAAAATATGGACTAAAGCATTTAACAGAAGAAAAACCTGATGGCCTTGTAAATGCAGCTTCTAGGCAAGTTGCTTTGGCAGATATTATCATCATCAATAAAGCAGACTTGATTTCAGAAAAGGATTTAAACAAACTAAGAACATCTATTAGATCAATAAATGGCCTGGGAAAAATTTTAGAAACACAAAGATCAAGAGTTGATCTCTCTAATGTGTTAGACCTTCATGCCTTTGACAGTCTCTCTGGAATAAGTTTGCAGAAGAAACTTCAACATTTGCCAACAATACAACCTCACCTTGATCAGAGTATTATTACAGTCACATTTGAAGTACCAGGAAATGCAAAGGAAGAAAATCTAAACACATTTATTCAGAATCTTCTGTGGGAAAGGAATGTGAGGAACAAGGATGGTGACTGCATGGAGGTCATATGACTAAAGGGGCTGGTGTCCATCAAAGATAAACCACAACAAATGATTGTCCAAGGTGTCTATGAGCTGTATGATCTGGAGGAGACCCCAGTGAACTGGAATGATGACGCTGAGAGAACAAATAGATTGATTCTTATTGGCAGAAATTTAGATAAGGATATCCTTAAGCAACTATTTATAGCTACTGTGACAGAAACAGAAAAGCAGAGGACAACATATTTTAAAGAAGATCAAGTTTGTCCGTAATATTAGAAGCACTTCTTATCAAAAGGATTGGATGATAATATTAGGACTATGTTTCCTCTTGGGTGTATTTCAAGCATCTGGTCTTTGAATTACAGTGTATGTTAAAATTATGTTTATTTTATAGAATACACAAGATATAGTAAATCAGTACTGTAAAACATTTGCTATTTATACAATAAAATATAATATCCTGTTTTTTTAAATAGATATTTCACAAAAAATGTCTTTCAGAATTGGCTTTGAAGTTTACATATGCTGAGCTTCTCACTCATGGAATTTACTGTATTTAAAATAATGATGGTAATATTTACTTCAACATTGTCATTTTCCACTTCAGCTTCTTGTATAGATATTATTAACAAAAAAAAATGAAAGCAAATAACGTTACCATTTTTATCAAATGAAATGAAAGGGTTGTTGTGGTTAGAGACTTATAAATGGAAGAAATCTTAATAAAATAAATTAATTGGAAGCATCTCTTGTTTTTAGTCAATTCTAAGCCTTACTGATAGTCAGTGTAATGAAATGTTAGCATTCACTTTGTTACTTATTTAGATGATTCTAATTGTAGAACTTTTAATTTTAAGTAGATTTTACTACTGGTATTAAATTTATCTTGATTATTTTTGAACTTTTAAAATTTTTATTATAAGCTAAAATGTGACAAGGTACAGACCTTCAGATGTAACTGCAGATAATTTGATAATTTAACAATTTTTACTTTTCTCCTGTTCCTCTAAGAGCAGATCAGCATTAAAAATATTCAGATTGTAGGAGAATAATATTAGATGGAATTTAAATATCTTTCCCAAACTAATAGTTGTTAAATATCAGAGAAAACTACCTAAATGGTATTTTGAATTTTTTTTTTTTAGAGTTTTAAATAAAGAATTACACCTGTATCTTGAATGGTTCCAGTGTTTGGAGGCATGTCAATGATTAAATTATATATGTCCCTTAAAAAAATACCATTTATTTTAGCAACAAGAAAAATAAAGTACCTAGGAATAAACTTAACCAAAGAGATAAAAGACCTGTACAATGAAAATTAAGCAACATTGAAGAAAGAAATTAGGGAAGATACACATAAATGGAAGCAAATACCATGTTCTTGGATGAGAAGAATCAACATCATCAAAATGGCCACACTATCCAAAACAATTTACAGATTCAATGCAATCCCTATTAAAATACCAATGACATAATTCACTGACCTAGAACAAATACTCCAAAAATTCATATGGAACCAAAAAAGACCCCGAATAGCAAAAGCAATCTTGAAACAGAAGAACACAGCAGGAAGAATCACGATACCAGACATCAAACAATACTACAAAGCCACTGTGATCAAAACAGTCTGGTAGTGGCATAAGAACAGACATATAGATCAGTGGAACAGAACTGAAAGCCCAGAAATAAACCCAGGCCTTTATGGTCAACTAATACTTGATAAAAGAGTAAGGAAAATAAAGTGGACTGAGAAGAGCCTCTTTAAGAAATGGTGCTGGGAGAACTGGATGGGGACATGCAAAAAAATGAAACTAGACCACCAACTTACACCACACACAAGAATAAACTCAAGATGAATCAGAGACTTAAATGTAAGACGTGACACCATAAAAGTACTAGAGAAGAACATAGGCAGGAAAATTTCAGATATCCCATGTAACAATATCGTCACAGATACATCTCCTAAGGCAAAAGAAATAAAGGGAGAAATAAACAAATGGGACTACAGCAAACTAAAGAGTTTCTGCTCAGCAAAAGAAAACATCAGCAAGATGAAAAGGAAACCAACCATATGGGAAAACATATTTGCCAATGATATCACAGACAGGGGACTGATCTCCAAAATATATAAAGAGCTTATACGACTCAACATCAAGAAAACAAACAACCCAATTAAAAAATGGGCAAAGGACTAGAACAAACACTTCTCTAAAGAGGACATACAGAAAGTCCATGGACACATGAAAAAATGCTCAACATCATTGGCCATCAGAGAGATGCAAATAAAAACCACAATGAGATACCACTTTACACCTGTCAGAATGGCCATCATCAACAAATCAACAAACAACAAATGCTGGCGAGGATGTCGTGAAATGGGAACCCTACTGCACTGTGGCTGGGAATGCAGACTAGTGCAGCCACTATGGAAAACAGTATGGAATTACCTCAAAAAACTAAAAATGGAACTGCCTTTTGAACCAGCAATTCCACTGCTAGGATTATACCCCCCAAATCCTAAAACCCTAATTCAAAAAACTTATGCACCCCTATGTTCATAGCAGCCCTATTTACAATAGCTAAGTACTGGAAACAGCCTAAACGCCCATCTCTAGATGAGTGGATCAAAAAACTGTGGTGCATTTACACAATGGAATACTATGTAGCAAGAAAGAAGGAACTCCTGCCATTTGCAACAACATGGATGTAACTAGAGAGAATTATGCTTAGTGAAATAAGCCAGGCAAAGAAAACAAAATACCATATGATATCACCTAATACAGGAAACTAAAGAACAACACAAACAAATGGACTAAATAGGCAAAGACTAGAATAGTATTCAGTAGGGGGCAGGGGGGAGGGAGAGAAGGGGGATAAGTGAGGGAAGGAACATGTATGGATGACTCATGGACATGGACAACGGGGAGGGATATGATTGCGGGAGAAAGGGTGGGCTGGATAGTGGGGAGCAATGGGGGAAAAATAGGACAACTGTAATTTAAAAACCAAATAATAAAAGAAAAAAAATAAAATGTTTGCATCAACTTATAAACACTCTTAGATTTCTTCACTCTCTCAATAACATGTTTCCAACCACTTGGCCATGTGAGAGGGGCAGATTGGTATTATTGTTTAATCTTCACTTTCTTGACTAATAATAAGGTTGAAATAATTTTTCTGTTTATTTGTTAGTCACTTGCCTGAAGTGTATGTTTGTTTTTTGTTTTTTTTTGTCATATAATTTATTTCTACTGGATGGTGTTCCATTTACCATTGTTGTATACAAAATTACACTAAACTGTAGCAGCTTAAAAGAATTGTTTTTTGTGTGTTTCTGCATTCTGGGGGTCAGAAATTTGGAAAGGCATAGCAAGATATGTATCCTACATGGTGTCTGCAACCTCAGCAATGGGTACTAAAAGCTTGAGAGTGATTTCATGCCTGGGAGCTGTGACCAGGGCAAGTCTCATGAATGGATGTGCAACCTGTGAACTCACAGAGGGCTCTGCACTTAGAAGGGCCCAGGCTTGGTTTAATAACTTTCTGTGGCTGTATTGAAAGTATTAATAATTTTTAAATATAGAATCTTGCATTTCATTTTACACTGGATCCTACAAATTATGAAGCTGGTCCTGGCTGTATCACCTTGTGGTAGGCAAAACAATGGGGCCTGAAGTTGCCCTTCTTCTAATCCTTGGGACCTGTGACTATGTTATTTTTTATGCAGAAGGGACTTTGAAGATACAATTAGGTAAAGAAGTTTGAAGTAGGAATATCTTTATGGATTATGCTCCTGGGCCTAATGTAATCACAAAGACCCTTGAAAATGAAAAAGGGAGGTAGAAATGTGTGTGTCAGTAATGTGATGGAAGAAAGACACATGGGCCATTGTTGGCTTTGGACACAGAAGATACCCTCTGGAAACTGAAAAAAGCAAGGGAATTGATTAGCCCTTACAGTCTCAATCTGAGAAGAAACACAATCCTGTTGACACTGGTTTTAGTCCAGTGAAACCCATTTTGGACACCCGATTTCCAGACTCTCAGATAAATTTGAGTTGTTTCTAGCTACTAAGTTTGTGATAATTTATAACAGCAGCGTAAGAAACTAAAACACACCTGTATTAATATACACAGTCAATACTAATACACACACAAACTCGTTCATTCACTCATATATCTGGCACCCAGTTTGGGAATAACTCGAAAAACAAGGACTGCTGACCAGAGTACCTACTTTGGTCTCACAGGTAGCCTGACTTCCTCATAGTAGTGTGTCCTCAGAATTGGTGGACAGTTACATAGAGGTTCAGAGTTCCAACAGTGAGCATTCTGGTAAGCATGCATTGTCTTTTAAGATACATATTTGGAAGTTACACAGCATGATTCAGCCATATCCTATTGGTTGAAGCAGTCACAATGCTGTTCAGATTTTAAAGAAAGGTATATAGACCTAATAGCTCACTGGGAGGATGTCAAAGACTTTTAAACAAAGAATATATACCCAGTGTTTTCAAACTACCACTGATGGTTTGTCTCTTTCCAATTGATTTTTACTTGTTCCTCATTATAGTAATGAACCATTAGTATTTTATGATGATTGCAGCTTGTTTTGACCAGGCTGCTATTTACCTTCAAATACTTTGAAACAAAAAATATTATGTAAAAAGAAAAATAAGTTAAAATTAACTTAATCACTGATATTACAGAGATTGTCTAAAACCAGATTTAATTCACTTATTATGGCAACTTAATTTGAACATTAAGGAGGCAAAACATTATGGTAAGATTTCAAGGTAATAGATATTAGAAATTTGAGGAAAGAAAGAATTAAATACTGTTTGATTTGATCACATTTGCACTGACCTCAATATTTTGTTCTGTCTCAGCTAATTCACTTAAACATTTTTAAAGTTATGTAATTTTTGAGTTTTTGTAACTAATGATTGAACTCAACCTAATTTGGGGGTAATACTTGGTAATAAAAAATATTGTTTTGATGGAATTAAGGTATCATAATTAATAAACATTTTCTTCTTTTTAGGTTTTAGCTGATTTTGTTTTATTTAGTTCTAAATAATTTATTTTAAAACTGGAAGAGAATTTTAAGTTTACTTTAAGTTTACTTCATTATTTTAAAGGATTTATTAAATGAGAATATATTTTGAAATAAATATGGATTGAATCTGCTTATATTCAAGTTGGTAAATTCAAGGATCATAGTTTCATTTATATTTTTGAATAAATCTATATGTTAATAATACACTATTTTATATGATAAAATATAATCAGTTTTTCATCATCTTGCAGAAAAGCTTTGAAAGAGACACTAATAAATATGGATCAATGTTCAACACCTAATGTTCTTTTAAAAAATATCACCTATTTAGCACTCATGTATTTAACACATATAGGCTTCAATATATTTGATTGGGACATTAATAAAACCTTATTGCTTGTATTAGCATTCACTTGTATAAAACAATTAACAAGCAATAAGAACCAGTCACAATACATTAATCATTGATACAAAAACATAACAAATTAAAGAATTTGTTAAAGGTACTCACTTTTGATAAAAATAGGAAAATCAAATGTAATATTCTCTTAATTAGTCTATATACATAAAAGTTCAGTGAGATGGTTTTTGAAGACCATAAAAACTGAGAGGGGGATGGGCTCTGTCACAGCTGAATTTATAAGCCAAAGCGACTGTGCTTTGTGTGTTAGTAAAAGACTGGGTCTTCATTACAATGATCGATAGCATATTTAAGCAACTGGCCATGTCTAAAAAATGTTTGTTTATTTGCAAAGAACATGTATATTTACCATTTTATAATTCTTTTTTGATTGCTCACAGATAAATTGGGATCACAAAAAGGGAAGTTAAACAGTACTGTTTGTTGTTCTCAAGATATCTCAGATATTGAAAATTTAAACTTGGCCTCATAATCTATTGTGCAATTTTTTGCTTTCCAAAGAGGTTTTTTAGATACATTCCACTGCAGTCGTGTTTCTATTAAGATATCAAGGCCTTGCTAATACTATGCTAAATTGGTACATTTTTATATATCTTTCCTTAAGTGGTTTACTGTCAATATCTGGCAACAGGGAACTCTTATGAAAAAATTTAAAAAATCAGAAAGGGCAAATCCCTACTAACCTAACTCACACTCTGTGAGAGCTCACAATCAGGTGCATCTTTTGGGTTAGGGCACTGGAGCCAAAAAGAAACCAGTTAGAATGCCCTTGTAATAGTTGAACAGTTTAGTTGATGTCACTTTGGAAAATTTGGAAGACATGCAGGGAAGGCAAATTAACTTCTGATAGTAGTGAGCATATGTGAAATATTGTGGCTCATAAGATATTATTGGAGAGAGAATTCTTGGCTCAGGCCTTAAGTGGGAGAGTCCCAAGAGGCCGAAGAATGAGAGTAAAGTACTCAGTCAGTAGTTATTGAGCAGCAAAATAGAAAATAAATATGAGAGAAGAACGGAGGGTGTTCACTATTTTTCTTATTGAGCACCTACTGTTTTGAAGACTTTGTATTAAATGCTGAGATATATATCTTCACCAGAGCTCTGATATGGCCATAGCTAATTGCAAGTGAGACTAGAAAATGCTATCAAATTGTGTGACCAGAAAGAAAATAAAGTCATTTAGTGGACTTGTAGGTAACTCCTGTCTGAGTTTACCTTCTTATCTATTAAACTCTTCCTTTCAAATGTGGATCACACTCCTCTCCCAAGGGATGCATCCTAAATCAAGTTAAGACCTCAGGTGATAAGCAGTTCTTTTTATCAAGTTTGGATGAGATTGTTCATGGTCCTATAGTCCATGATTGTTCATGGACTATAAACTAGAAAGACAAATTATTTACCTTCTCCCTTCTCTACCAAACCAATATACAATTTTAGGGTAGAGATAAAATAACCATAGTTAATTACTCTCATTTGGAAAGGAGAGGAAGAAAGAACACATAATAGCTGCTGATCCATAGCAATTATAAGATTCCTCTGACAGTCATTATGATGGGCCCCTCCCTGCAGGTGTGGGAATTTCCATGATTATATCTGAACCTTACTTTATAAGGGAATGTATATACAATTGACCCTCTGTGTCTCTGGGTATTTCATCCATGCATATGGAACACATGGATACAGAACCCATTTATTGGAGGGCTGACTTAAGGGACTTACGCATCCATAAATTTTTGTATCAGGAGGGTGGGGATGGGTGAATAGAGGGTAGGGGTGAGTCTTAATCCAATCCCTCATGGATACTGATAGAGGACTGTATAATATATGTATGTATGTGTGTGTGTGTGTATAGTACATGGGTGTATATATATATATTTAAATTAATGTAATTCCTAAATGAGAATAGATTTTGCACCAAGTGTCAAGGTAATAATAAGTAAACTTCCTTTCAATCTCTCTTTGCCAGGAAGTATTTATTTTAAAGTGTACAATTTTGAGAATATTTTGATGATTTTAATTTTCTATAGGTGTCTTAATTCCAACTCTTTAGCTAACATGGAGTAAGGCTTTTATACCTTGTCACTTAATGTTCATTAAACCCCAAATTCTTGGTTACCAAGGTTAGCAACAACCACACCCTATCTCTCTATTCATACTCACAATCAGGATAACTAAATCTTACATTCACTTCTGTCCTGGTTTTCAATTTTCTACCAATTTCTGCCACTGGAGATAAATCTTGCTGTCTCAGGAGCTCAGTTATGCATATGATAGGTTTTATCTTATATTTTATACATATTTTGTTTTCATAACAAGGGAATTTTCTGTAACAGCCAGTCAGTCATATTGTTGGAAGCACAATCACTGAAACTGAATTTTGAAGTTGGACAATGCCATACATTTCAGGTAGCATAGGTCCTGTAATTATAAATGAGAGGATGACGGATTGAATAAAAGAATCAAAGATGAAACTTATTAAAGTTTCAATCTAAAATATAAATATTATATTTTTTATTCTGTAATTTTAAAGTCCTTTTTATTCCCCAGGTTCATGACTGATTGTACAAATAGGGTATCATATTATGAGTTGACATTAGCTTCTCCAGGCATGGGAAATTAACAGATGAGGTACAGTTTAGGATCCTTTAATGTTGCTTTCACAGCTAGAGTTCTTCTAGACCTTAACTTGAAGTATAAAACCAACAAAACAATGGTCCCATACGGGGCCGATACACAATTGCAGAAAGCTGCATCCTTAAAAGTACAGAGCTACCCCTCATGTAATTTTTAAGTCTTAAGAGTTAAAAAAAGAAAAACAACTTTTAATATAATCTGCTTATTTATTTAAAGCTTTCTTTTTAAATTTCAGAATAAATTGAGGTCAAAAAGAGTCATGGACTTATCTAGATATACAATGCTACCCTACTGGAGTAACAGAAAATAAATTTTCTCTGTCCTGACAATATCATGTGGCTATTTGTTATTATCTTATATTGACCAAAGCTTTGATAAACTTAATTTAGATTCAAACTGATACGTTTAAAATTATTATTCTTTAAAAGAAAGGAAAACAAAAATATTTTCAAGATTAAACAATGCATCATGGTGTTAACTATGGCAAAATGTTTGTATTACAAAATATCCTATTTATTATAAACGGGGCAGGAAAATTAAAACAGAAAGTGAGATTCTTTAAAGAAGATAAAATTCAAAGGACATTCACACAAACACCTAATTTAATAATAATAATAATGATTGTTCCTGTTTGATTCCATTTTCATCACAGTCAAGGTTCTCCTTGCAAGCAATATGCCTGTAACCCCATTCTTTCCCAGAGGGCTTACAGATGTTCAGAACTGCTGGACAGCAGCTTGTCTCTGGGTTAGGATTGCAATAGCAACAACAAGAGGGTACTGAATTAAAGTTAAACTTCAAATAATCAAATAATAAATTTTAGTATACCTATGCCCCATAAATATTGCATAGGACAAAATCATACTACGTATTTATCATTTGTTTATTTGAAATCAAGTTTAACTGGGAATTCTATATTTTATCTGACAACCCAGTGCAGGGATGTGTCAGAGGAGAAAGAGGCTCACAAGCAATGATAATTCAGTGCTGAGTCCATAACGGCCTGGTTCTCTTGAAAAAGATTCTTCTATCTATTTCCATTTCATGGACTCACCATGTTCTATTTTCCTTTTCCTTTTCAGTTTTCCTTCTTGCTCCTCTTTACAATTGTAAGGAGGTTAAATACACACACATACACAAGAAAACACATACAGATTAACATCTTAAACCGAAGCCCTGTTCATTAGTATTTATCTATAAAACACATCACACAAATGTTGTTTTCTACTTCAGGAAATTGAATTTCAGTGTTACTCTCCATTCTTCCAATATAATCATACTTAGCCAGATACTTTCTTTTCAATTTGATTGCCAAATTCACCTTAATAGTTAGTAAGTAGTATCCTCACACTGATCCAATAACATTTTTTTAGTTATCTTAGCCACCATGAAAAGTTTTTATTTATGACGATACTCTTGTCTGCCCTTTAGCTAACATTCAATCCATTTTATGTACATTTATGTCCATTCAGTTTTCCTCCTTTTGTAGACCTCAATCTCTTTACCAAGACCTTGATCTGTGATGTGGAACTTTGTCAAATGCTTTCTGAAAACACAAGAGCACACTCTTCACTGCATGAAGACAAAGCCAGAGTCTTCCTTTAAAGGAAGGAGAACACCAGATGAATAAACATTGGCATTTCATGGTGGGGCTCTCTGTCACATGCAAGCTGCTCCAGATATGACATTTTGATGAGAAATTTCAAGAGGTTTTATATGGAAGGGCATCATTTGTCCATTTTCTATTGATTTCACTGATTACAATGATACTTTTTTCAAACCATTTTTTAATTGTTAAGGAATAGAGCAGAGCAGTCAGGTGCTTTTGTCTAAGCATTGCCCAAGACAAGACAATGGGAGTGGGGAAAATGTTATTACTCCTTTTTGTTCAGAAAAAAAGTCTTAGGAATAGATAAAATTGACTGCTTAATCTTAGGAGAAACTTGGTCAAATGTAAATGAATATTCAGTCATGTTAAAAGAAATATTGGTTATACTTTTACAGCTTGCTATGTATTTAATTTTGTTAAGTTATATTTTATTGATTACGCTATTACAGCTGTCTCAAATTTCTCTCTCGGCTCTCCTTCACCCAACACCCCTACCATTGTTCAGGTCCGTGGGTCATGGGCAGGTTCTTTGGCTATTCCATTTCCTACACTGTAATTTACATCCCCTTGATATTATGTAACTATTTGTACTTCTTAATCCCCTCACCTCTTCACCCATTCCCCCATAACCCCTACCAACTGGCAGTCATCAAAATGCTCTCTGTATCCATTATTTTGTCTCTGTTCTTGTTTGCTTAGTTTCTTTTTAGATTTAATTGTCGATAAATATGTATTTATTGCCATTTTATTGTCTATAGTGTTTATCTTCTTCTTTTTCTTATATAAGTCCCTTTGACATTTCATATAATAATGGCCTGGTGATGATGAACTCCTTTAGTTTTTTCTTGTCTGGGAAGCTTTTTATCTGCCCTTTGATCTTAAATGATATCTTTGCTGTGTTGAGCAATCTTGTCTGTAGGTCCCTGCTTTTATTAACTTTGAATATTTCTTGCCAATCCCTTCTAGCCTAGAAAATTTCTCTTGAGAAATCAGCTGATAGTCTTATAGGAACTCCCTTGTAGGTAATTAACTGCTTGTCTCTTACTGCTTTTAATATTCTCTCTTTATCTTTAACTTCTGGCACTTCAATTATGATGTGTCTTGGAATGGGTCTCTTTGCATCCATCTTGTTTGGGACTCTCTGTGCTTCCCGGACTTGCATGTTTATCTCCTTCACCAAATTAGGGGAGTTTTCTTTCATTGTTTTTTCAAACAGGTTTCTCTCCTCCTTCTGGCACTTCTGTGATGCAAATGTTGGGCCAATTAAAGTTGTCCCAGAGGCTGCTTATATTATCTTATTTTTTTAAATTATTTTTTCTTCCTGTTGTTCTAATTGGTTGTTTTTTGCTTCCTTATGTTCAAAATCATTGATTTGATTCTTGATCCACTCTACTGTTGTTTCACTGTAAATTGTATTGTTCTTTATTTTACTTAATGGATCCTCTTTTTCTGACTGGATCTGTTGAGGTCCTCACTAAGCCCCCTGAGGATCCTCATAACCAGTGTTTTGAATTCTGCATCTGATAGATTGCTTATATACATTTTATTTAGTTCTTTTTCTGGAGTTTTGATATGTTCTTTCATTTGGGCCATGTTTCTTTGTCTCCTCATTTTGTCAGCCTCCCTGTGTTTGTTTCTATGTATTAGGTGGAGCTCCCATGACTCCCTTTCTTGGGCGCATGGCCTAATGTAGTAAGTGTCCTATATGGACTAGTGGCACAGCCTCCCCTACCACCCAAGTGTGGTACTCGAGGTACACCTTTTGTGTGGGCCAAGTACTCCCTCCTCTTGTAGTTGAGACTTGATTGTTGTTGGCAAGTCAATGAGAGGGATTCACCCAGGCCAGTCAACTGCAAGGACTAGCTGTGACCACTGACCACCAACCTCTACCCTCTGTGGAGAATCAGCTGTATGAGAACAGGGTGGTGGTGCTCCAACATGGTTTACAGCTGTCCACTGGGTTGGAAGACTCTAGGATTTCTCTGGTGGTTCAGGTAAATGTCAGCCCCACCTCACCTGAGCTATAAAGTGGTTTGCAGATGACTGCTACTTGTATTGGGCTTGAGAATCCCTGGTGAATCCAAGCTGTGAATCTAGGCTGGTTTCTGCTAGTGCTAGGCCTGTGGCTGCTTAGAAAGGGGTACCAGAACTGAGGGCTCATGGAGGCTGGCTATTGCTTATTTCAGAGGATTTAGTAAGACCAGCAATTTATATGGAAAAGCAGCTTGGGTAGACCCATAAGTTGGGTGGAACTGAGTCTCAGGGGATCTCCAGAGTGGGGTAAACAGTGTTAGCTAGGTTGATGGAGTCTCAGATATGGCACCAGCCAGCTGGCTCTGTGGTTCTGTGGATGGAGGACTCAGAAAAAGGACAATAGCTTCTGCCACTCTTTCTGTCCCCTCACTCTTGCCTTGATGCCAGACACTTCAGTTTCTTCCCATATGCCACTTTCAAGCTGATACCCTGGTGCTGGAGCTCAGAGGGAATGAGTCTGAGTAAGTCTCTGTGTAGGTTCCTTAAATGGAACTGCTTGGGAGGACTCCAGAAGTTTCTTCCACTGACTCAATCACTGCTGGCTTTTGCAGCCAGAAGTTTTGGGGATTTATCTTCCTGCCACCGGAACACTGGGCTGGGGAGCCTGGTGTGGGGCTTCTAAGATATCCATCCCAAATTTTCATCCACCACAAGTGGTTGTGGGGCCAGCTTGTTCTGCATCTCTGTCCCTTCTACCAGTTTTGATAGATGTGATTTCTTTAATTCCTTAGTTGTCATACTTCCATGCAACTCAGTTATTGATAGTTCTGATGGTGGTTGTTCTATATTTTAGTTGTAATTTTAATGTGGTTGTGCAAAATGGTGAGCCCTGTTTACCTATGTCACCATCTTGACCAGAAGTCATGAGCAAACGTGTTTTATATTATAATTTTATCTAGAATAAATTAGATTCTTTAGAACAAAATATACATATATATCAAGAGAGACATCTCTCTCTCTCTCTCTCTCTCTCTCTCTCTCTATATATATATATATATATATATATATATATATATATCTCGTCGGCAGCCGTCCGTCTCGAGAGACGATGGTGTAGCTTCTTAAGAGTCTATCTGCACCGCCGAGAATGGCTGTGCAGTCCGACTCGGGAGTGACACGGTATCTGTCTCCTCCCGTGTTGAATCGACATCTTGCGATGACGCTGGACTGTCCTCTCCAGTGAAGCTGAAGCTACAGAGCCTGGGCAGGGTGATATGGAGGGTCTACTGTTGCCCATGCAGCAGACTCCCCCTCTCTTCGCAGCTGAAGGGTCCAAGGGAAAGACGGAGTCAATACAGCTTGGCTTCAGGTGCGCCGCAGGAGTTGCCGGTGTTGACTACAACGTCAAACCGCCTTAGGGACTCCGGCTCCGGATTTTCTGTCGGGGTTTACTCCCTTAGCCTTTCCCCTGAAGAGGTATGCCGCAAGGCAGCGGAGGTTTTTTGGAGTCAGAGTTTTCCTTCTCTGATGTGCCCTGACTGGAAGATCGAACCAGCGACACTTAGCTCGCAGGCTGACGCTCAATCCACTGAGCCAAACCAGCCAGGGTTATATATATATATATATACATATGTATATATATATATATATAAACACACATATATATGTAAATAGGATGAGAAGAATTCCCTTTTTAGAGCCAAATGAAACCAGAAACTCATAGAATATCAAGATTTTTATTCAGCTAAGTTTGTAGTTATAAACCATTTTATTAATCTTTTTTTTTTTTTTTTACCATTTAACCCTCTATACTCCTCCTTGCCTTGCAATAACCTCACTGTTGTCCATGTCCATGAATTCTTTTCCTTTTTTGCTCAGTTCCTCAAACCTCTAACCTCCCTCCAACACAGCTGTCATTCTGCTCTCTTATCTATGCATCTGTCTCTATTTTGGTTGTTATCTCAGTTTGTTCATTGGATTCCACATATAAGTAAAATCATATTGTATTTGTCTTTCTCTGACTGGCTTATTTTACTTAGCATAATGTTCTTCAGGTCCATCCATGCTGTCATAAAAGGTAAAGTTCCCTTCTTTTTTATTGCCATGTAGTATTCAATTGTGTGGATGTCCCATAAAACAGTTATAAACCTGGGACTTCCGGCCAAGATGGAGGCTTAGACGGACACGCTAGGTCTCCCTCTACAACTATAGTGGAATACAACTACTTCAAAACAAAGGATAACTAGAAATTCCAGAAAATAAAGCTACACGGAAGCCCAACATATGAAGTTATAAACCAGCGGTGCCATTTGGGCAGGTAAGAGTTAAAGAAGGCAAAGCTGCTTGCGGAGCGGCGGGGCGGGGCGGCGAAAAATCCTGGAGGCATTCAAGCCTCTGGCGTGCGCGACTCCAATCAAGCCCCTGGCCTGCGCGACTCCTGCGCGACTCCTGCGCGACTCCGGCGCTGGGGAGCGGCCGCAGCATCGCCTTGAACAGTGAGGCCCAGGGGGGCGGGAGGACGGATCCCGGTCTCCTAGCTGAATAACTGTGTGAATCCATCTTGGACCCCCGCCCCCACAGAAAGCACCACAGGGCTGCGAAATAGGTCGTGCGCCTGCCGGTCGCTGATTTGTGACGAGTGCGCAGGCACTGCCCCCTGCTCCCGACAGCCAGCCCAGGAAAACAAAACGCATCTGTCAAAATGAGGCAGGCAACTTTAGAAATACCGGTAACACAACTCACCAGACAGCAGATAGAGAACCTGACAGATGAACAGATAAGAAACCTGTCAGAGGCTCAGTTCTGGGCCATTGTTATCAGGTGGCTTACAGAATTCACAAAAGAGCAGGAAAAAGATATGAAAGAAGCGAAAAACTTTCATAACGAAAGGAACAAAAACACATATGAGACAGATGGTGAGGAATCCAGAGTCCATTTCAACAAACTGGAATATGGAGAAGAAACTAGCAGTCAACCAATGCAGCGAGAGGAAATGGGAAGCAACAATGAGAGGATCAGAAACCTCTGGGACAGCTATAAAAGGCCCAACATAAGAATCATTGGTTTGCCAGAGAATGAGGAAGATGAACTAGAACTTGAAAAATTGAGTGAAAATATAATAAAGGAGAACTTCCCAGACTTGGGGAAGGGAATAGACTTGCAGGTCCAAGAAGCAAGGAGAGTTCCCAAGAGACTGGACCCAGGGAG